>NC_053490.1:482322485-482664985 GCF_905171775.1 Rana temporaria
GGAAATCGCTACTTGTTGCAATTGGATATTCATAATGTGTGTGTTTTGCAGTTATAAGCATTGAACAAGCTTTCAGCACAGACATTTCTAATAACAGGCTGGTGAAAACTGACGAAACACATACAGCGGGTCCATAATGTGACCATCATAAAAATCATCACTGTTAACTGATACTCACCATGAGGACTACTCCAAACCTGTTTTACATTGCGTTTGTTGAGTGTACATTGAATTCAGAGGCTAAGAAATCTCTGCGACAACCCACTTTAAATGAAAATCTTCTAGTTTGTGTTTCTGAACATGCTACACCGTTCTATGTGGGCTATCATAAGGCCTTCCATCAAATCCAACCTTGGATCGGGGTTGACCAATGCTAGTTAAAGTGGCCCTTAAAGGACCACTATTGAGAAAAAGATTGTATTCTGACCACTGTGATTATTACATGTAGTATTCAGTGTAAAATTTTCATTCATATATATTTAGCTCTTTTTTAAAACATTCAAAAAACTGTCCAGCAAGAGTGACTAGGGTTGGGTCAAATCATCACACTTCCAGCAAAGCCTAAAATTCCAGGAATGCTTATGGTTACCTTCTATTTCTATGATTGTAAGTGATTATCACTTTTTTCTTAAAAATGTGAAATTAAAAATCCCTGCAATAAAAGATTGCTTACACTTACCTGTACCTTCATGCAACTCCAAAATCCTAATGAATCTCTTTATTGCTTACATAATGTTGGGTATAAAAAGGCTTACACATTTCGTCAAGTAGCATTGATAACAGCATATTACAATAAAAAACAGGACAATAGGGAAGCCACTTATGAATCAGAGATGGAATCCAAGAATGGTTGCTCTGGCTCAAATGTTCTCCAACCATCAATAGTAGTCAAAAACAAAAAAATAGGGCCTGCAACTCTGAAATCCCGAAATCCATATGCATGTCTTTACTGCTTACAAAATGTTGAGTATAAAAAGGGTTAACACGTTTCGGCTGGTAGCCTAGATCACAGCGCATTACAAAGATAAAACACAGAACATATATAGTACACCCCCCCCCCGTGTTAATCAATTAAACAACATTATTGTATAGTAGACATTATGCGCCATTTGCATTTGCAAAAGTATGTGTAAATTCTTTGTTTTTGTTTTTTTCCCATTTTCTACATATTTATCTGTTTTTGTTGTTTACTAACCACTTGACCTCTGGAAGCTTTACCCCCCTTCATGACCAAGACATTTTTTTTGTACTATAAGCAAAAAGACAATCAATTTTGAAAAAACAATGGCCCAGATTCACGTAGAATTGCGGCGGCGTAACGTATCGTAGATACGTTACACCGCCGCAAGTTTTCATCGCAAGTGCCTGATTCTCAAAGCACTTGCATGAAAACTTACGCTGGCGGCCTCCGGCGTAAGCCCGCGTAATTCAAAGGGGCGTGTGCCATTTAAATTAGGCGCGCTCCCGCGCCGGACCTACTGCGCATGCTCCCTTTTGAATTTCCCGCCGTGCTTTGCGTGAAGTGACGTCATTTTTTCGAACGGCGACGTGCGTAGCGTACTTTCATATTCCCGGACGTCTTACGCAAGAAGGAAACATTTTTAAATTTCGACGCGGGAACGACGGCCATACTTTATACAGCACATACGTGTGCTGTGTAAAGTTAGGGCACCAAAAACGACGACTAACTTTGCGATGGGAAACGACTAGCAGCGACGTTGCGAACCCGAAAAACCGGCGTGGATCGCCGTAACTACTAATTTGCATACTCGACGCTGGTTTACGACGCGAACTCCCCCCAGCGGCGGCCGCGGTATTGCATCCTAAGATCCGACAGTGTAAAACAATTACACCTGTCGGATCTAAGGGCTATCTATGCGTAACTGATTCTATGAATCAGTCGCATAGATACTCTGAGAGATACGACGGAGTATCTGAGATACTCCGTCGTATCTCTGCTGTGAATCTGGCCCAATATTTTTTACTTGTTGCCCTAAAACATGTCCAATAAAATCAAGTAAAATAAATCTAAGTTCTTCATCATATTAGGCCAATATGTAATCTGCTACATATTTTTTGTATAAAAATACCAACAAGCATATATTGATTGGTTTGCACAAAAAGTTATAGCCTCTAAAAAACTATTCGCTATATATTGGAATCTTTACGGTATATATATATTTTTATATACTAGTAATGGAATTTTTATTTTTATTTTTTATTTTTGTTATTAAAAATATAAGTGGCTTATAGCGGGACTGCGATATTGTGGCAGACAAATCAGACACCTAATTGACATTTTTGACACTTTTTTGGGACCAGTGACATTATTACAGTGATTATGCACTGCCACTGTACTAATGACACTGGCAGGGTGGGGGTTACTTTAGGGGTGATCAAAGAGTTATCTGTGTGCCTAGCTGGTGTTTCAGTGTAGTGGGGGAGGTGCTTCTACTAGTGGAAGGCATTGATCCATCTGCCTGCTTAGCAAGAACACAGGATCAACCCCTTCTGTACTAACAGAATGGCAATCTGCCTGGTTTACATAGGCAGACTGCCGTTCTGCCTGTATACCGAACGATCAGCGGGTGCTGGTGGATATCGGGTCCACGGAACCCACTGATTAGTTTCCACTGTGTAGAATCACAGCAGGCATGAGCCACTAGGCATGTGCATTTAGTTTCGTTCCGAATCGAAATTCGGACGAATTTTTCATTATTCGGACATTCGGATGCATACGAATTCCCGAATTGCAATATTAATGAATTTACCGAATCCGAACGAACGTTTTCGATTCCGAATCGAAAACCCACGGACGAAATTCAATCGGAATTCGATTTTTTTTTTTTTCGATCGAATTTCGTCCGTGGGTTTTCGATTTGGAATTCGAAATTTTTTTTTTTTTTTTTTAGAATTCCGATCGAATTTCGAAATTATATTCGAAAAGAGACTATTTGATTTTTCGAAATTCGGTCGAAAACGAACGAGTTCCGAAAACAAATTTAACACATGTAACGAACCTAACTTAACGAAATTAATTAAATAACGAATTAAAACGAAACAAAACGAAACAAAATTTTCCCTTTTGCACATGCCTATGAGCCACTAGTGGTGCACACTCACGCCCCAATACCCAGAAGTGCAGGATTATGTATATATACATGATCCTGCACAGCCTGGTCGCACTGTAGCAGTGAATGTGCTATAGAGCGGTTGGCAAGTGGCTAAACATTTTTTCCTTTCTGCCATTGTCCCCATGCTGACCATCCCAGTGTCAGACCTGTATTTCGACTTTAATTGTTTAAGTGTATAATTGTTTAATTGATTAATACAGGGATGGAGTTTTGTACTATATATGCCCTGTTTTTTATTTTTGTAATGTGCTGTGATCAATGCTATTTGTCGAAACATGTTAGCCCTTTTTATACTCAACATTATGTAAGCAATAAAAACATTGATATGGATTTCAAAGTTGCCGACTCTATTTAAAAATTTTGACTACTATTGATGGCTGGAGAACATTTGAGCCAGAGCATCAGTTCTTGGATTCCATCTCTGATTCATTAGTGGTTTCCCCATTGTCCTGGTTTTTATTGTAATACGCTGTGATCAATGCTACTTGACGAAACGCGTTTTGTATACCCAACATTATGTAAGCAATAAAGACATTCATTAGGATTCCGGAGTTGCCGACTCTATTTTTCATTAAGGAGAATTAACAACTGAATCACCCATGTAGGGGCCACAAATAATCAAAGTTGGATATACAAACAACCAAAAGTGTCCAGGGCTTCTGTAGAGTTTTCCTATCCTCTTTCTACCCCAACCTGTATAACTGTCCCCTCCTCTGCCTGCCTTTAGACAACGACTCTCCTAACCCTATTATAATTGTACTGTCTCCCTTTATTTTGTAAAGTTCTGTGTGCAAATTCTGTATAATAATAATATCTGTAAAGTATTATATTCAAATCTCATCATGTGTGTTGAACATAGGGGTTGATAATGGTGAGCACAAGTAGAATCTGTAGACTACTGCGAATAGAGGTGATGAGAGTGAATACATGGATTCATTCAGGGAGTTTGTTTTTTTTTGCTCTCCCCCTCTGCCGGTCACAGACTTGGATTCCACATGCAGAGTCTGGAGACACAACACCGATTGAAGCTAGACCCCGGGAGTAAAAGCTAAATTAACCTTCCATACTGTAATAGTTACACATATGGCCAACAGTGGAGAATTCTTGGTGTTCTTTCTTTTTAACTCTTTATTTGAAAACTTTATGCTCAGCAGGAATGACCTTGTCTGGAGTGCTCACTGATAATTTGTCTTTATCAAATGGGAAATTAGCTCAGACTCACAACCCAGAACCTTTCCCTGGTGAATATCTGCAATGATGACTTGACAAAGATAAATGAGCTGCTGAAACTTGGGTTGTACTTTATATATATATAGAAATGTACAACTTCCCGAACTTCAAGCACTGCGACTATTATGGCTACATTAACAACATCTTCATTGTTCATGACTGTGCAGAATATATAATGTACACATACATAGTATATCTACATATAATAAAGGAATACATCCTTAATGCAACATTCAATGTAGATTTAAAAGTTCAAACAGAAGTTAATTGTTGTGGGTGGCAGCCAGCATTTGCCATCACATTCAATATTCACAGTAAACCTACAATTATTGACAAAATGACTACTTGGTGTCTTTTTTTATTTTTTCCTGCAAAGCTGACCCCCCGCAGTTACTCCACCCCACCAAGGACATGTCCGTCTTCTCTTCTTCCAGGTCTGCTGTCTTTTTGCTTTGCCCATTTGAGAGGCATTGATGACCTAACTCATGTGTAGGGCTGGTCTGGTACAAGGATTTTTGTCTACACAGGAGAAGATGTATTGTGCTGCCGCACCCCCCCCCCCCCATCCTCCTGCCACCCCTTCCCCTCAACCACATCCTTGTCACTGTCTACAGCCATGCTGGTACCTCCTTCACATTGCACCTGTAATATGATGGGGCACAGCGTGAAGGAAGTCAGCATTGAAAATTGAGATGTGCTGACCTGCAGTGTGTAATGAGGGGACGGGGTTATACATTCCTCACTTCTCCTTACTGGCCACAGACAGCTGGCAGGTGAGATAAACGAAAACTTCCAATGGCTGGATTCCCCCATAAACAAACTCCCAGATCACACCCCTACATACTCCCCACTTTGATCACACCTAAATAGGTACCCCCAACCTGATCACACACCCCCAGATACCCCCACCCTGATCACACCCTCCAGATCGCTCCCCCCACCCTAATCACACTTACCTAAATACCCCCACCCTGATTCCCTGATTACATCCCCAGATACCTCCCCACCCTGATCAAACCTCCCCAGATACCCCCACCCTGATCATACCCCCAGATCGCCCCCCCCCCCCCACCTTGATGAATACCTTCCCAAATACCTCCACTCCGATTCACTGATTACACCCCCAGATACCTCCACACCCTGATCACCCCCCAGATACTCCTCATTTTGATCACACCTCCCCAGATACCCCCACCCTGATCATACACCCCCAGCTATCTCCCCAGCCTGATCACACCCCCCAGATCGCCCCCACCCTAATCCCACCTCCCCAAATACCCCCGCTCTGATTCCCTGATTACATCCTCAAATGCCTCCCCACCCTGATCAAACCTCCCCAGACACCCCCCCCCCCGATACTCCCCACTTTGATCACACCTATCCCAGATACCCCCACCCTAATTCACTGATTACACCCTCAGATACCTCTCAGCCCTGATTACCCCTTAGATGCTTCTAACTTTGATCACACCTGCCCAGATACCTCCACCCTGATCACACATTTTAACATTAAACATATTTTTTAATTTGTTTTATTAAATTTTTTAAACCACAGATATAATTTACATTACATTTCCAATACATTTCCAAAAAGAACCACATTGAAAATGAATTCAACATTACATGAACATTACATGAACATAAATAACAACAATAACAACAATATGGGTCTATCCTACATCCTCCTGATTTTCATCTCTCTTCTACCTCAGCCTTCTTCTTTCCCTTCCCCCTCCCAAGAAGGAAAAAAAACCCTACCTACAACCACCTATTTAAGTGCTGAGTGCCCAATTTCCCATTTCTTATCCTTTAGTGATAATGTCTTATAATGTCTCTTAACTACTTAAGAACCGCCTCGTGCACATTTACGTTGGCAGAATGGCACGGCTGGGCACAAACACGTACCTGTACATCCTCTTTAAGTGGCCGCAACACGGTCCGAAGTTCCGTGACTGCGGCCGCGGGACCCGCGGACCCGATAGCCGCTGGAGTCCTGCGATCGGTCCCCGGAGCTGAAGAACGAGGAGATCTGTGTGTAAACACAGCTTCCCCGTTCTTCACTGTGGCGCTGTCATTGATCGTGTGTTCCCTGATATAGGGAAGCACAATTAATGATGTCACACATCCAGCCCCGCCCCCCTACAGTTAGAAACACATATGAGGTCACACTTAACCCCTTCAGCGCCCCCTAGTGGTTAACTCCCAAACTGCAATTGTCATTTTCACAATAAACAATGCATTTTTTATAGCATTTTTTGCTGTGAAAAAGAGAATTGTCCCAAAAATGTGTCAAAATTGTCTGATGTGTCCGCCATAATGTCGCAGTTACGAAAAAAAATCACTGATCACCATCATTAGTAGTAAAAAAAAAAAATATTAATAAAAATGCAATAAAACTATCCCCTATTTTGTAAACACTATAAATTTTGCGCAAACCAATTGATAAACGCTTATTTTTTTTACCAAAAATAGGTAGAAGAATACGTATCGACCTAAACTGAGGAAAAAAATAAGTTTTTTTTATATATTTTTGGGGGATATTTATTATAGCAAAAAGGAAAAAATATTGAATTTTTTTCAAAATTGTCGCTCTATTTTTGTTTATAGCGCAAAAAATAAAAACCGCAGAGGTGATCAAATACCACCAAAAGAAAGCTCTATTTGTGGGAAAAAAAGGATGCCAATTTTGTTTGGGAGAATTGTATATAAATTAAAGTACATAAATACATAAATAAAACCAAGTTGGTAGAATAATTGTCAAGGCATTTTGACACCTGTCATTTACAATGAATGTAGATACATATTACGCATACTTGATTTATGCTTGAACTCTTTCTCCCTATGACAGTTGTGTATATATTATTTTTTATATATACAAATTGCTACATAACTGGTACATAAGTATTTATTTTTAAACAAATAATGATGTCATAATATATATATATATATATATATATATATATATGTGTGTGTGTGTAAAATCCAGGGGTTGCCACCGCACACATATCAGAGAGAAAATGGAGCTAATACGCAGCCAATACTGTAGTACAAATAGGGACCTGTCATTGTTGTGGGGCCCAAAACAGCTGCCTCATACTTGCCAACTATCCCAGTTTAAATTCCCTTGTCCCTTGAAGTTTTAGTTCTTTGCTGTGTCCTAATATTTCAATTTGAAGTGCTGCTACTAATGCTGCCCAGCTCTGCCTTATTGTTGTGTACAGATGACTCACCTGCAGACCCTGTGTTTACATGTAAATAAGCGTCATTCACATATGTAAATAACGGGAGCATTCATACATCTATCGTCAATCGTCAATCACGCCGACTGACCCAGAAAATAGAACAAAAAAACAACAAAAAAGCTCTGCCTCCATGGGAGACCTCCCGATGACTGCTGTCTTTTGGCTGTGACCGCTGTTATATAGGCAAGGCTGGGGCCCAACCGCCGACATAACCGGATGACCCCGTCCCCTCTGATGTCACATGATGTTAGAAGAGGCGGGTCACTCAGTTACATCAACGGGTGGCCCACCCTTGCCTATAAAACAACTGTCATAGGCAGTTGTTTGGAGGCCTCCCATCGAGGCGGACCTTTTTTTTTCAATTTTTCAGGTCTGTCGAGTGGCGATTGAAGATGGATGGACATTGCGGTACACATTTTTTTTTTTAATAGAGGGATTGTCTGAAACTGTGGTTTTTACTTTTTGACACTTTTTTGGGTGAATGGGTAGGGGAACAATGTACCCCATACCCATTCACATAGGGGGGGTGGAATCTGAGCCCCCCACCCATAGACCCCCACAACCACCAGGCCAGGGTTGCGGGGATGAGGCCCTTGTCCCCATCAGAATGGTAACAACGTGCTTTGAGGTGGACCCCAAAGCACCCTTTCCATGTTGAGGGCAAGCAGCCTGGTATGGTTTAGGAGGGGGGGTGGACTCGCTAGTCCCCCCTTCCCTTTCTTGCTTGCTCGAAAAAGCGCCTGGATTTTGGGGGTGATTCCATGCTTTTTTCTTTTTTAACTGTTTTGTTTCCCTCTTGGAATAAAGGTTTTGCATGGATAAATAAAAGCTGATAATTTTAATCACCCCTGCCAATGTTAAGTGGTTTGTCTCATCCATGTAAACTGATAAATTCTGCTGGGCAGTTTGTGCTTTTAAAAAACAACAGATTTGTTGGTTGGATAACATAATGAAAATTGAAAAAAATAACTGAAAAAGGAAACGAATACAGTCATCACACCTAAGAATTGGTAATCTGTAATATAATACATTTTTAATAAATTTTTGCTTTTGAGTTTAATACTGTACTACTTTAAGTCAGAGAACAACCAAAGGTAACCAAACCACTTTAAGTTTGTTATAGTTAGCTCATTTAAAAGCTGATTTAGTTAATGGGGGTGATTGCACCTTGCATTTTACCATTGGCTTAATTAAAGGATCACTAAAGATATATATATATATATATATATATATATATATATATATATATATATATATATATACTTTTTTTTAAAATAACAAACATGTTATACTTACCCCCACTGTGCAGCTCGTTTTGCCCAGAGTGGTTCCCAAACCTGGTCTTCTGGGGTCCCTTGGTGGCTGTCTCAGCTCCCCCCCCGCAAGGACTCAACACCTTCATGCGAGCGTGCTCGCATGGTGTTGAGCTCTTGCGGGCGCGCTCCCGTGATACATCCGGTGGCCATAGCCGCTCACTGTATCACTCGGCCCCGCCCCCCGGCACGCCGCATCATTGGATGTGATTGACAGCAGCGCGAGCCAATTGCTGCGCTGCTTTCAATCCATCCACTGTGACCAATCTACGGCCAGGCTGAGTGGCGAAGAGGATGTCGGGGGCGAGCACGGGACTTTCAAAGGGTCAGGCAAGTATAACGGGGGGGCTGGGGGGGCCAGTATTGTCGGATGTTTTTTTCACCTTAATGAATAGAATGCATTAAGGTGAAAAAAAATGTTTACCTTTACAACCCCTTTAAAGTGTATGTAAACTCTAACAAAGAAAACCAATTTTGTGCATTAAAATATATCAATGAAAGTTTTTTGTTATATCTGTTTGATGTATACAAAAATACTTGGTGATCCTGCCGGAAATTCAGTAAGCTAGTAACTTAGGTTTAGATATTCTTTAAAGTGGTTGTACACCCTGTACAACCACTTTCACCTACAGGTAAGCCTAAATTAAGGCTTACCTGTAGGTGCTGGAAATATCTCATAAACCTACACGGTTTAGGAGATATTTACAATTCCCTGTACGATAATTTTTACTGCGCATGTGCCAATGTATTCGGCGCATGCACACGTTAGAAAGGGCACGCCGTGCCTTTTCTAGATGGGGTAATGCCGTGACTGGCGGCTCCCGCGCGCACGTGTGGGAGAGATGTCACGCGACTCCGGCCAGTCACAGAGCCGTAGTCCACAGCCCCAGAAGGAAGAGAGGTGAAGAATGGACGCTTCCAGCCAGGAAGTCGGGGACATCGCAGGCTTCGGTTTAAGGTAAGTGACACATATTGGGCTACTATGCAATGTATAGTACCCCATTATGCTTTACCTTTGTAGGGATACAAAGAGAAAGTAAAACCCATCAGGGTTTACTTCCCCTTTAACTGCTTAAGGACCGCCTCCTGCACATTTACGTTGGCAGAATGGCACGGCTGGGCACATGCACATACAGGTACATCCTCTGTTAGTGCCCAGTCGTGGCCAGGGACGCAGGACACGTGGACCTGATCGCCGCTGGAGTCCCGCGATCGGTCCCCGGAGCTGAAGAACGGGGAGAGCTGTGTGTAAACACAGCTTCCCCGTTCTTCACTGTGACGGCGTCATTGATCGTGTGATCCCTTTTATAGGGATACACAATCGATGACGTCACACCTACAGCCACACCCCCATACAGTTAGAAACACTAATTAGGTCATACATAATGCTGTGAAAATGACAATGGTCCCAAAAATGTGTCAAAATTGTCCGAAGTGTCCACCATAATGTCAAAGTCATGAAAAAAATTGCTGATCGCCGCCATTAGTAGTAAAAAAAAAGATTTAATAAAAATGCAATAAAACTATCCCCTATTTTGTAAACGCTAAAAAATTTGCGCAAACCAACCGATAAACGGTTATTGAGATTTTTTAGACCAAAAATAGGTAGAAGAATACGTATCGGCCTAAACTGAGGAAAACATTTTTTTTATATATATATTTTTGGGGGATATTTATTATAGCAAAAAGTAAAAAATATTATTTTTTTTTCAAAATTGTCGCTCTATTTTTGTTTATAGCGCAAAAAATAAAAACCGCAGAGGTGATCAAATACCACCAAAAGAAAGCTCTATCTGTGGGAAAAAAAGTATGCCAATTTTGTTTTGGAGCCACGTCGCACGACCGCGCAATTGTCAGTTAAAGCGACGAAGTGCCAAATCGCAAAACCTGGCCGGGTCCTTTAGCTGCCTAAAGGTCCAGGTCTTAAGTGGTTAAGATTCTCTGTTAATACTCTGCACACTTCTCTACACCAGGGAAGCATATAGACTCCATCCAATACCAATAATGAGTTTCCTTGAGTCCATTTGTCACATTACATAGAAGTTATATATTACATTTTGTTCTTGAGTTTAGATACACTTGTTAGATAATTCTGATAGTAACATTTACTTTACTGAGGTTTTCTTAGATTATAAACTTCCAGAATAATTTTTTTTTTCCTAAACCATAAGATAGCTTCTATAACCCTTTTAATTTATACAAACAGATGCATTATCCCATAAACAGTGTCCTGTGTATTTTGTGCAGCCAATGTGAGCGTGTGATCCTTGTGTCTGCTGAATGCACTTGCACTTCTGTCTCGTCTTCTAGTTATAATAAAGCACTTCATCCCACAGATGTTGTGGCCTGCTGCCCTCCCTTTTTGTCTTTTTTTTTACATTGTCTAAAATAAAAAGGATGCCCATTTTCCGCTCCTTCTTGCTTCACAGGACCCTATTTTTCTCCCGTTCTCCCAACAAAGGGTTACTCCCAAGAGGCTTCAATTGTCACGAGATGGAGAGATGATGGCTAGTGATCACAGTCAATAGCTTTGATTAACAATAAGGTAGAAAATTAGCAATGCTAGCATTCAGCCATCCTGCCTTCCCCTCTCCATATGCTCAGTGCAGCCTGTACTGATTGCCCCACTCTGGGTAGTCTACATGCTGAGAGACAGCAGACAAGGTGCACTGGAGAGGTTACAATTAAGACTCCATAAACAGCGAATGAAAGATTATATTACTGCCATTTTCAGATCTACATGAAAGGCTGTTTTTTTTTTTTGGGAGCCTGATTAAGATGTTTCAAAGGGAAGTGTCCTGTCTGCTGTTTGTGTGTGTCCTCCTGCTATGCTTGGATTTAATGGTGTCTGGATATGTGCTGAGCAAAACTGCAACTTCTGTAACTACTATGAACCCCTCATCTGCAGCTGTGATGTTATTCTTAACAGACACGGACGACCTAAAAAGGGGGAGCAATGGAGGAACTTCACCGCCCACATCCGAAAACGATGACAACTCCGTGATCTACACAGGTAGAGTCAACCACTTTAACTTTTTCGGCATTCAGTTGTATCAGTTTTGTAGGATGCTTTTTTGATGCAGTGGTTCTGATTTACTAAAGTAGATGCGGTTCACTTTGCAAAGCCAATGTTAGTAAATACGCTGAATTTATGTTTCCTTTTAAAAACCTAATAATTTGTTAAATAAAAAATAAATAAAAAACAGAACTTTTGCTAGCATTTGATTTGTTGATTTAAGTCAAGATTTATATTACTCAGCAAACATTCACTTTGTTCATTGAACTGCCTCTATTCCCTTAAGCCCCATACACACTATTAGATTTTCTTCAGATTGTTGTCTTCAGAATTACCAAAACCATGTAGTGCAAGGGCCTGCCTGCTTGTATACAAATTGAAACTCTTAAGGTTTGACCTTATATTATATGGTTTGGGTAAATCTGAAGACAAAAATCTGCAGAAAATCTAATAGTGTGTATTAGGTCTTAAGCTGGTCAACCTGTTCAGGCCTCCAGGTTGAACAAGCAAAATTACTTGATTTCTCTATCCACATTTAACAGACCGGATAGACGAATCTGCAGTGCTGGCTATTGTATTCTGATAGCCAGCACCCTCGACTGTCAGAATACTTCAAACAGTGCCTATAGCTGATGGGAATTTGCCACCTGACACCTTTAACAAAATTCGATCGAAAAATTACCTTGTGTTGATCAGGTGGTGCCCCCCCTGGGCCACCCATGGAACAAACATCATCCGATTCATCAGGAATCAAACACAATTCAATGAGCTTAAGTAAATCAACCTTTTAGCAATAGCATGTTTATCTAAAATGGTCATTCCACAAACACAACAAATTATTTCATTATGATTGATGGCTGTTGGGTTAACATGATTTAATATTTACTTATTATAGAATGCAGGCAAGATCTCCAGATTAATATTCTTGGCTCTGCCTCCTTTCTACAGTGTTTAACTTAACCTGATGCATTAACTATAATAATAAGTAAATCAAAGATCCAAGAAAGTGAGATCCCCTTGTAATGGTTGGGTGGAGTGGCAGTGCTCTGTCTGGCAGAGTACCCAGGAGAAGCCACTGGGTAATGTGGTGCCATAGAATCCAACCAACAATTAAAATAATGGTTTTAAGTCGACTGATTCTTTATTCAGGCAACATTCCACATGCAGAATATAGTAATAATTCAGAACAGACAATTCTCTTTTGTAGTTATGACTCTTTCTGTGATTTTGGGTTGCTTTGGATTACTGTTACTGGTAGGTGTCCAGCCTAGCCAATGTCTAATTTTAACCTTCCTTTGTTGAGGGGTAAGGAGTTGAATTCCAACATGTCATGGGCATCTTAGTTTTAAAAATTTGGTATTAAGAGATAAAAGTGATGTAAAGGTTCGGAGAAAACAAATGTTGAAAAGTTTGTTCCCCACTAGTTGCTGTATTCTGCTCCTCACCTTTGCTGTGTGCATTGGCTTATGTAATAAACTTGCATATTCTGTGAGCTTTGAATATCTGACCTGTCAGGAGCATGGCATTTCCCGGCAAAGCCAATCATCCTACAGAGCACAGCTGAGTTTAAAAGAAAAGGTTAGACAAATGAATAGTTTATTACTGTCTTATCTCTATGCTGTCACACGGCTTTCCTCATTGCTGCTTTGTGGAAGGCATTGTGAAGACGCTGCCGGGATACCTGATAAAGTAAATGAGCTATTTGCTTTGTTGAAATTACTTATATGACTTCACAGAAGCAGCAGATAGTTACACATTATATAAATTGGCCATGAACAGGCACATCTATTTCCACAAAGGGACAATTGCTGTGTAAACCGGTCCAACTTAACTAGTCCAGCTGGGCTTATTTTCGATAACCAGCATGTCTTGCGACCTCAGCAGATACACTTGACAGAGATCAGTTGTAAAAAATGACTGTGTAGGATTAGTTTAGCTGACCACTGTCCTCATGAGGTGTAGTTTCTTGCTGCTATCATAGACATACACTCCAGCAAAGCATTTGGGTTCATGTTTCTCTGGGAGCAGTAGAAGAACACAATTGATCCTCATCTGCAACCAACACTGGCAATATGGCTGACTTTAAAGATAAGAGCTTTGATATCCTGAGGTGACCCATTCCCTGACCTGTCATTTACCTGATCCATCCAAGCAGATGTGTGCAATAATCAAGACTTGGGGTGTGTTTACTAAAACTGAGTGTAAAATCTGGGACAAAGAAACCAATCAGCTTCCAAGATGTTTGTCAAAGCTTAATTAAACAAGCTGAAGTCAGAAATGAATTGGCTACCATGCACAACCGCACCAAACTTTGCACTCTCCAGTTTTAGTAAATCAACCCCTTGGCTTTATTTTCTGATTGTTATTTAAGAAATGCCCTGAAATGCTTACATTTTATTTCACTGTCTGAAAATTCAAATATGTTTGTTAAAGTTGTTATTGCTTGCAGGTGATAGTTCACTGGTGAGAAAATAGAGGAATAGCCTTTTAAATCAGTGGTCATCAACCATGTCCTCAGGGCCCACTAACAGGCCAGATTTGTTTGTATTACCTTGGGGAGATGCAGACTAGAATACTGCAATCACTGAGCAGCAAATGATATTACCTGTGATGTATTTCAGTTATCTTGCAAACCTGGCCTGTTAGTGGGCCCTGAGGACAGGGTTGATGACCACTGTAGGGTTCACCCATCCAAACCTGCCATTTATTTGTGGGTGGATACTGGAAGGATGAATCAACTTATCACCTTATTTAAGTAAAGTTAACCAATCATGAAAGAATTATAGAGGCTGTCACTGCTAACCGCCCTCTAAAAATACTTGTTGCCTGACTGTTATGCTGACCTTTTGGCTTGAATAAGCTAGGTTAGTGACCCAGAGCAAGTATGCAGGTCAAGAAAGACAGAGAAAGGTCAGAATTTCTCATCTTAGTACTTGTGCCATGTCAGAGATACAATGGGATTAATTTACTAAAACCAGAGAGTGCAAAATCCGGTGGAGCTCTGTATGGTAGCTAATCAGCTTCTAACTTCCACTAGTAAATCAACCCCAGTGTATTGAAACAAGTGGGTCAGCATAACATCCAGGCAACTAACTATTTCAGAATGAGAGATCAACCTTCATGTGTTTCTGATGGTAAGTTTTCTTAAATGGTTGGCTTGTCAAGTTTACTATTAGGCCTCGTACACACGGCCGAGGAACTTGACGTGCCAAACACATCGAGTTCCTCGGCCAGTTCAGCACTGAAGCCGCCGAGGAGCTCGGCGGGACGAGAGCTCCCATAGAACAACGAGGAAATAGAGAACATGTTCTCTATTTCCTCGTCGAGCTCCTCGTCGGCTTCCTCGGCCGAAAGTGTACACACGGCCAGTTTCCTCGGCAGAATTCAGCCAGAAACTCGGTCGGAAGCTGAATTCTGCCGAGGAAACTGGTCGTGTGTACGGGGCCTTAGTCTACTATTGGTTTGCTTGGTGCAATTGCCATTATCAGAAGTTGGCTCTTCCTCCATTCTTTTTGAACTACTGTACAATCCAATGGGGTGCATTTACTAAAGACTTATAGACTGTGCACTTTGCACTCTGAATGGGCATTTGCTCCAAAGCTTAGGAAATGAGAGGAAGCTCTACAGGCTTCCATTATCCAATCATGTACAAGAAAAAATGCTGTTTTTTTTCATTGCATGTGATTGGATATCCTTTGCACAGTGAAGCTTTACCTCATTTGCTAAGCTCTGGAGCAAATGCCCTTGCAGAGTGTACCTGTACTTGCAAAGTGCATAGTCTGTTTGCCTTTAGTAAATAAATGCCAATGTGTTTTTATTAAAGTCCAGCTCGGGGCAAAAAGAAAAAAAAGTTTTCCATGCAGTCAGGCTGTGGCCACACTGGATGGGTCAACTGCTCATTTTTTCTAGGTGTGAGCACACAGTTTATACATGCCTGATCCATGAATCTTTGGGAAACTGCACTCCAGTGGTGGACAGTTCCTGTCCATGAAGCGTGCTCTGAGTGTGCTGATGTCAGGAACAGTCCATTTTCAGGACTGCTGGAGCACGAGAGTGCTGAACTGGTCTTCACTGGGGATGATCAGCAGATCAGGTAAGTATATCTCTGTGATCCTTTTCTCTAGAATAAAATGAGCAGCACCCACACTGTGCGGGAAAAAATATGT
Organism: Rana temporaria; assembly: GCF_905171775.1. Lineage (NCBI taxonomy): Eukaryota > Metazoa > Chordata > Amphibia > Anura > Ranidae > Rana > Rana temporaria. Next base: position 482,338,587 of record NC_053490.1, read on the forward strand.
CCGGAGCTCAGATTTAGGTGTAAAGTCAACCAATTATATATTATTTCATATTATCGGGATATTATAGTCATAAATGGATCCATGGCTTTTCTTATGTCTTAGATACTTCAACAAGAACAGTTCCCTGAAACTATGTTGTCTTTTGAATCAGACCAGCTTAGAGCTTTAGTTGAGGTCTTTCAATTGGATTCTCACAGTGATATAGGAAGCCAGATAGTAAATTGACATGAGAGTTCTCCCATAACTGACCTATCAGTATTGGACTGATTTTTAAATTGCAGATCCTTTGCTGTTTGGTGCATTTTCTCCTTTTCACCTATACATCGTGCTACAGTGCATTACTGAATGCAAGTTAACGTGTGACATTTTACATGTTCATATACGTTGTGTTGAAACAGCTTATTCATTCATCCTGGGCTGCCAATGCATGGTCAATTACCGTATTTATCGGTGTATAACACCAACTTTTCCCCCCTGAAAATAGGGGGAAAATCACGGGTGCGTGTTATACGGCGATATCGTACCTCAGAGGAGAAGGAGGGGGACAAGCACCGCCGGAATCACGAGCCGTCTGTCCTGTTTACTCAGCTGTGACATCACACACACGTTCCGCCTCCGCCACTGGCATTGGACCAGTGTTCTGTCAATCACAGGAGCTGGTCCAATGGCAATGGCGGAGGCGGGACTGTGTATGTGACTGCCAACTGAGAGCCGAGTACTGTAAACAGAAAATGACGGCTCAGTAATTCTGGTGGCGTTCGTCCCCCTCCTGATTTCCTGCACTGCATGAGAGATGGTGAGGCTGAAGATAGGCATCAGGCTGCATTGGATGGGCACAGATGGGCACAGAGGCTGCATGGAGGCTGCAGATGGGCATCAGGCTGCATTGGATCAGGCTGCATTGGATGGGCACAGATCAGGTTGCAGATCGGCACAGAGGCTGCATTGAAGCTGCAGATGGGCATTAGGCTGCATTGAGGCTGCAGATGGGCATCAGGCTGCATTGATGCTGCAGATGGGCACTAATCAGGCTGCATTGATTGGCACTGACCATTGTTTTGCTTCAAAGTGGTTAATTTGGAAAAAAAAAAAAACTATTTTTTTCCTGAAACTTACCGCTTAAATTGTGGTGTGTGTTATACGCCGCTGCATGTTATACGCCAATAAATACGGTAAATGAAAAAGGGACATGCACCCTTTTAATGCATTGTTCCACAATTATCAATCTACAGTGCAAGTCCATCAACATCGCATGTACTGTACGTTGGTGTGCCTTTCTAAATGAATGACACCATAACATACCATGTGACAGATTGTGCATGGTAAAATTCATCGTTTACTGAGCGTTTCTATACCGGACACTGGAGAATGGGCCCAGAAAGTTAAAAGCATAACAAGTTTATGATAAATACAAAGGAACCTACTAAACTTGCCCACCTTACCCACTATAACCGATTCATCTAAAGGGCATGAAGAGTTGAATTAACACAATGATCTAGTAGATACTATAGGTAACAATATGTTTTTTTTTTTATTACATTTTTTATGTGGCCACTTGTAACAAATTTACATTGTTCCATTAATGGTCAGTCCATCTATTCCATAGCAGGAAAATCGCTATGTGCCTCATACCTGGTAAGCACGTTCCAGTAAATCTGACAGGTTTGATTAATGAATCATTCTGTCTCCGTTTCAAGCAATACTTATACTTTACAACCTAAATACAGTTGACCTATTGAGCTTTGTTAAGTGATCATACTTATTAGGGAGTTTTATTAAGCAGGGCATTACTCCACTAAGTCTTACAGTCTTTGCTGAGGAAACCTGTTAATTTGGAAAATAACATGCTATCCATCATCAGCTGTCAGGAGTATTGATCAATGCAAGAAATTGTATGCAAGACGTACTCATTAGAATAATGAAATTACACTGGGAAGTGTATTTTATCATTATAATGATACTGTTTTACTGAGTGTTTATAACATAATGCAAAATTATCAAAACTTTTTTGGGGTGAATTGGTGGAAAATTATACACTTTTAATTACCTCTTCAGTTTCTGAAATAGATTTGCAACCAATATAGTTCTATGCACACCTACCTACCATTCACATCCTGTGCATGATCTGATTAATACATACAATACAGTACAATACAATACAATAATACATAGCATGGGTGACAAAAGCCTGCCCTTTCCATTAGACTGCATGCTGATTAGCTGTTGTAGAAAGCATGTGGAGCAATCAGTGGTTAACTACTGATCTGGAATTTCCAAGAAAAAAAAATGATGTGTGCTTTAGCACACCTAACACTGTATATTTCTCATTAAGGTGAAATTAACTTAGGAAGTGACTGGCCTCGGGTGATACACAGAGATGAAACAAATCCTTCTACATGACGTATGCATTTATCTGCAGCCCTCACTTCTCTACAGCCTTCTAAAACACATAGATCAAAGTTTTCTTTTCTCAGCTCCAAGTACATGGAGCTGAGTGTAAACTGGGATATGAGTTGAGGGAAAGGACACACACTCCTCTACACATTCTCATAGGGAAACATGCACGGCTGAGGTTGTCCTGTGATTCCTGTGTGCTAGGTAGGGGGAGGCTGTCTATCGTGATTTTGTGATATCGCAATTCTGTGATGTCTGGATAAGTCAGAAAAGACCAACACAGACAGTAGAGGGAAGAGAGACACTCTGTGCTTTGGAAAAAAAAATGCGGTTGAAATAGGATAATATAACAATATGTAAGAGTTTTGTTTTGTTTAATTTAATTTTGCTTATTCATTTTCTAACGAATTCCAAATTTTCAGAATGATTTGAACTCTTTTTGGTCAAAAAATGCTCGACCCCTTCAAATTCTGTGTAAAGAATGGCTGGTTGTTAGGGATCGGGCCAGGAAGCCGGCCGTCACCTCCTTAACAACCCATACAGTAACTAATCAGCTGTCAGCAGGTTTCCCAGCTGAGAGCTGAAATCTAAACAAAAGAATGAAGATAATGAAAAATTTTGAAAAAAAAAAGTCTTCAGGCCTGGTATAGATTTTAGGGGAACCCCACGCTAAAATAAAAAAGTGTGATCCCCCCCCCCCCCAAATCTATACCAGACCCTTATCGGAGCATGCAGCCCTGCAGGCCAGGAAAGTGCGGTGGACGAGCGAGCTGCCCAAAAAAAAATTGTCGGTTCAGCATGGACTGGCCAAATCTATGGATTGTCAAATATTTTTTATTAATCAGCTGAACAGTTTATTCTGATAGTGGAGTCTCACTGTTTGAATATAATGGCACACCGGGGAGGATTCCTCCATCCACATCTCATGTGTGGATGGGGGGGTTCATTAAAAAAAAAAAAGTCAATGCATCTATCACCAGCCTAACATTACCCTTTCTTCAGATTGACAGTACTACTGTCCAAAGGTATCTCCATTGCTACTCCTTCCAGAGTGGAGACACCCGTAAACAGGAAGTGTGTTACTGGCCAGATAACCAGGTGAAAATAAAGGGAAAATATAAAAAAAAAATAAGGCAGCCACCACAGATAAGGATTGGTAAGCTTCAATATATTACATTTTGTTTGTGGGTTTAATATCGCTTTTGTTTCCTAAAAAAAAGTCAGTGATAAAGCCACAGGCAAAAGCTCTTCAGGCCTGGTATAGATTTTAGGGGAACCCCACGCCAAAATAAGAAAGTGTGATTCCCCCCCCCCAAATCTATACCAGACCCTTATCGGAGCATGCAGCCCTGCAGGCCAGGAAAGTGCGGTGGACGAGCGAGCTGCCCAAAAAAAATTTGCCGGTTCGACATGGACTGGCCAAATCTATGGACTGTCAAATACTGAAAATAAAGGGAAAATATAAAAAATAAGGCAGCCACCACAGATAAGGATTGGTAAGCTTCAATATATTACATTTTGTTTGTGGGTTTAATATCGCTTTTGTTTCCAAAAAAAGTTAGTGATAAAGCCACAGGCAAAAGCACTGTTGCTTCCCGTGAAAGAGGAGCCATGCAAAAAGGTCCAATCACTTTTTATGAGTCTCTTCTACTCATGCTATTGCATTCCTCCCAACATTTTGAGATGGGAATGAGGGACACCTACAGTACCATCAAACGTATGTAGGCATAGGACACGCCCCTGCCACACCCCCTTAAAGGAGCATTAACCAAAAAAAAGGTTAATTAAACCCTCAAGTGCTTTTTTTTATTACTACTATTCCTTTATATTGACTTTTAACCTCCTTAGCGGTAATCTCGAGTCTGGCTCGGGGTGAATTTTTTCTACCAAAAGTGGTATCCCCGAGCCAGATTGCATTGCAGGATACAGGGGGAAGTTACTTACCTTGTCCCTGGATCCTGCGATGTGTTCCCGCTGTGTGTGCTGGCTCCTCCGCTGTGTCTCCTCGCTCGATTCACAGTGCCGCTGAGCTCCATTCCCTGCGACGTTGCGACGCACAGGGACGGAGTTCGGTGCCAAATTCAAAAAGTGAAAAACACAATACACATACAGTATACTGTAATCTTACAGATTACAGTACTGTATGAAATAAAGACACACCCCCTTTGTCCCTAGTGGTCTGCCCAGTGTTCTGCATGCAGTATTATATAATAAAAACTGTTCTTTCTGCCTGGAAACTGGAGATTGTCCATAGCAACCAAAAAGTGTCCCTTTATGTCAAAAGTGCTTTTAGATCAGCTAGAAAACAGCGATATTAAATTAGAATCCCTTGCAGAATTGAGCGATAGCGATTTGTGGGGAAATTCGTCATCAAACAATAAAAATAATGACAGCGACAATTCTGCAACTGAGCAAATTTCAATGTTTTTGATTTGATTACATTATTGAATCATTTTTATTATAATTATATTATTATTTGTTATAATTATTTGTAGTTATTTATTATATTATAATTTATGATTTTGTGTTTCAAACGTTATTATACCCGGGATGTCTACTAGACTCTTGTTTGGACAGATTTAAGTGAGTTATTCCTAAGAATTGCAGGCCTACAATATAAAATTGTACCGCTTTTGGTACAAAATTCCAGACATAATCATACGCCAGGGAGATTAAAATGTACAAATGCAGCAATTTAGAAATTGGATGAAAGGTTTAGCACTGGGAAACACTTTTTGAAAGATAAAAAGTGCATTTTATATACAACTATATAGATCATACCCAGGGGTCAAGTTCTGGGGAAAAAAGTGTGGGAACTCCCACCCAAGATCCAATCCCCCACCAAAAAAAAAAAAATGGTACGCTCATATGCATAATTACTAAACCGCATGTTTTAAGCAAGTTCTTTCTAAATCCCACGATAACTTGCGGCAGACCTCCGCAATGTCTCCTGGGAAAAATGACAAAAGCTCCCAGGAGACATTGCGGCATCGAGGAAGTGACGGAATACCCGCACACTACCCAATGATTCCATATACAGGAAGTGGCCAGTAACATAAAGGATTACTAGGGTTCGCCTGCCCCTGACAGTGACTCGAGCTGGGCATCGCCGCTTAGTGAAGGATTGGCTCGGGCGGCTAGGCTGCTCTAGACCTGCAAAGGGAACTGCGTTCCTGCTGTGAAAAAAGTGCAGGAACTCCGTTCCCACGCGTTCCCGCAGGACTTGAGCCCTGATCATACCAAAATGAGGGACAAATGAGGGGGACAGAGGGACATTGCTCCAAATCAGGGACAGTCCCCCGAAATCAGGAACAGTTGAGAGCTAGGCTATTGTGTCATATAAAATAATAAATTTCCCAGGAGTAAAGTATAATTATTCTCTGCTTGTGCATGTGTAATCATTAAGTGGATTAGAGCGTCCTTTAATCTACTTAATGTGTTTAGTGTTTATTGTACAGCATTATAGCCCTTGTTTGCATCCATTTATTTTGTATAACAAAGATCAGATCCCCAGCTTCCAGGGTTCTTGTGCTTTGAATGCATCTCCGCACCACAGGCCTGAGCCTCCTCATTCATTAGCTTTATTGTGCCACATCTAATGCTGGCATATACCCGCTAGTGATTCCTCTGTCCCTACATATCCAGGACATCAGGCTTCAAGGGACAGAAAAAAAATGGTGAACTTGCAAACAGTAGCAAGTTATTTAGTGCGGGGGGGGGGGGGGTTATTTTATCATTGTTTCAGCACACTTCTGTTAATCTGTCACAAAGTCATCGTTTCTAACAGCACAGCGAGTTCCCATTCTTCCCTAGAAACAGTTTCCTGGCAGATGAAAGCTTTTGTTATTTGGCAATTTATAATGCTGGCTGTACAGGTCAGGTCACCAAGAGCAAAACCCAGCATGATTGACAATATTTAGATTGCTGCCATTCTGCTCACACTGCAGGCTGACAATAGGGACCTGCATGCTTTTTGATCTTGTCTCTGGCAAATGGCTGGTTAACCTCTTCGGTGCTGGAGAATCCGGGACGTGTCCTCTGCTTTTTTTTTTTTGTGACTGGGTTATGGAACAAAACATGTTTTCTATTTTTTGTAATCTCCTCTTATAGATAGATAATTTCTCCATCATTCCAGGATATGTTAATTAAAGCTTTCATTATGTGAAAACACACTGTGCTTAAAAAAAATTATTTGAATTGATTAATTTTGTCAATTAAAATAATTAGAATTAATTAACTGATTAAAAAGGCCTGAAGTGCTGAAAAACTGAATAAAAAAACAGCTGCATGGGCTGTAAAGTTTCCCCCTTCCCCCCTCCAATTATGAAGTATGTCTGCCACCAATATGCTCCCTCGCCTTTCTTGTTGTAAGCGGCACTACTGTATGTGAACTAAAACAGAACTAAGTGATGAGTCTATTAAGATAATTCAGTAGTAGGCAGCACTGACGGCATTACAGGAAAATTGGACTGGGAGCAATATGTAGGCCAGTGTTTCTCAACTCCAGTCCTCATGGCGCCTCAACAGGTCATGTTTTCAGGATTGATCAGTTTCACTGCCTTAGTAATTACCACAGCCGTTTCATATGAGGGAAATCCTGAAAACATGACCTGTTGGGGCTCCCCGAGGACTGGAGTTGAGAAACACTGATGTAGGCTACCATTGCTTTAATTGCATTGATCTTCTAAAAATGCTGGTTCCCTGGCTGTCCTTCAGATCTAAAGATTTTAGTACTTATCTTACATCTCAGAGGGAAGTCAAAGCTCCTAATCTACATACTTGTTGCAGTTGGTGACTCAGGTGTACTGAAACCCTTGGATCTGCAATGTTAGGATGTTAGAGTAAACTAAGCCTGTCCCGATGCTCTCTCGTTCCCCCCCCTCTTTTCCTGCGGCCTGCCAGGTTGCGTGCTCGGAAAAGGGTCTGATATAAATTTTTGGGGGAACCCCATGCCAACCCCAAGTTTTTTATTTTGGTTCAGGGTATCCCTTAATATTCATACCAGACCCGAAGGGCCTGGTAATGGACTGGGGGGGATCTCCTGCCATTTTTTTCAATGACTTTGATCTGTATATAGCGGCCGGGGAGGATGTGTACTTTAGTAAAGCCAACAAGTGGCTGTGGCGATGTGCGACCCCCCCACCATGTTCACCTGGCTCCGCTGTTCCACCTGAAGGCCCGGTGCTGTCATGGCAGGTGTCACTGGGAAGGGCGATGGGAGCTCAGCGGACCTCCATCCACTTAGCCTCCCTCCTATACAGTGTCAGGACAAGGTTATCCAGCACCCAGGGCAATGATTGCAAACTGTGCCCCCCCTCCCCATGATGTGCAATATTACACCCAGCAGTCACTCACTTGTCAACATCACTGCCGCTGTCACTACTCCTGTCAGCCTTGCAACAGAATGAAGGTGCCCCCAGTAAACCATTGGGCCCAGGGCATCCCCCCTCCCGCCCACTCCTTGTCCCAGCCCTGCTCCTATACACAGACCTGGAAGTGACGTGTATGACATGACTTCCTGGACCGGAGAGGTCATTCTCTGGGATCGCTGCTAGGGGAAGCAGCTGATGGGACACGGTCTGTGTTCACCCTGGGTGTCTCCATAAAGAGAACCTGTCACCTATATGCTGTCACATAGAGGGAATTTTGGTTACCTATGTGATAGCAATAAAAGTTATGTAAAAATAAATATAAATTAAGCCAAAAATGTAAAAGTATATTAGGAGACATACAAAATGTGGGTGGGGGGGGGCAAAATCCACTTTCGCCTAAGTAGACAAAAATTATTGCACTGTTCCTGAGTGAATCCCAGTAGAAACAGGCATGCACATCCTTTAATTGTGCCTACCAAGGAGCTATATCTTCATTGTGTGCAGGGCAAACTTACCATGAAGGTATGTGGTGACCATTACGAATACTTTACTACAGCTCAATGTTGTGGGTTTTAGCAAGTCCGTTCAAACACCATACCCCATACATTTTTTATCATGTTCAGTATTTTTATTGGATTAGTATAAGACACAGTCCTCAGGATACAGAGACATGGTAATACAAAATCCCAGAGTACAGGGCCAATATACAGTGGAACATTGACATTGTCAACAGATTGAAAACAATGGAAAGCAGCAGAACTGTCATATGGAACCATTGTTGTATATGAGGCTGACAGTGCAAGGCTGGCAGCATTCCACATTAGATGGTGAGGGCCTGTGTTTATAAATACATTCCTAAAATGTATTTAACAAATTATATCTTACCTTTTTATTTCATAGATGTCTACGGGGAAAAGCTTTCATGGCTGATTGCAAGAATTCCCTACCAAGTTCAGTGTAAGTGTGTCCCAATAGAAAGGCTAATGGACCGTACACACGATCAGCAAAAATACCACTTTCGAAGCAATCATGCGATAATCTGATCGTTAATACACAGTTTTTAAGAGCTGATCACGACAGTTCATCCAATATTATCTGATGGGTCAAGCATAAAAAAAATCCTTGTATGATACCAGATCTTACGATTTTCGTTTAATCAGTACAGTTTTTGTCCAAAAAAATAATACAAATACAATACAACACAACACATTACATCACTTCCGAATATTTGTCCTGTCGTATGAGAAATGTCATAACTTTATTAATCTTTTAATTTTTTTAATATGAGATTAGCATGCAAAGAAAATACAGAAAATCGTTTGTCCGATAATCTCATTGTGTGTACCAGGCATTGGGACAGGCTCAGTTTACTCTCAATAAAATACAACAGAGAGGCCCAGCTACTAAATCTTTAACCCTTTGTTAGGACAGACAGTGGTACAACTGATAATGGGTTCCATGCACAGTACAATTATACTATTTATATGGGAACATGCAGGGCTTTTTTTCAGTGGGAACGCAGGGGAATGCAGTTCCGGCACCTTATGGACTGACTGTATGTAATGGCAAGGGGTGCTGAGGTGTGCTGCAGGGTATTGATGCTCACTACTGGGGGATCTGTTCTAGCTGGAGGGGATCTATTGTTGTTGAGGAGGTCTTTTGTTGCTGGTGGGGTACCTCCTGTTGTCAGTTGTTGCTGAAAGAGATCTACTGTTTGGGGAGTGATCTACTGTGGATGGCTGCTGGAGAGTCTATTAATACTGGTCTAGTGGGCATGCACACCTTGTTTGAATTGATTATCCCAGTTTGGCTTCAAAAGTAGAAATACACTTTAACAGTACCAATCCAATGGCAACAACTGTATAAATAACCTACACACAATCCAGAGGAAAACTTACCTTTTTTAAACAGCTCTGATGCAGTCACATTATATAGAAACTCTTGCACCTTTGTATCAGCTGCTGCTGCAGGGGAGAGTAGGGAGGACCAACAATGGATGGGCAATGGTAGATTGCAGGAGATGTTGTGGCTCCTTGAATTCAGAGCTGTTGTGGAGCACTCCCTGAGGCCTCGTACACACGACCGAGTTTCTCGGCAAAAACCAGCAAGAAACTTGCTGGGAGATATTTTTTTGCAGAGGAAACCGGTCGTGTGTACATTTTCGTCGAGGAAACTGTCGAGAAACTCGACGAGCCAAAAACAGAGCAAGTTCTCTATTTCCTTGACGGGAGTGGAGAAACTTGGCTTGTCGAGTTTCTCGACGGCTTCACAAGGAACTCGATGTGTTTCACCCGTCTAGTTTCTCGGTCGTGTGTACGAGGCCTGACACAAGGGAGCTGCTGGTTCTCCATCATCCCACTACACTGTATCGGATTAAAAAAAAGGTATTTCTACTGATCTCTATTCTTTTAAAGTTCCATAAGCTGTATCAGCCATTCTGCCACCTTACTTGTCTACTGTACTCTATAGATGGTTTTCATGTCACGGGGGTTCAGCTGCACTGCCAACTAAGCCATTTCCATGTACATCATCTAAAGGGCCAATACAGAGGAGATCTGCTCTCCGTGACTCTCTATAATGGACCATCACTCACTTTCCCAGAACATTTTAAACTGTAGTGTGGCTATAAATACAGTCCTGCTAATTGCTGCAAAACATTTGTGTTCCAGCACCCTCATGTACAACCCGCTAAAAGAAGCAATTGAGCACGTTGCCAGAATGCACTAAATGTCAAGAGGCAGGAACTTTCTAGCTATATACTAAAATACAAAATATTTATGTCAGCTTTTATATTTACCATGCTAAAATGTAAATACTTAAAAAAAGTAATTGTATTTGAAGCTATAATAAATAAATAAACAAAACAAAACCACTATATATTCCTTTTTTAATCATGTCAGAACAATTGGCTGCCCAATGACCAGGCCATTTTTTTGCAATTCGGCACCGCGTCGCTGTAACTGACAATTGCGCGGTCGTGCAATGCTGTACCCAAACAAATTTTTTTCCCACAAATAGAGCTTTCTTTTGGTGGTATTTGATCATCTCTGTGGTTTTTATTTTTTGCACTATAAACAAAAAAAGAGCGACAATTTTGAAAAAAACACAATGGGGGTTATTTAGAAAAGGCAAATCCACTTTGCCCTACAAGTGCAAAGTGCACTTGAAATCGCACTGGAAGTGCACTTGGAAGTGTAGTCGCTGTAGATCCGAGGGGGACATGCAAGAAAAATAAAAAACAGCATTGCACATGATTGGATTAGAAAATCAACAGAGCTTCCCCTCATTTCAGATCTACCCCTCGGATCTACAGCGACTGCACTTCCAAGCGCACTTTCAGTGCAATTTCAAGTGCACTTGTAGAGCAAAGTGGATTTGCCTTTAGTAAATAACTCCCAATATCTTTTACTTTTTGCTATAATAAATATTGCACATTTAAAAAAAAAAAAGAATAAAACATTTCCTCAGTTTAGGCCGATATGTATTCTACTACATATTTTTGGTAAAATAAAATCGCAATAAGTGTATATTGATTGGTTTGCGCAAAAGTTATAGCGTCTACAAAATAGGGGATAGTTTTATGGCGTTATATATTTTTTTACTAGTAATGGTGGCGATTCTGCGATTTTTATCGTGACTGCAATATTGCGGCATCAGACACTTTTGACACCATTTTGGGACCATTGTCATTTATACAGCGATCAGTGCTATAAAAATGCACTGATTACTGTGTAAATGACAATGACAGGGAAGGGGTTAAACACTAGGAGGTGATGAAGGGGTTAAGTGAGTCCTAGGGAGTGATTCCAACTGTGGGGGGGATGGGTTACAAGTGACACGACAGTGATCACTGCTCCCGATGACAGGGAGCAGTAGATCATTGCCCTGTCACTAGGTAGAACAGGGAAATACCTTGTTTACATAGGCATCTCCCCGTTCTGCCTCTCCACACGGCAATTGCAGGCCCCCGGCGAACATGAGTTTGTGGGACCCGCGGGCACACGGCCGAGGTACGTTGCCTTGCCTGCCCATGCCATTCTGCCGACGTATATCGGCGTGAGCAGGTCGGCAAGTGGTTAATATTTCTCCCAACACATAATAACACATTACATATGGAACTTAAGCTATTTTTATGCTGCCTATACACACACAAAGACTAGAAAATAAAACAATGCAATTTGCCATTCTATAGACAGTTTCAAAATGAAGGCACAGTTGTCACATTTCACTTCCATGACATCTAAATTCTAATCTCATTCAGTATTGATGTTGGACGACTGCAATAACCACTACATTGATCACTGTGGGACCATTTCTCTAAACTGGAAACTGAGAAAAATGCATTGTCTCCTAAACGTTCAGACGTATGGAAACAGAATGCCACAAATCCACAGGCTTATTACATCGGGCAGCTGACAGCGGTTATTGATGGGTGCCTGCATCACTGTTAATCAATAAACAGATTACAAATGTCTTATTTAATCAATACATTGGTGTCTCCGGGCAAGATAGACAGTTTGTTTTTGGATTCCCCCTTAAATGAAAACTACACATACATATATAGTAGGCCACATTTATTCTAACATATGGAAAGGGAAACTGTAACTTGGAATGCAAAGCAGGAAAAACTTTTCCAGCTCACAATTTAAAAGACCCGAATATTTACCATGAAAAATTTCATAATGTGAAAGAGCTACAAATAAAATTCAAAAGTATTATTTTCAGTTGTACAATAGTAAATATGGCTGTCATTAGAGATGAAAGTAATGATTTCAGTGAAACAAGTTTAAACACTACACTACCAATATTGTCATATATTTAAAATTTCTCCAAAGCGGAAATTGTCAATTTGATTTTTGTAATATTATCTAAAAAAGAAAAAAAAGAAAAGAAAAGATCTCCACTGCTTTTATTTTTTTTTATAGAGTGTGTTTTTTTTGTGCATTTAGGGTAATTACTTTGTTCAATTTAGACCACATGTCCACTGTGTTGCAATGAGATTGCAGGTGCAATGATTATAGTCTTCAGTGAGGCCCCGTATACACGACCGAGTTTCTCGGCAGAATTCAGCCAGAAACTCGATCGGAGCCCTATTCTGCCGAGAAACCCGGTCGTGTGTACACTTTTGGCCGAGGAAACCGACGAGGATCTCATCGGGCCAAATATTTCTTCATTAGTCAATGAGGAAACTTGGCTCGCTGAGATCCTCGGCGGCTTCACAAGGAACTCGACGAGCAAAACTATGTGTTTTGCCCGTCGAGTTTTCCGGACGTGTGTACGGGGCCTAAGAAGTAGAAACAGATACCATAGCAGAAGAGTGTGGTTACTCACAGGCAACTTCAATAGATAGCCAGTCATCAAGCCCACATCTTTGGACTGTGGGAAGTTGTCACCCCACTTGCTGCTAGTCTTTATCCTTCAGAGCAAAGTAGGTTTGTGGCATATAAACCACTTGAGAGATCCATAGGAAGGAGTGAGGTTGGTAACTCTGATAATTAATTAATGAATGCAAATGTCCTTTACTCCTGAAAAGGAAAAAGACCAACCAAACAAATTATATATTGCATGAATGGTTTAGGGGGACAGTCCTTATAACATTGACAAAGAGGATCCGACTTCCATCCACTGGCAGGGATAATGCAGGTATCTTCAAGTACAATCCCACCATCAAAGGTAAGTAAATGGCCGCTTACCAGATCAGCAGGACCCCCACAGGGATCAAACAGGCTCTGCACAAAAGAGTATCCTCGGCTTGTTCCAAACCCTCAGTCCTGGTCCACTCCCCCACAGATGATTTGGGGGACACTGCTGTCTCAAATCTCTCCAGGGATGGTATCCACATCAAAAAGAAATGCAGGAACGTGTGCATAAGGAGGAAAAACAAGGCTTCATGGTGCAGTATTTGGTAAAAAAGGGGGTCACTTTATTCTATTCAAAGGAAACAAAATACTGACATCTAAAAAGCTCTTGGTATACAAGTTTAAGAAACTAGAGCAAAAAAAGTTCAGCCAGCTTCGGCCCAGGCCGATCAGCTGGGAGCGTGGTGACGTCAGCTGCTGATGGTCCACCCGATGCTGCGTTTTTCCCTATTGGGCATCAACGGGAAATCATAATGCTGATTTGGCCCACAATGAAATTGAATTTGACACCCTTGCTGTAGAGGTTACAAGAGAAAATAAAGAAAGAAAGAGGGCGCACCAATCTTGTGCTTTATACTTAGGTGTGTTTTATTAACAAATGAAGTAAAAAACTACTCACAAACAAATGGAAAACACTTGCGATACAAGAGATCTCCAGATGACAGCAATTGTTCTATAAATGAACGACTCCAGATGGTTCCAGAGGACTAAACAGGGACCACTGCCACTGACTAAGTTGATCAGGAGCATCCAAAACATGATACCGCAGGTTCCACATCTTGCGCAGACACGCGGGGTCCCGCCTTCACTGTTGTGTAGCCATACATGGTCCTTAATTGCTGCCTATCTGCGCAAGGTGTGGAACCTGCGGTATCATGTTTTGGATGCTCTGATCAACTTATGCAGCAGCAGTTTCATCCACTGGGTGAGCCCTGATCCTAGATGTCATCCTTATATGCCACCCCTTTTAGTCTTTGGCCTTTCCCCTATAGAAGCCTGTACTATTTTGCCCTAACAGCAACACCATTATCATCATTGCTATTGATTGTAATGGTGAATACAAATGTTTATTGATGTGTTTTTGTATTTATGCAAATGCTATTTTGGTTGGTGCTCCTATGTTTACAATGGATGCCACCCTCTTTTCTATGCACCACCCACAATCGTGGGTGGTACCTGAAGACTCCTCTGGCAGGGGCCCCTCTGAATGCACATTGGTGCCTGTGTAAAAGTGTGCACCTATATATACACGCCAAGCTAAGGGTGTCACTGCTGGGCTCTGAAGAAGAAGGTGTTCCTTCGAAACACGTCAGCCAGCAGTGGACCCTGTTGACTCCTCTGGTACTATGTGGAGTTGTTTATCTATAGAAAATTTGCTGTCATTTGGAGATCTCTTGTATCATGAGTGTTTTCCATTTGTTTGTGAGTAGTTTTTTACTTCATTTTTTAATAAAACACACCTAAGGATAATGCACAAGGTTGGTGCGCCCTCTTTCTTTCTTTTCTCTTCTGATTGCTAGGCTGCCCTTATCCTTAAGGGCAGCAAGGCCTGTGACACCATCCATCCCAAACCCTAGTTCACCTGGTACCCACTTGTGCGCAGGAGTGTTTGTCTTCCTGTAGACGTTACTAGGGGTTCCTTGAGCTGTGGTTGATTAACCACCCATATGAGGATGCTGACAAATTTCCAACCCAACTTGACAAAGCAACTTGGCAGCAAGACACCAGTTATCTTTCTAACTGTTTGTAAGGGTGGCATTCTGACCAAGGGTTATTTTTACCATTGACCCAAATGAATTGCTTTTAGTAAGGGTTACCTAGAATAAAAAAGGTTGAGAAAGATTGGTCTGGGGCTAGGCACTGCTGATCCTCCACCCCACCACCACCATGCTGCCAGCACTACACTTCTGTATTACTTGCTCAACAACCTGTGATGTCGCTTGCCAAGTGTCAGTTTTACTGTTAGACACAATAGGCTTGGCATGAGGTGGGAGTTTTTTTGTACAGTTTTGAACCACATTTTTTCCCATCATTAGCAAAAAATACATTCATCACATACACTTATTTACACAGTCACAAAGATATAAGCTGGTAAAGGATTAGCAAAAGAAAAATCTATCCGCGCAGCAGAGGTGAGGGTGGTTCCCCTGGGTGAACAATATTGTGTACTTACTCATTAATGAGAGTCCAGCCTTGCATTTGCTATACACAGAAGAAGGGAAGGTATTGGGTAGGGCCATTGCCATTGCAGTCTTTAGCTATCATTCATTTAACGTAAACCCGCACTGGGGCGACTCGTCAGGCGACTCAGCCGTCTGACAAGTCGCGTCCCATTCTATTCAATAGAACCGTTTTAATAGGAGCGACACTTGTACGACTTTGGGGGCGACTTTGGGGGCGACTCGGGGCGACTTGCATTGACTTCTACACAGAAGTCATTTTGCAAGTCGACTCTGAAGTCGTCTTCAGGACGCCTTGCCGAGTCCCCCCCCCCAAAGTCGTGCCGCTCCAGTGTGAACCGGCTCTAATAAAACATTCAGTTTAAAATAGAAATGAAAGGCAAAACATTTGTGTATGTATATAAAAATCATTGTAAATACTTTTCCCCCCTTTTTTATTAATGATCACACACCCTCTGTTCTAAGATACATAAGGAGATCAGAGAGGTGGTGGAGGAGAAACACTGATATTCTGATATTCCCAGTAGATGGCTATGGGGGGGGGGGTTCAGCACAAGTATGATCATTGGAGGAGAGCTGGCTGAGTCCTCAGCACTGCCAGACAACTGACCATGTTGTGTTCCCATGCCTAGTGTGGTCAGCTCTTAATAGAAAAGCATGGGGACTGGCAGAAACAACAGGGATGTCATACAAAGGAAGTCATACAAGAAGAACAGGTTCGTTTTGCATACTGTTGCATGGTACCACAGGCACATATCAGGAATATGAAATGTTGGGTTTACATTTAAATACATCACATCTGTGTGCCAAAAACAACTTCCCAAATAATTGCACAAGAACCAGCTGCAGCAAGGTCTTTTGTAATCATTTTTGTTGTAATATTTACATTAATTGCATGGGGAGAAAAATGTGGCGTTAGCCCCTTTAATATTCATTACTTAATAGATTTTCAGTGTAATGTAGGGGTAACCTGCAGCGGAATAATGTTGTTGTGAATGTAGCTGAACATTTACTTTAATAAACGCTTAAAGTGAAAATAACTCCCACAGAGAAGTAATACGCTTTCGCAAATTATGTGCATTTTCTGTACAACCAAAAGCAATTATGAATTCAAGCTTAATGCATTCTGTTCAGTTCATCTTGTGTAAATAACATCATCCATGTTGTACATATTAATATACCCATAATGATCTGTATAAATTCCTATTATTTGGTGGGTAGTGATGAGAAGATACAGTCTTGTACAGTATAATATATATTTGATACTGGTTTAGTATAACAAGTAATCAGTGGCAGATATGACTAGTAATATACCGTAGCAAAGGTTGTAATGTGCACAACTGGTGTAAACAGCTTCTTTGTTGTAATCAGTGTCTCAGCATGCAGTCTGCACATAGTCTGCACCTTGCCCCAGTACTACCTTTGGTGCATACTGTATGAACACACATTTTTACATTTTTACTGTACTTTATATTTCCGATAAGTGCCGTCTACACAAGGTGGAACTTCAGCAGCTCACCTACTACTGGCGAAATTGACATGTCATGCTGAAGGTCTGTAGCCATTGAAGTGTATGAATTTAATTTTTTTAAGCAATAAAAATGTTATACTAAAGGCCCTGTAGACATGATACGAAAATCGGAAGTGAAATTTTGTGCGACAAACGATCTGCCGATTTTCAGATCGATAGTATGGGTGATTCTGACAGCCGATTCCAGTCATCCGGTCCTTGCTCAGGGCTAAAAATTTCAAGCCCTGAGCTACTAGCCAGGCCTCAAGATTTACTCGCCACCAGTTGCCCCACCTAATTCATACACTGCTCCACGCCTAATTGCGCCCCTAAACAAGCCCTCGTAGATTATCTCATGGAATGACACTGTTAAATGTTTTATGCAGAATCAAGTTACACAATTAAATATTACCAAAAACAACTTTAACAAAATGGGACAGGGCACTGGGGGCAGACCAGAGGGACAGGGCACTAGAACTGGATCTCTTCCCCATTCTCTTGCTGTCTCCTCTGCAACTCCCATCCATCCTCTCTCCCCCTCTCCTATTCATCTCATCATCAGGAGCCTGTGTGTGCGGCTCCACGCTTGCATGTCCCCACTTCCCCCTTTTATTCAGGCTGGCAGTGAGGAGGGAGTACAATCCAGCTTCGAGATCCACACAACTGCACAGCCGTTGACACCATAGCACAGCGCACATTGACACCTCACAGCACACATTGAGACCAGTCTGCTCACAGTGCTCAGGCTGAACTGCTGGACACCTACATAGAGCACAAGGAGAAGAAAACTGCACAAACTGGAAGGCTGCCACTCTCATGTCAGGGCAACTTTCAGTGAGCGCTGCACTGCCTACCTGGGACACCTGGAGTGGTAATTTTCGCAATCCTCCACCTGACTCATTACTTCCTGCTCCCTGCTCGCTGCTCTCCAGCTACATTGGTCGGGGCCCGGGGGAGGGGGGCAGGCTCAGAGAGGTCATACTGTTAGGGCCCATGGCTTAATGAGAATTGTAAGGAGAGCACCTGTGTACTGCTCTGCCTGTGCGCGGCTCACCAGACTACTTTTCCCGAGCATGCACCTTTCCTCTTTGGCCGCCAATCGCATCGGGGCTCTAAGTGTAGGCACAGATTGAAGGGACATTGGTCATGCAGCCCTGTCATCACTCGCCCCCAGCTTAAATCCACTCGCCAAATGCTAGCAGGCGAGTGGAAATTTTGAGGGCTGCCTTGCTGATTGCATACAAATCTAAAGTGTTTAGGTTTGACCTCATATTATATGGTTTTGGTAAATCTAAAGGAAAAAATATAAATAAAATTGTATAGTGTGTATCCAGCTTAAGAGGTGCAGAAATTAGAGCTGGTCTGAGACCTGAAGGGGCATGGATCTGAGATCTAAAGGCAAAGGAACTGGAGCAGATCTGAGGTCTGAAGGTGAGTGAATTGGATCTGATTTAAATCTAAAGGTGCATTGAGACTGATCTGAGGTCTGAGGCTTATGCATGCCATTGGGGCTGATCTGAGGTCTGAGGCTCATGCATTGGGGCTGATCTGAGGTCTGAGGCTCATGCATTGGGCTGATCTGAGGTCTGAAGCTCATGCATTGAGACTGATCTGAGGGTCATGCATTGAGACTGATCTGAGGGTCATGCATTACGACTGATCTGAGGGTCATGTATTGAGACTGATCTGAGGGTCATGCATTGAGACTGATCTGAGGGTCATGCATTGAGACTGATCTGAGGGTCATGCATTGAGACTGATCTGAGGGTCATGCATTGAGACGGATCTGAGGTTCATGCATTGAGACTGATCCGAGGGTCATGCATTGAGGCTGATCTGAGGGTCATGCATTGAGACGGATCTGAGGTTCATGCATTGAGACTGATCCGAGGGTCATGCATTGAGGCTGATCTGAGGTCTGAGGCTCATGCATTGATGCTGATCTGAAGTCTGAGGCTCATACATTGAGGCTGATCTGAGGTCTGAGGCTTATGCATTGAGGCTGATCTGAGGTCTGAGGCTCATGCATTTAGGCTGATCTGAGGTCTGAGGCTCATGCATTGAAGCTGATCTGAGGTCTGAAGGTGCATGCATTGAGGCTAATCTGAGATCTGAGGGTCATTCTTTGAGGCTAATCTGAGGTCTGAGGGTTATGCATTGAGGCTGATGTGAGGTGTGAGGATCATGCATTGAGAGTGATCTAAGGTCTGAGGGTCATGCATTGAGACTGATCTGAGGTCAGAGGCTCATGCATTGAGACTGATCTGAGGTCAGAGGCTCATGCATTGAGACTGATCTGCGGGTCATGCATTGAGGCTGATTTGAGGTCTGAGGGTCTTGCATTGAGGCTGATGTGAGGTCTGCGAGTCATGCATTGAGGCTGATGTGAGGTCTAAGGGTCATGCATTGAGGCTGATGTGAGGTCTGCGAGTCATGCATTGAGGCTGATGTGAGGTCTGAGGGTCATGCATTGAGACTGATCTGAGATCAGCGGCTCATGCATTAAGGCTGATCTGAGGTCTGAGAGTCATGCATTAAGGCTGATCTGAGGTCTGAAATGCATGAATTAGGGATGACCTGAGGTCTAAATAGAAACTTGTTTTGTTTGTGCCCCGGTTACTATGGGCCAGATTCACAAAAGAGATACAACGGCGTATCTCCTGATACGCCGTCGTATCTCTGTTTCTATCTATGCGACTGATTCATAGAATCAGTTACGCATAGATATCCCTAAGATCCGACAGGTGTAATTGTTTTACACTGTCGGATCTTAGGATGCAGTACCGCGGCCGCCGCTGGGGGGAGTTTGCATCGTAAACCAGCGTTGGGTATGCAAATTAGCAGTTACGGCGATCCACGACGGTTTTTCGCGTTCGCTACGTCGCCGCTAGTCTAGTTTCCCGTCACAAAGTTAGTCGTCGTTTTTGGTGCCCTAACTTTAGTCAACAAGCGTATTGCTGTCTAAAGTATGGCCGTCGTTCCCACGTCAAAATTCAAAATTTAACGTCGTTTGCGTAAGCCGTCCGGGAATACGGAAGTACGCTACGCGCGTCGCCGTTCAAAAAATGACGTCACTTCGCGCAAAGCACGGCGGGAGTTAGGAAACGGAGCATGCGCAGTAGGTCCGGCGCGGGCGCGCGCCTAATTTAAATGTTAGGCGCCCATTCGATTTGGCCCGCCTTGCGCCGGACGCATTTACGATACACCGCCGCAAGTTTCCAGGTAAGTGCTTTGTGGATCGGGCACTAAACCTGAAAACTTACGGCGGTGTAACTTAAATGGCTTACGTTTCCTCTGCGCAATTGTATGTGAATCTGGCCCCATAATAGCAGTTAAAAAGTAACTCCACTGTTGCTGGGAAAAAAACAATCCTCTCTAAGTTGGATAGATTTTAGTAATCATTGTTGCAGACTCCAACCTGTTTCTGCTCTGAAGAAATAGCTGTTTGTTGTGACTGAATCTGAATCTGAATGGGAGTGACTTTTTGATTATTAAACAGTTTATACACTTGCAGTGGTTTTTTTTTACCCATAAAAGTGGAGTTACCCTTTAACTTGCCATTAGCAGTACAAGTGCAAAAACTGAAACAAACTACTGTATATGACTATGGCACACTATTATTCACTGGCATGCTGGTTGTCTGATGTTTGTAAAAAAAAGGACACTGGCAAAAGGTTGCCAACCTCTGGTCTGTTATGAATTGAGAAAAAGGGGGGTTGTATTTTTGGGGCTGATTTACTAAAGGCAAAAAGACTGTGCAAAAGTGTATTTGCTCCAGAGCTTAGTAATAGAGCAAAAGCTCTGTTCACTTCCATCATCCAATCAAGCAAGCAAACCATTTTTATTTATTTTTTTCTTGCATGTGATTGAGTATTCTTTGCAAAGTTAAGCTTTGCCCCATTTAGGGCGACTGCACTTGCAAAGTGCACAGTCTATTTGCCTTTAGTACGCCGGCGTACTTTCAAATTTCCTGCGTCGTATCTTTGTTTTGAATCCTCAAAACAAGATACGACGGCATCTGGGTTAGATCCGACAGGTGTACGTCTTCGTACGCCTTTGGATCGTAGATGCAATTCTTCGGCGTCCGCTGGGTGGCGTTCCCGTCGTAATCCGCATCGAGTATGCAAATTAGCTATTTCTGACAATCCACGAACGTACAATCGGCCGTCACATTCTTTTATGTCGTTTCCGTTCGGCTTTTTCCGGCGTATAGTTAAAGCTGCTATTTGGTGGGCGTGCAAAATGTTAAGTATGTAAATATTATTAATACTCAAGGAAAAATGGCGCTGCTAGCCTGGTACTGGTCTATAATTCACTAGGTTGTGGGCAAGTATGTGATCAAATAGATGGTGTTGGGTTCCTTCCTGTGGTTAGCTCATATGTGCAGCCACCGTTAGGATGTGAGGTCCCCCTTTTTATTGATGTGCAGTATGTAACCGCTTGGTCCTGTGTTAATGTGATGACCCTATGTGTCCTCCAAAAAACAATGAAAAAAAATCTTTGTGAAAAATAGAAGATGCAAGAAGTGCAGTAGAATCAGGGTAGTCAATAATTGGGTACCCTAGTAACAGTGTATGATAAATTAAACAAAGTGTCAATTTCAGTTGGGCCTCTAGGTGTCCACCCTATGTCTGAAAAAGGACGTAAATTAACCAATTATGTGAACCTTGAAATATGATCACTCCAAGTAAAAAAATAAAAAATAATTTAACCATAAAAGAGTGTGTGTGTGTGACACAGTTAAAGTGGTATGTCACTATCCGTGATTTGTGACTCCTGTCTGTATCATGCGTCAGGCATATATATATAGTTACTAATACTCAATAAAAAATAATAATTTCAATATAAAATATGATTTCATTAAACAATTAAAGTGCTCTGTGCTAGTGATTCCTCTACTGGGATGGGTGCTAATCTGTGCCCCCTCAGATTAAGTATAATCAAGTTTAAATCATAAGTGTAATAGACATTCCATTAAATTTCACGTTGAAAATGTTAAGTATGGCCGTCGTTCCCGCGTCGAATTTGAAAATATTTTATTTTGTTTGCGTAAGTCGTCCGTGAATGGGGCTGGACGTAATTTACGTCCACGTCAAAACAATGACGTCCTTGCGAAGTCATTTAGCGCAATGCACGGCGGGAAATTTAGGGACGGCGCATGTGCAGTTCGTTCGGCACGGGGATGCGCTTCATTTAAATGAAACACGCCCTCTA
This sequence comes from Rana temporaria, assembly GCF_905171775.1. Classification (NCBI taxonomy): domain Eukaryota; kingdom Metazoa; phylum Chordata; class Amphibia; order Anura; family Ranidae; genus Rana; species Rana temporaria. The sequence continues at coordinate 482,360,896 of NC_053490.1, forward strand.
CTCTCCGATTTGAATTACGCGCCATTACGCCGCGAGAGATACCCTACGCCGCCGTAACTTACAGCGCAAATTCTTTCTGGATTCAAAGCTTTGAAAAGTAAGTAACAGCGGCGTAGCGTATCTCACATACTGTACGCTGCGCCCATGTAATTGGATGTGAATCTGCCCCTGTGTTTTTATATATATATATATATTAGTGACTTTGGTATTGCATTTAGTCATCTGGCAATTTTGTTTTTTCTTATCTACACCCACATATGTATCTGGTCTTATTAAAGGTTGCAGAGAGTCAGTGGGGGTCATTTACGAAAGGCAAATCCACTTTGCACTACAAGTGAAAATTGAACTTGAAATTGCACTGAAAGTGCACTTGGAAGTGCAGTCGCTGTAAATCTAAGGGGTAAATCTGAAATGAGGGGAAGCTCTGCTGATTTTATTATCCAATCATATGCAAGCTAAAATGCTGCTTTTTATTTTCCTTGCATGTCCCCTTCGGATCTACAGCGATTGCACTTCCAAGTGCACTTTCAGTGCAATTTAAAGTGCACTTTTCACTTGTAGTTTACACTTATAGTGCAAAGTGGAGTTGCCTTTAGTAAATAACCCCCAGTATTTCCTTGACTTCAATATACACATGTGATTACTTTTCAAGAGAAAGCCCAACTGTACTAACAATAAAATAATGCTCACCCATGCATCATTAATTGAGAAAAATTAAGGATCAATAATACCAGTGAACTGTTTTTGCATTGAAATTCCCTGATTTTGCAGATGAGAGACTATGATAAATTACCCCGTGACATCAATGAGCGTGCAAAAATCTATATCCCCAAAAAAACATGTTTAATTATCAACATATGATAATGAGCCTGTTGTTTCAGACTTCTTTAATTGCAAGTTAGCAAACTATTCATAAAGGACTTACATTTGGGGTTAATTGAAATTTAACACCTCCATTTATGATAATGATTTTTACTGCTATATATTTTCTCAAATTATGTTTATTTTATATTTAGTAAGGGTAAGCATAATAAAAAGATGAAAGCAACCTGAAACGACAGTATATTCATTATGCTATGCCTTATTACCAAAGTCATTGACAATTCTGATAAACATAGTTCATAATTGCATGTATTCAGATGCCCAACCTTTTCAACCTTTATGTTTTTTTTTTCTTTTTGTTTGCTTGTTTTTTACAATACACTATTGCAGCAGCTGTCGACCCAATATGATATTGATCTAATTGTAAACATAATTAAAAAAATAACATTCACTTGACTTGATTGGGTGCTTAAAGCTCAACTTCAAACCGGTATAAAAGGCCTACAGAACTTTGTGGACTCTCCCAAATAATGAGCAACAATAACATAAGTCCCTATCTTTCTCACCAGCCAGGGTGGGAGGGTGGGATATACACCCCCTCCTTTGGCTCCTCTTTTTACCGTACCCCTCTCCCTCCCCCCACTACTCTCTAGCCCTTTTCCTATTTCCCACCTCCCGACCGCCGACCACGAGCATTGGCACTCCCGCTGTGCAGCGGACGCGCTCGTGCTGGCTATCCCACTTAAAGGGACTGACATAAAGCTATGGTGGTTTGCAGGATCATGCCGACCTGCCACAGTATAATGATGGCCCCTGTTTGGCAAGCGGTTAAAAAAAATGTCCGACATTCAGGCACATGTGTATGTTGGTCTGTCTGACAGAGGCCTGCTGGTTGGTCAGCCTCTGTTGAATGAGCATGCTGGAAAACCAGCAGCCGATCGACTCCCAATCAGTGAGAGTGCTGATCGGAGTGTTCTGGCGGGGGGGGTGATAATTGCTGGACTAACCTTGGATGGTTAGTACAGCGGCTCTGACGAGAGCTGACAGTTTTATATCATGCAGCCGCTGGGTTGAACAAAAAAAAAAACGTGTGGTGTGTACCAAGCATAAGAGGTTAATCCTGCACATTGTGTAAAAAGGATGATCTTCTTTGATCATCCCCTTCTTCCACAGTCCTCAAACCATCTGCTGATAGTACAGAGCCTTGGGGTCACTCTGCACATGGTGTGTATTGCCAGAGGGTTTTTTTTTTTGGGAGGGTGCTTGTGATCAGCACAGGGCCAATCAGAACTGTCCATACAGAGGGTCAGGGGTCATGCAGCCTTACAGGACAGTCAAAGGAGAATGAAAACAACTCCTACAAGGTTTAACCAGTGCTCGGCCAGACACTGATAGAAATCACAAGACTGCTATATACTGCTGATGAGAAAGGGCAATTAGCAGTTTACATTTACTAAAATAATTGCATGTCCGTGTTCTGTGTACTGTGGGAGATCAGATATAGGGTCAGGGGTTTAGTAACACTTGAGATTTCAGGACATGACCACATGACCTCTCATATCCTTTCAGCAAAAAAGGTATGTTTATATACATACTATTTATATATATATACATATATATATATATATATATATATATATATATATATATTAGGGCTGTGCAAATTAACTTTTAATTAATCGATTAATCTTTAATCTTTTTGATCGATTAAAATTCTTTTGATTGGTACTCACCTCTCCGCCGCCTTCCGGGCCTTCAGGGTGTTCCGTCGGAGATCAGGTGATGTCACAGACACCGGCGGTGCTTGCCGTGTCCATCTGAAGGGCTCCTTTGCTGTGCCTTCATATCTGCATGCCAGCGGGACCTTACTATCTGCCACACACAAGGGCTGTTACACTTCCCTCTATCACTTCCCTCTATCAACCTGGGATTCTACAGCCATCCACTGGGAGTTGTGATAGTTCCCTTCATGGGACATCTACATGCCGACGGACTGATGTTAACCTCTCCTCATCTGGATTCAGCAGTGGTATCGTTGTACACATTTTTATACAAGTATCATACTTAGCTACATGTTTTTATGACTGCTTTTGGTACCAGTTGGTATTACTTGCACCATTTTTACAGTTTATGTAGCTACATCAATTTTACCTCCAGTGCAATATTTATTTGGTTACCTAGACTATAAAAGTTTTAATGCTATTCCCATTGAGCACTGCCTGTGTGTTTTTTGTATCCTGCTATCCATTTTTCCAGTGGTTGGTAGCTGCACTGGGAATCAGCCTGCAAGGAGATCAGCTAAAAGTAGTTGGATCTGTATGTGCGTTATAATTAATCAAAATTAATCGATTAATCGATAAAAAAAAAAACGATTAATCGAACAGAAAAATGTTGATCAGTAACAGCCCTAATATATATATACACATACATACACTGTATATAATACCTTATATGTGTAGCTGTTTTCCTGAATTTTAGCTAACCCCAACTTGTATATTTTGTTCCTTTTTTCATGTCTTGAATGCTCCTCTGTCATTTTTATAAAAAAAAAAAGAAAAAGAAAAAAAACAGTCAAAGAAAAAAAAAATGCACGTGTGCTTAAACTGTTGTCCTTCATGTGACACTATCTAGCAAATCTCTGCAAACTTAATCCACAACATCTCCCTCTAGTGGACATTTAAAAAAAAGAACTCCTTCCAGAGTCTCATTGTAATGGGGGAAAAAGTCTCCTTTTAAAGGAAGTTACGGCCACAGCGGTATACATGCTGCATTAGTAATGACTATTGTCAGTTTTTCCATTTTCAAATTATATGCAGCTTAGAAAGATTGATGGTTATTCGCATTTTCTTTCATTCCCCTTCAAGACCAGATTGAGTGCAGCCGCCATTAGTGTTGGTTTACAAAGAGAGCGGGCGTTCATTTTATTTTTCAATACATCAATTACATTTCAAAGTAAAAGTCAGCTTCAGAAAATCACGTACATAATTCACTCTGAGATATGCATGCTGAGACTTACTGAAATACACAGTTATGGGGCGGTAATGGAAACGCAGGCTATTTACACATATGTATGACATTACTGTTAGGAAGGAAGTCTTCCAGACACATATGCTTTGGCTTGAAATTTTATTTTTTATGAATTTGGCAGAAAGAGATGAAAATCCAACTTGCTGCCCATTTTACTACAAACATTTTATGCTGAAAGCACTTTTCGCTGTTGAGCATCAATAATCATCATCATCCAATAAGTCCATATTAAGGGTGTTAAATGGATTTATTTATTTTCTCCCATATTTCACTTCTTATGCATAATGCTGGAATTTCATCTTCTTTGATGTTATAAAACAATACTGTAATAATGTACATCCCAATGAGCAAATAAAGCTGTAAGAATATATAAAGTGAATTACACAGATTTGTTAATATTGTTATCAGCAGCCTTAGGGTCCATTCACACCAAATGCATTGGTATTGCACCAGGCAGCTTTGCATAGTGCAGTCCCAGTACAAGACAAGGCAAAAATACTGTACATACTCGAGTATAAGCCGACCTTAATATAAGCCAAGGCACCTAATGTTACCACAAAGAAATGGGAAAACGTATTGACTTGAGTATAAGCCCAGGGTGAGAAATGCAGCAGCTACTGTAAGGGGAAAATAGGGTCAACAATGCCCATATGCAGCCTCACTGTGCCCATGTGCAGCCTTACTTTGCCTCACTGTGCCTATTTGCAGCCTCACTGTGCCCATTTGCAGCTTCACTGTGCCCATTTGCAGCCTCACTGTGCTCATCTGCATGTCTCACTGTGCCCATCTGCATGCTTCACTATGCCCATCTCTCTGCCTCACTGTGCCCATCTCCCTGCCTTACTGTGTCCATCTGCAAACTCATGTACCTGATTTCCAGAACACTGGCGCTGTGACAGTGTCGGGAGATCAGGTGCATTAGCATAGGCGTGCGCACAGGGTGTGCCAGGTGTGCCCAGGCACACCCTAATCATCCTGTGCAGCACAGATACCCCCCGCTGCCCTCCCCTCCCACCACGCCTCCGACTTCCCTTCCCTCCTCTCCTGTCGGCTGTCGCTGCGGAGATATTTTAGGATGAGTGGGGAAAGGGGCCGGTAAATATGTAATTTACCGGCCCCTTCCCTTTCTGAATGAACATTGTGAGTTATCGGTAAAGTGTGTTTGAGCTTTGGGGTGCACACTCTAAAAGGATGGGCTGCGCACACCTATGTGCATTAGGCTGCAGATGGGCACAGTGAGGCAGGGAGACTCAAGCATAAGCCGAGGGGGGCTTTTTTAGCACAAAAAAATGTGCTGAAAAGCTCGGCTTATACCCGAGTATATACGGTACTTATTCTCTATCAGCCCAGCTCACAAAACCAGGCTGTAGTGGCATGCATGGTAATAAGTATGGCATGCACGGAAAAAAATATGGCATGCAGTAATTTTTTAGCAAAGCATGGTGCGATGCAGTCCACCACACGTCAATAGAACTTAAAGTGGAGGTTTACCCTATAAAAAATTTCTAGCACTACATCCAGCACCGTGCTGCATATAAAATGACACTGACCTTTATTTTTTTTTTGCCGTAGATATCGTTTAGCCGTGGAATTCACCGCGGCTTCCGGGTAGGGAATCCCGCGGGAGTGGGCGTTCCTATTGTCATGCCAATTGATTGACATGCTAAACGACGGCGCACACAGCGCGTTACGACTTCCCGAAAGAAGCTCGGGTCGGCTCGGCTCTATTCGGCACCGGTGCGCAGGCTCCGAATAGAGCCGAGCCGACCCGAGCTTCCTTCGGGAAGTCGTGACGCGCTGTGTGCGCCGTCGTTTAGCATGTCAATCAATTGGCATGACAAGAGGAACGCCCACTCCCGCGGGATTCCCTACCCCGAAGCCGCGGTGAATTCCACGGCTAAACGATATCTACGGCAAAAAAATAAATAAAGGTCAGTGTCATTTTATATGCAGCACGGTGCTGGATGTAGTGTTAGAAATTTTTTATAGGGTGAACCTCCACTTTAATGAAATGTCACTTGTGACCTTTAAATAAAGTTCTAACAAAAAAGTAAACAATGTCATGCTGTTTGGTGCTTCAATTGTGTTTTTCCCAGGACACACCAGCAGCCGTGTGTTCAGCAAGGCTGGTGGTGTGAACGAGCCGCTATTTTCTGACTGAAGCTATAAAGTTTTCAGGTACCAGAAATCCTGATTTATTGTTAACATGTGGGGGCTAAAGCTCAACTCCAGGTTTGGCTTGAAGTTCCAACTTGCCTCTTTCCCCAGCATTATATATATATAGTATCTCACAAAAGTGAGTACACCCCTCACATTTTTGTAAATATTTTATTCTATCTTTTCATGTGACAAAACTGAAGAAATTACACTTTGCTACAATGTAAAGTAGTGAGTGTACAACTTGTATAACAGAGTAAATTTGCTGTCCCCTCAAAATAACTCAACACACAGACATTAATATCGAAATCACTTCAAACAAAAGGGAGTACACCTCTAAGTGAAAATGTCCAAATTGGGCCCAAAGTTTCAATATTTTGTTTGACCACCATTATTTCCCTGCGCTGCCTTAACCACTTAAGCCCCGGACCATTTTGTTGCTAAAGGACCAGACCCCTTTTTGTGATTCGGCACTGCGTCACTTTAACTGACAATTGCGCGGTCGTGCGACGTGGCTCCAAAACAAAATTGGCGTCCTTTTTTTCCCACAAATAGAACTTTCTTTTGGTGGTAATTTATCACCTCTGCGGTTTTTATTTTTTGCGCTTTAAACAAAAATAGAGCGACAATTTTTAAAATAATGCAATATTTTTTACTTTTTGCTATAATAAATATCCCCAAAAATATATAGAAAACATTTTTTTTCCTCAGTTTAGGCCGATATGTATTCTTCTACATATTTTTGGTAAAAAAAATCGCAATAAGCATTTCATTGGTTGGTTTGCGCAAAAGTTATAGCATCTACAAAATATGGGATAGTTTTATGGCATTTTTATTAATATTTTTTTTTTACTAGTAATAGCGGCGATCAGCGATTTTTATCATGATTTCGACATTATGGCGGACACATCGGACGCTTTTGACACTATTTTGGGACCATTATCATTTTTACAGCGATCAGTGCTATAAAAATCCACTGATTACTGTGAAAATGACACTGGCAGTGAAGGGGTTAACTTGTATGGGGCGCTGAAGGGGTTAAGTGTGACCTAATGAGTGATTTTTACTGTGTGGGGGCGTAGCTTGGCGTGTCACATCACTGATCGTTGTTTCCTATGACAGGGAACAGACAATCAGTGACAGTCTGACTAGGAAGCACGGGGAGAGGTTTACACTTACCTCTCCCCGTTCTTCAGCTCGGTGACCCGATTGCGGGACACCGGCGGCGATCGGGTCCGCGGGAGCGGTCATGGAGTACCAGACAGGGTCGCGAGTGCACCACCCGCAATGCACGTGCGACCCACGGCTGTGCATATTAAAGGGGACGTACCTGTACGCCAATATGCGCAGCTGTGCCATTCTGCCAACGTACAAGGGGTTGTAAAGGTTCGTGTTTTTTCACCTTAATGCCCTTAATGCATTAAGATGAAAAAACACCTGGTAATCACGGGCCCCCCAGCTCCCCGTTTTACTTACCTGAGCCAGTTCACCTTCTCTGCACATCCCCGGCGTCCTCTTCTCCACGGAGTCTTGGCGTTGATTGGATAGATTGATAGCAGCGCAGCCATTGGCTTCCACTGCTGTCAAACAAAACCAATGACGGAGGCGGGACTGAGTCATACACTCGATGGCTATGGACGCAGACTGTATGACACTCCCACCACCATGCTTGACTGTAGGCAAGACACACTTGTGTTTGTACTCCTCACCTGGTTGCCACCACATAAGCTTGACACCATCTGAACCAATAAGTTTATCTTGGTCTCATCAGACCACGGGACATGGTTCCAGTAATCCATTTCCTTAGTCTGCTTATCTTCAGCAAATTGTTTGCAGGCTTTCTTGTGCATTATCTTTAGAAGAGTCTTCCTTCTGGCGAGGACAGCCGTGCAGACCAATTTGATGCAGTGTGCGGCGTATGGTCTGAGCACTGACAGGCTGACCCCCCACCCCTTCAACCTCTGCAGTAATGCTGGCAGCACTCATAAGTCTATTTCCCAAAGACAAGCTCTGGTTGTGATGCTAAGCACATGCACTCAACTTCTTTGGTCGGCCATGGCGAGGCCTGTTCTAAGTGGAACTTGTCCTGTTATACCGCTGTATGGTCTTGCTTTTTGTTTTGTTTTCTGTTGTACCTATAGGGTGTACAGCTTTTCTTGTCTTTACACCCTGTGACTAACCCCCATATCAGTGTTTATATTTTTCCTGTGTGAGAGGGTGGACAAACACACCTATGAACATGTACACTTTTCAAAGTGTACATTTACTTTAACCGCTTTAAACCTGCATGCCGTCAAATGACGGTGGGCGGAATACCCTATTGTTCTGACAGGACGTCATATGACGTCCTGTCATTTAAAGCTGCTAGGGGGGCGCGCGCTCACCCGTCGCATTACTGGGAGCACAATGCGCATGCCCGGCGGCCAAGATGGCCACCGGGCACCCACGATTGCCCAGTAACTGAGCAGGACCGTGGATCTCTGTGTGTAAACACAGAGATCCACGTCCTGTCAGGGAGAAGAGACCGATGCTGTGTCCCTTGCACATAGGGCCACAGATCGGTCACCTCCCCCAGTCATCCCCCTCCCCCTACAGTTAGAACACTGACTAGGCTACACATTTAACCCCTTCGCCGCCCCCTAGTGGTTAACCCCTTCCCTGCCAGTCACATTTATACAGTAATCAATGCATATTTATAGCACTGTTCACTGTACAAATGTGAATGGTCCCAAAAATGTGTCAAAAGTGTCCGATTTGTCCGCTATAATGTCGCAGTCCCGAAAAAAATCACAGATCGCCGCCATTCCTAGTAAAAAAAAAAAAAAAAATCATAATTATGTCCCCTATTTTGTAGGGAATATAACTTTTGTGCAAACCAGTCACTATACGGTTATTGCGATTTTTTTTTTTTTACCAAAAGTATGTAGAAGAATACGTATTAAATGGGATATTTATTATAGCAAAAAGTAAAAAATATTGTGTTTTTTTTTCAAAATTTACGCTCTTTTTTTGTTTAAAGCCCAAAAAATAAAAACTGCACAGGCGATAAAATACCACCAAAAGAAAGCTCTATTTGTTGGGAAAAAAGGACGTCAATTTTGTTTGGGAGCCACGTCGCATGACCGCGCAATTGTCAGTTAAAGCGACGCAGTTCCGGAAGCTAAAATTTTGTCTGGGCAGGAAGGGGGTGTATGTGCACAGTAGGCAAGTGGTTAAAGAAAGAGGCCACACTTTGAAAAATTCACAAAAGTCTGACAGATTTTTTATTTTTTTTATAAATCTTTATTTTTTTATTTTTTTCAGTACAGCAAAGCTAAGATAAAAGTGAACAAAATAAATAATGTAGGTATACATCAAATAATGCCATGCATTAGGGCATCAAAACAGGGATCAATAAACATTAGTTATTACAATGCATGTAGCTAGGTGAAATATGGCTGGTGGATACTACCAAATGCAGCCCACACATTCATGGATGAAGGAACAGTTACTGTAAGAACTGAACTGCAAATCGTGGATGAGACAGGTATAGTTTTCCAACACCATGGATTTAGCGGTAAAAGAGACAACATGACCTACAATTCAAGGTGGGAAAACCATACAAAGGCATAAATATAAACTAGACTAGATCACTTAGCTTTCAGGGCCCTCTGGGTCTTCACAAAGTTGTTTATGTACTGGATGTAGATGGTACATGGGTTCTACATAGGGTGGTGTTTTGATCATAGGAGGATGGGTGTGGCAGAGACACCATTGGGGTGAGGGGGTTCAATACCAAGAGTGGGCACAGAATCTGACAGTTTTAGTTTGCCCAGAGAGATTGAAGGTTTGCCTTGGCACACCATGAAGTAAACTGTTTGGTAGACATGAGCTGAGGGATTTTAGTCGGAGAGAAAGTGTGCCCAATGAAGGCTCACCAGCGTGTGAAGAATCGTTTGGTGGGTCTGAAGTTTTGTAACATAGTATCCAGTTTTTCTGGACATAAGAGCTTTTTCAGCTACTTTGTGATCATGGAAAGAGAAGGGCTGTGGAGGGAATGTCCAGGCTTTGAGTAGGATCCTTGTGGCCATCAGGAGACATAGATGTGTCCATGGGGTCAGGGGTGGGGGTTTTCTGGTGGCCACAGGGGTGTTATCTGTAGGTGCTGTATAGCTAAACAGACAAATTAGAGGGTCCTTAGGGAGCCTGAGCATGGTGATTTCATAGATATATTGAACATATTGATCCCAGTAATCCTGGATAGTGTCCAGAACATGTCCAGAACAAAAGTCTGACAGATTTAATAATCTACATCACACACTGTGTCTTTCGTCCACAAGTCTGCCCCTCTAAGGCCCCTTACACACGACCGAGTTTCTCGGCAGAATTCAGCCAGAAACTCGATCGGAGCTGAATTCTGCCGAGAAACCCGGTCGTTGTACACTTTCGGCCGAGGAAGCCGACGAGTTCCTCGTCGAGCCAAATAGATAACATGTTCTCTATTTCCTCGTTGTTCAATGAGGAAAGTTGGCTCGCCGAGATCCTCGGCGGCTTCACACAGAACTCGACGAGCAAAACGATGAGTTTTGCCCGTCGAGTTCCTCGGACGTGTGCACGGGGCCTAATGCATTTCACCCACCTGGGCTGATGAACTTAGTTAGACATGTCAGAAGCCCTTCTGGTGTGACAACCATGGCTATATTCATAGATACACCGGGGGAGTGAGGGTAGGCGTAAAGGGATAGGATGTGTGTTATTGATAGGATCACCTGGTGAAAATAAAGGAAAGAAAGTATAAAGAAATAAATCAAATGCAGCCACCACTTCTAAGGACTGAAAGGCTGCCAAATATTATATTATATTGTTGTTTTTTAATTTAGATATGCTTTAAGATTCTTCATCAATATTTTGCACATTGCTATACAGCCAAAGTTGCACATAGTTCCTGTGCATTCATACCCCTAGGTTCCCTGGAGTCCATTTGTCACATTACATAGGAGTTAAGTGTATTTAGAGAAAGAAACAACGGTCCACCTGCTGTAGCCCCTCTCACACATTGTCACCCTAGGCCACACTCTATGGTACTTTTCCTTAAATTCAGGCCTGGAGGAGAAGAGAGGAAGCATCTGCATCAAAAGCAACTTGCATCTGCAGCAGAAAAGTAAGTAGAAAATGTTCTGACTAAACACTTTTAAATTGTTAAAACACATTTGACAGAATGAAATGTTGAATGCATTGAGACTAGTTTTAATTTTTTTTTCTTCCTTATGAAACATTTTGGCTCTGCATCATTTCACATAGCATCTAATTAAGCTGTAGAGTGTTTGACAGCATTGTCATTTCATAGGGATTGTAATCAGTCAGGATCAGTGCACAGTGCACGTCATAATAACAGTTCAATGTGCCGGGAAAAAAGGCACGCATACATGCAAGTAGCTGTGCGGGCCTACCTATACCTCCGGGATGTAAATAACATTAAAATACCTTTGAACCGGGGGAGTTTTAATTGGTACTGCCATCCATTTGTATAAAAGATATAAAGTAATTCTACTTGACGGATGATGTAGACTTGTAACTTGAATATATTTAAAATGTTGAAAAAAATAACTTGTGTAAGAGGAACAGGGAATATTATTAAGTTAATTAAATTTGCACCAAAATTGTTTTTATCTAAATTTCAAAGTCATGTTATGTTCAGCTGAACCTTAATCTTAAAGCTTATAAATAAAAACCAATATTCTATTACATTTAAATTAACGCTAAATGATAGGACACAAAGTGTGGCCAGCAAGGCAGAAAAGGTAACAGACACTAGACCAGATAGCCTTAAGACCTGTCAGGCCTTTTTGTAGTACCAATTCCAGCATTAATGTATGTGTACCCATATTATATTATATCATATTATATTATGTAGCACTACCCCCGTAGGGGTTGCTGACGTCTGTATTCCCCACGGCTGCACAGCCAGTCACGCAACATTTTCTTCTTCCAATCGGACACAGAAATCAGTCTTTGGCTTGTTTTTGTAGTTTTATTAGGGGATGATAACTTGGATGGGTAAGGGGTTATGGGATGCCCACTGTGACAACAACATCAAGTCAGGGACACTTCCTCCCTATTTACAGACTCCTTTTCATCCTTCCACCTGCACAAACTTGGTTCCTCGTTGTACAGCTTCTGCTGGCTCACTCCTGAGGGAACTAGCAGTCTATTGTCAGTTCAGCAACAGCCCATTGCAGGCAGGAACTCTCAGTCCCTTGGCCAAGTAACACATAAATAATGAGCAACATATCACATCACCTTCTGCTTCCCTGTGGCCACTGATCCCAGTTCCACTGCTTGCATAATGTGTTAGGCCCCGTACACACGTCCGAGGAACTCGACGGGCAAAACACATCGTTTTGCTCGTCGAGTTCATTGTGAAGCCGCCGAGGATCTCGGCGAGCCAAGTTTCCCCGTTGACTAACGAGGAAATAGAGAACATGTTCTCTATTTGGCCCGACGAGATCCTCGTCGGTTTCCTCGGCCGAAAGTGTACACACGGCCGGGTTTCTCGGCAGAATACGGCTCCGATCGAGTTTCTGGCTGAATTCTGCCAAGAAACTCGGTCGTGTGTACGGGGCCTTAGCCTTCCTGGCATCCAACAGCCACACCTTGTTGCTTTCCTCTTCCCAGTCCTCCTGACTAGCATGCACATGGAGATTCCTCAGGGCAAGGTTGGATAAATACTTGGCACAACGCTGTCTTCAACAGAGCACTGCTAAAGCTGGCAGTCTTTCCCCTGTTCTGTCGCTGCACCGTACTGATCTGCTCACTGTCTTTCCTTGTTCTCCCTACTGTTTCTCCAGCATGAATACATCCAACTGCCTCCTATGGTGGGATCCTTCAATGCCAGCCTCCTGAGCAACGGGCTGAAGGAAAACCCCCCGCCCCCTGGTAAGTGGTCCCTCCAGGGCCATCAACAGCCTCCCTCAGCACTGCTTCTCCGTCTTCCACCCGACTCCCCTGCTGGCATGACTCAGGTCTATTTAAGGGTTTCTTTAGCTGGGGATTGGCTAAAGGCCCCTAAAATTTTAAGGCAACGTACTTAGGTACATACAGGGTAATTGAGTACCCCTTATTACTCATTAGCAAAAAGTAAATGAAAAAAATAAATAAAACACAGGCAAAATAAAGACATACACTTCATGAAAAAGTCCTTTAAAAGAGAGATCTGGGTTTCACAAAAGAAAAAAACGTATACTCACCTAGGTGGATACAGCATTGATCCGATGCTGCATCTGTCCCCTGCCACCTCTACACTGAGAACTGAGTGATAAAGCACTGTTAATTACTCAGTTTTCCCCTCCACTCTGAGCAGGGAGCTGTGATTGTCAGTCACTGGCTCTCTGCTCCGTCACCCCAGCTATCACTGTAGCGCTGAGCTTGGGAGGAGCCGAGAACAGCTGGATCAGTCTCCCATCAGCTCAGTAAGAGGCTGAGCCAGACTCCGGTCCAGGCTCCTGTGTGCATCTTGACTGTAAAATTAGGATTGATCCAGTGCCTGGACCAGCTGAGTAAAAACGGGGGAACTGGCAAAATGAACTGCACTCCTGTGATCCAAAGGAGAAGTAGAGCCTAAAAAAGCTTTAGCTTTACTTCTTCTTTAATAAAAACTCATTTAAAAAAGTAAACAATGGACAAAGATGTAAACCCATCAACAATCACTCCAGCATCAATCACAATAACCCGCCACCCAACCATGTCACAAAGCAGCACTACTGCCACAAGATGACAGATACACTTCCACTTGTAAACAAACTGGTCAGGAATGTTGGATGGCATAACTGACCGAATACAATATTTGACCATTACCATATTTGGTCAATGGTGTCTCCTAGGATCCTCAGGTGGGTTGTTTACAAACAGAAGCTAGGTTGGGATATGTCATTTAATAGCAATGGTGCTACTTCTGTAAAATGACAGATCCCGCAAGGTATTTTTGCCACTGAACTGGCCAAATATGACAAGTTTGCTTGGTAGTTTGGGTCGAACATTACTCGAAGTTCATCCTTACAGGGAAGGAGGAGTTGAATTACAAAGAAACGTGACAGTGAAACTGAGACGAGTCAGCTGCAAATTTTGAGGATGAATTACTCCAGTGAGACTGCAGCTACAGAGGTCAAAGAGGATGTTGCAATTTATATACAGTTGAACCTTGTGTTACGAGCATAATCCGTTCCAGCAGTATGCTCGTAATCCAAAGTACTTGCATATCAAAGCAAGTTTTCCAATTGAAGTCAATGGAAACAAAAATAATTTGTTCCGCATTGACTTCAATAGGATGCAATACCGAATGCGGCCAGAGGTGGGGGGGCTCCAGAGAGCGACGAAAATTGCCGAAAAGGCCAGAGGACACTTTGGCTCGTTTCCTGCACCCCCCCTACCTCAGGCCAAATGAGGTAACGCATGACTAATTTCGGCTCTGCTCGGCTTCTGTGCCCCCGTACCTCAGGCCAAATGAGGTACTGCAGGCCTATTTAGCTTGAATTCTGCTCGTATTGCGAGTTAACACTCGCAAACCGAGTCAGATTTGTTTTTAAAAAGTTGCTCGCAAATCAAAACGCTCTCAAACCAAGTTACTCTTAAACCGAGGTTCCACTGTACTGATTGTTAAGAAAATGTAATTAAATTCTGCAATATGTATAGCCTTTCCACAGTTTAAAGGTATGTTACAGTCAAATCTAAAAACAAATCATTGAAATGCAATAAAGGAACACAACCTACCTGAACAGAAATTCAGGAATAGCTGCAGCGCGTCATTCTTTTATTTTCCTTTTTATCTGTAATCTAATGACCTGGGAACCATGTTTACTTATCTACCTGTAATGTAGAATTTTTTTTTTCAAAAAATACCCATTGTACACTTCTCGCTGCATCACATACATAGAAATCCTGATGTATTAAAGAGTCTCTACTAAGCCTTTTCCCGTAAATGTCAATCAAATTTAAATTTGCTGCTAATAATACATGAATCAGAGTTAGAGGGGAAGTCACACGGCATAGATTTAGGAGGCATATCCTCTTACCATTTGTTTGTGGACTTCTTGGAGTCTGGGTACACTGGATTACATAGACTTAAACACAGCTGCAAAGATTTTTAGATAAAATTTGTAGTTCACAGATTTATTTCACAAATCTGGAATAACTTCTGAATTTAGAAGTCAATAAATAATATATATATATATATATATATATATATATATATATATATATATATATATATATATATATATATATATATATATATATATATATATATATATATATATATAATGATAATAAATAATGAATATACTGCATATTATATCTTTAGTAAATTACTTTGTAGGTAACAAGTAGGGATGTACCTGGGTTTGGTTCAAAGCAGGTTTTGTGTACACTACTTAAGCTGGAATGCTGAAACTGAAGCCTTTTGAAGTCAATAAGAGCTGAATGTTTAAAAACAGTAATCGTCTAAAGCAGTGATGGCGAACCTATGGCACGCGTGCCACAGCTGGCACACCAAGCCCTCTCTGTGGGCACGCAGCACGCCGCCAGGATAGCGGAGGGAATGCCCCAGTAAGTCATTCACTTGCGGTGCAGGCGCGGGGGACATGACTTCCTTCCTATCGTGAGTCCGATCGGGCAGTGTCAGTGCGAGTGTGATTGGGCAGTGGAGTGGCAGATGTGAGGAAAGCCCTCCCTGCATGCACTGAGGGCAGCCCAGTGGAAAGGTTACAGAGTGTCTGCTGTAAGCAGCGCGTGATGCCGAGGAGAAGAAGTCTGACTCCTCCCTTCCTGGACTTGGAGAGCAGCTTCCTGTGCAGGAGCTCGGGCGCTGAAGCATGGCAATGTGGAGGACTCTGGCTGCACATACACAGGTAGGACAGTGCTATGGGGGAAAGGGGAGGCGCAGAGGACACTGCTGTGTATGTGGGGGGGATGCGAAGGGGCAGAGGACACTGCTTTGGGAAAGGCCTTCACACCCCCCCCCCCCCCCCGATCGCAGTATTCTGAGCACATGCATCTATCTCTAAAACCCAGTACTCTAAGCACATGCATCCATCCCTGATCCCAGTATTCTGAGCACATGCATCTATCTATCTCTAAAACCCAGTATTCTGAGCACATGCATCCATCCCTGATCACAGAGACCTGGTAGGTTTAATTCCATGTTGGCACTTTGAAATAAATAAGTTGGTTTTGTGTCGCTGTTTGGGCACTCTGGCTCAAAAATGTTTGCCATCACTGGTCTAAAGCAAACAAATGACATGGGGTGCCTTGGCACTTCGCTTGGGGGCAAGTACCAAAGTAAAAAAAAAAAAAATTATATTTGAGGGGAACAGAGTTTTGATAATGATTAAAGGACAACATTAAAAGTGCAAAATTATTTTAAATAATGTACCTGGGGAATGCCCTTAACCTGCCTGTGAAGTGGTACAAATGTATTCAACATAATGCAAAATAATTTTAATTTACAAAGAAAAAATGCAATTTAAATTGCAGGTAAATTACAGCTCCCAGTGCTTACTTCTCTTTGCAAACAAAGTAGCAAGGGTTTATCTTCATCTTTACCAGACTCCTATCCTAGGCATGGGATTACCCCTAATAATACATACCAGACCCTTATCCTTGAAGAGGGTCTTGTATAGATGTCAATGGGAAACCCAAGCAAAATAAAGAAGAAAAAATACCTAGTGTTCTTCTTAAAATGTACAATAGATTCTTATACAAGAATGCATCCTTTCAGCTGGGAAAGGTGGATATTAACGTTCCCCCCTGCCTCCACCTCCTGAATCATACCACACCACATGCCCTCAACCTTTAGGGGGTACTTTTGTAAGCCTGCTTGGTAAAAAACCATGTCCCAAAGTTGATGAGGAATAAATGAGGATAAACAAAAGAGGGCCCCCCAGATGTCATCTGCTTAAGTTATTGATTAAGGTATATAGTACACCTACTTATTCATAAAAAAATGTAAAATGTACATAAACACACTGACACCTTTTGAGTAGTCCTTTATTAAAAATTGTCTCAGGATTATAATCCATCATCAGTCACATCATCCACCGATGCAGATCCACACCAATCCTGATGAACAATTCCTGCTGACCCACTAAAAAAAATCAAAGGGGCGGGGCCTGGTGACTTCATTGACCAAATATGGACATGACCATACTTGGTTAGTGTTCTTATGTGTGGAAGCTGTCACATCTAGCAACAGTAGTAATGCTAAATAAGGATTTGAAGGTTCCAAACACTCTGAACAAGCAAAATTCAGTCCGGTACTAGGTTTGAACCAAACTTTCAGCTCATCTCTAGCAGATTGCTGTTTAACTCAGGCTTGCATTTATATATCTCTTCATAAAATAGTCCAGAACAAGAAATATCTCTTAATATGTGGATTCAATTAAAAAGGGCAGATGTTGTTCGTTTTCCAGTCAGTGGAGCTTTACACACATACAGTATATTATGCAAATTTTAAGCAATCAAATCTCCCGAATGTAACAAGAAGAGAGGTAAAAAGGTCATTTGCGTGAGTAATCCTGATTCATATTTCTGTGCTTAAAGAATTACAGTCACTAAACATAAGCGAAGTCCTGATCATTTTGGAATGATTCCTTGTACATGTTGCTCTACACTTGCACAGATGGGAAGGTCATTGGTATCTCTCATCTGAAAACAATTGCAACAGACTTATTAAAAGACAACATTGCTTTCTTTTAACATAAGGATTTACATACTGCATCCTCATATTCTTATAAGCCTAAATCAGAGGGGCAGCTAAAAAGCTCAGTAACTGGACACAATGGGGCTGGTTTACTAAAACTGGAGAGTGCAAAATCTGGTGCAGCTCTGCATAGAAACCAGTCAGCTTCAATTTTTTTTTGTGTGTAGCACTCTCTACCGTAGGTAGGTGCTAGGTAGGATTGTTTGTGAGGTAAAACTGTCAGTGCAGGTAAATTTAGGCAGGCCTATGCTTCAGGCTAGGCCTGCTTGTTTTGATCTGGGGCAGGGAGTGGTAAGTGTAGCAGTGGGTGTGGCCACCTGTACTTCAGTACTTTGGCGCCTCCAGGGAGATTGTTCTGGAAGGGAGGCAGGGCCAGGAGCTGGAGTGACAGGCAGCTCATGTGAGGACCCTGGACCAATCCTCACTTGGAATTGTCAGGAGGCAGGCCTCCCATATAAGCTGAGGTAACAGCTCACTGGGAGGGAGTTGTCGGCCTTATGACGTGGAGAATGAAGTCCTAGATAGCGACAGGGGCCCCATCTCCATCTGGGGGGGGTGAGGCCCAGTGGAGGAGCCCGGGAGTGCTGGGAGGGAGCCTCATCCTTACACGGTCATGGAGGAGGTGTCCTTGAACAGAGGGGCTGGAGAAGCTATTGGAACAGATGTCCAGTTAAAGTTCTCCATCATGGACTCGGGCAGGTGAAGGTGAGTGTGACACAGTGGATGTTCTGGAAGAGGCATGCCAGAAGAGCTGGGTGTGAGGCCAGAGGAGAGACTGTAGGATTTGTGTCAAATCGATGCAGCCTGCGGGTGAAGGATTTGCAGGCCAGACTAGCTGGGATCATTAGTCCACCAAGTTAATGCTGCTAAATTGCTAGGCCTCCGACGAGGGGTACTGCAGACCTCTGGCCTAGTAACTTCACAGCCAACTACAACCAAGTGCAACTATTTACAGCCAGCAAGCTGGGATTATTCACTGATCCCCTTTTGTCAGTATGAAGATGATGGGACAGAGAGACTAACAGGTTATAGTGGAAGTATTGACAGGAGGGAGAAAAGTCCTGGGAGCAACAGTCTGCAGGAACTGTGCAGAGGAGCAATAGTCTGCAGGAATGATGCAGGAAAAGACATTATAACTGTTAGGGTTCATCAAATCTTCAAGGCTCAACCCTTTTTGTTCAAACTCTTAATATGATGGCAAAGTGTCTTGTTCTTTGGGCATCCCATATTTCCTTTCCCCCAACAAAGTTATATCCCCCCCCCCAATAAACAAAAACAAAACAACGCAAATGACTGTTCATTGTCTCTGAAGTGATAGGTGAAGATCTGGCAGCAGGGTGATATGGTGGATGTTAGTAACTAGTAGCAACTAAGCGCTACATTTGTCCAAGCTTAATTGAACAAGTTGAAGTTTGAAGCTGATTGGCTACCATACAAAGCTGCAACCAGATGATTTACTCTCCAGTTTTAGTAAATCAACCCAAACATGTGAAGAACATCTCTTTATATCTCATATAGAAGCATTTAATATCATTTTTTTTATTAAGTAAGCATTATTTTTTAATTTGTCATCGAGTCATTGTGAACCATTGTAATACTGGTGCTGATACAGGTGAATTTAGGATTGGCTAGGTAGCGTGGGTTATCTAAAGTAGACCTGAACACAAAAAAATAAGATTTTCTTTGTTATAGGAAACATCTAGAAATGTTAATTGTATCTAAGTAGTACCCTGAACATGTACATTGTATATGAAATCCCCCCTGAATAAAAGCAATGCACCTTCTAGTAAATAAGTGTGTCTAGACTTTCCCGTGCCTACAGTTTCACAGCTGTATATCTGACGTGTGAAATTAATGGCGCTGCTGCTTTGGACTGCTATTTTAGATATGGTGACATCACTACTGTGCTGCTTACTGTTCTTCTTGCTGAAGGCTTTTGAGTGAGTCAAGCCTTGCCTCTACCAAAAAGGCCACCTACATATACAGAAACACAAGGCATGGTAAGTCGGTAATGAAGGAGCAGCTTCAGAGAGATCACAAGATGTACTGGTAACTAGACCTTTGCCCCTTTTTGGGTACATCTTCCAAAGCTCAGGTTCTCTCTTACCGTTACTAAACCTACAACTTTAAAATCTATTTGTATCTACTCACGGTGTAACCTAAATAGTTAATCCTCTGCGTTGCGTAAAAAGGCTGTCATATCCATTTCTCCCCTTTTTCCAAAGTCCCCAAATCATCCCCTGCTAGAACAGAGGCAAGGGGACAAGCTGCACATGCTCAGTTTGGTGTGTATTGCTTGAGAGATTTTTTTTCTTGGGGGGAGTGCATGTGATCAGCTCAGGCCCAATCAGCACTGTCCAGGCAGAGGGCCAGAGGTCCTGCAGCCTTATAGGACAATCAGAGCAGCAACTCCTCCTACAAGCTTTAACTAGACACTAATAGAAGCCACAAGACTAACTGCTGATGAGAAAAGGTATTTAGCAGTTTATATTTACTGATATCGTAACTCCACTTTTGTTGAGAAAAAAACATTCCCCTCTGGGTGATCTCTGTACATTGCAAGGATTATAACAGCCTTTGTTGCAGATTCATACCTTTTGTTATTCTGAAGAAATACATGTGTGTTTGTCTGTGCCTCAAAAATCTTTCCTTACTGACACTGTCCATTGCTCTGCTGACACTGTCAGCATATATACACATGTAGACACACGCATATGTGTTTGAGCTTTGGGATGCACACCCTAATGCAATAGGCTGGGCACACCTATGTTTTGCTGTCTGTACTGAAAGTATATGCTGGCAATCTCCAGCCAGGCTCTGTCCTGCTTCATTTGGTTCTCGAAAAAAAAAAAAACTGCTGTAACTTTTTATAAAGTTTAGCTGGAGTTCAACTTCAATTTACTAGTCCATCTAAATCTGCCAGTCTAACACTACCCTCTCCCAGACAGACAATGCTGCTGTCCAAGGTGTCTCCTTATCTACTTAATCCAGAATGTAGACACCCTAAGACAAGAAATGTTACTGGCAGGATCACCAGGTGAAATAAAGAAAAAAAGTCTAAAACAAAACAAATGCAGCCATCACATCTAAGAATTGGTAAGCTGCGATATATTACATTTTTGTTTTTTGGATTTAATACTGCTTTAAAGCTAAATTTACCTGCACTGCTTGTAAAATATAACACTGAATAATTATAAAAGATGACAAAAGTGCAGCACTTGAAAACAGATTAACAGTCCTGAGATGGTAATACATATAGAGTGAGTGAGTGAGTGAGTGAGTGAGT
This sequence comes from Rana temporaria, assembly GCF_905171775.1. Lineage (NCBI taxonomy): Eukaryota > Metazoa > Chordata > Amphibia > Anura > Ranidae > Rana > Rana temporaria. Next base: position 482,381,919 of record NC_053490.1, read on the forward strand.
GAGTGAGTGAGTGAGTAACTTGTATAGCGCAACAAATGCGAACTAAGTTGCCTCAAGGCGCTTTTTGCATCCAGTACTGTCCTGTGTCTTCAAAAGAGGTGGGTCTAAAGTTTTTTTCTGAAGGCCCGATGATTATCTTCCATGCGCATGTCCGTCGGTAGAGCGTTCCATAGCCGTGGTCCTTGGACTGCAAATCTTCGTTCTCCTTTAGATTTGTAGCGGGTCTTGGGGATGTGGAGGAGGTTTTGGTTAGTCTCTATAAGACTATAAGGACTGAAGAGTATCCTAAGGAGAACCTCCACCAACACCTGTTCACACTGCCTCTTACCACTATGCATGGACCCCCATTACAGAGGTCAACCAGGAATGTTCAAAACAGTCAGCTGGAGTGGCGTCTTAGGCCCTGTACATACGGTCGGACAAAACCAATGAAAATGGACCGAGGTTCAGTTTCATCGGTCCAAACCGACCGTGTGTATAGCCCATTGGTCTGTTTTCCTTTGGTCCAAAATTTTAAAACATGCTTCAAAACCGAACCGATGGACCGCTGCCCGATCGGTCCAAACCGATGGTTAGTACAGGAAGCATCGGTTCAAAACCCGCGCATGCTCAGAATCAAGTCGACGCATGCTTGGAAGCATTGAACTTCGTTTTATTCAGCACGTCGTGTGTTTGACGTCACCGCATTCTGACCCGATCAGTTTTTGGAACGATGGTGTGTACGCACATCAGACCATCAGGCCACTTCAGCGGTGAACCGATGAAAACGGTCCGTCAGACCATTCTCATCGGTTTGGTCCGACTGTGTGTACAAGGCCTTAGAGGGATGACTGTTAGTACTGCCCAAGGTCTGTCAGTTACTCGCATCCATACAAGAAGGAACAAAAGTGCATATCATAGCGCAGTATGTTACAAAAAAGGTTTATCAAAAGTGCTAAGTTATTGAACTCACATGATACAGGAAAATTGTAGGCATTATTTAAATCTGCAGATCGTTTCCAACCAACAAAATGGCCACTGCATCCCGATGTGCGGTGTCGTCACGTGTCCTAGCTCCTCCCTGGGAGTATTGGTTCTTTATAGAGACTATATATTTTACCATTTCAGAACTGTTAATCTGTTTTCAAGTGCTGCACTTTTGTCATCTTTTATTTGTATCTATGTTGTCCAGCCGTTCAGTGCTAGCTGCTATTCCTCAAAATATTCTTTGTCACTGTAAAGCCTCATACACACGTTCGGACTTCCAACTGACTTTTCCGTGGATTTTTTGCTCTGAAGGGCGTTGTCCGTGAACTTGGTATGCATACACACCGTAGGACTTTTTCACCCAACAAACACAAACCTAGTAATGTAATAGACGTACTACGTGGTTTTTCTGCTCTTTACCGCCACTGTTTGGGCAACTTCTGCTATTGTTGTCTGATCTTTAGCATTGGTTCTGAGCATGCGTGTTTGTACTTTAGACTTTAGTCCCATGGACTTGTGCACACACGATTGGATTTGCTCCATCGGTGCAGTACTGGTATGAGAAGACATCTTGTGGTGTTTTGCTGTGCACCATTCCTGTTACTTTAGCTATAGTGTGCCATGTACAGGTCCACTTGGCTGGACATACATGTAAAATCTGACTTACCTCTAAGGCCTCGTACACACGACCGAGAAACTCGACGGGCAAAACACATCGTTTTGCTCGTCGAGTTCCTTGTGAAGCCGTCGAGGAACTCGACAAGCCAATTTTCTCCATTCCCATCAAGGAAATAGAGAACATGCTCTCTTTTTGGCTCGTCGAGTTTCTCAACAATTTCCTAGACGAAAATGTACACACGACCGGTTTCCTCAGCAAAAAAATATCTCCCAAGTTTCTTGCTGGTTTTTGCCGAGAAACTCGGTCGTGTGTACGAGGCCTTATAACTTTATTCGGCTGTAGCACTTTTTTAAGATTGAGATTGTGAATGGTCGGTGTGGTACTGTATACAGTGCCGATCCTGACCTCCCTGGGGTGGGGGGGGGGGGGGGCGGTGCCGACAGTGACATGTAACATTAAAGAAAGTTGAGAAGCAGGGGGGGGGGGTGTTCTGCTGTCAGAAATGACATCTTACATTAAAGCATTAAAGTGAGAAGCGGGGGGTGCTGACTTCTTACCTCTTCTCACATGCAGCCAGCGAGTTGAGAAGTGGGGTGGGGGTCCGAAAATGACTTCTCACCAGGCGGGGCCTCTAAGTAATTTGGGGGGCCCTCCGCAGCTTTGCCCGGCCCTAAGCAGCTTGCATAGTGAGCCTAAAGGGCGGATCGGTCCTGACTGTATAAGCAAACAGACCTCTTATTTTACAGCATGCAGACAGAAGACCTTGCAGGTTCCCACGTTCAAAACATATTTTTGCCATTGCAAACTTTATGCATTAGAAAATAATCTTGTTTGTCCTCAAATAAACTTACTTTTTTGAATCTGTCTTAAAATGCAAGGTGAATATGAATATGATGTTAGCTCAATAACACAAAGTTATTCAGTCTGTCATTCCCTGTATTTGGCTAAAGGTTCTTTTCTGATTGTATAGAACGTGCACTCTTTCATTGTGAACCCAGGGGATATTCAAAACCAAAGTCCGCTTACAAGACCTTGAAATGACTGGAACAGGTTTAGCATGATTAAATATTTCAAACGGACTTGTCAGCAGTTGAATATACATTTGAATTGCAAAACCATTTGTGTTACAAAGAAGAGGAGATTTATAAACAGTGTGAGCATTGGTACCCTACAAACGCAGCTCTAAACCATACAAAAAATATATATTCATGTATATTCATGTCCTCTCCTTGGATTGTCAACATGATGGCAAGGAAATGGGAAAGAAAATTATCATTTTCAAAGTAGCCACTGGATTTGTTTGGTCTCGCTTCTTTTGTAATGTTACCCATCCATTACTTAGGGCCTTTACAGATCATGTCCTATGTATTTCCCAGAGAGTAACCCCAAAAAATCAACTATATGTAAATCAAATTGCTAAAATCTCACAGAAGCTTTAACATGTCATGTCAAATGTTTAATACCCGAGGATCAGCCACTTTTTTAGGGTAATATGCTTTGTTCTTGTCTCCTAACTATGCTCCCATGTTACTACCCTCAAGGTTATAATTGCAGACCACAAGTGGCCATTTCATTATACATTACACTGACATGGTTCACCGTTGTCATCATTAAAAAATAAGTTCATTTTTTTAAAAGAAAAAAATAAATGCACACTTTTTTCAGATAAAAAATATGCATTTATTATTTTTTTACTCAGGAACCTATAAAGCATTGCACCCGTGATAAGAAGACCGTGGTTGCAGAGCCAGGATCCTGCATACACTCAATACACTGTCTGCTCATACTTCCCATACAGGCTGCCAGTTACTGAGTTGCAGGAAGAATCAATGAACTGTGACAGCACCCACCAGCACCCTTGCAGTTCATTGAGAACTACAAGCCATTGGCTACAGTGACCAATGGTAGTTGTAGTTCATTCATTCACAGAACTTTGTGGATGAACAAAGCAGCTGTGTGGGCAGAGCCCTGCATGGCCATGCTGTTTTTAAATTGTGACAGTGGGTGTGGGGAGAAGATCCCTCACCCACTGCCGTAGGGAGGGAGGAGAGGAGGCAGGAGCTGGAATGTGTTACACGTTCCACCCTAAATAAGAGTGAAACACGTAACATAACATGTTTAAAAGAACTTAGCCTGTAAAGTGTTACTAAAGTCACTAATTTTTTTTAATTAAAATAACAAACATGTTATACTCACATGCTCTGTGCAGTGGTATTGCATAGAGTGGCCCTGATCCTCCTCTTATGGGGTCACCTGCGGCGATCTGGGCTCCTTCGCTTTTTTTTAGGTCGACCATAGCCAGCCACTGGCTGTGGGGAGACCGTAGTCTGCGCGCTCCCGACCTGTGTCTATGGAGATGTGCTCCATAGACTTACACAATGAGACTTGGGCCCGCCCCCCACTTCCTCTTCACTGCATCTGATTGACAGCAGCAAGAGCCAATGGTTCCTGCTGTTGCTCGAATGCTGTGTAAAGAGGAAGAGAGGGAAGAATAGATGCAGCCGTGCACAGAGCTGTTTTCTTCTCCCCTCTCTTTCCCTTCACACAGGGAAAGGGGGGCACAGAGAAACTAAAAATGTTTTGTACATTAATGCAAAACAATGCATTAAGATAAAAAAAGTTTTTAGGTTTAGTAACACTTAACAACATCAATACCCACCCATAGTCAAATGATGTCCACAGGAGGGATCTCCCATCCTGGGTGGACATCATATGATGTCCTGGGCTTCCTGGCCATCTAGCCCTGCGAATGCCATGCAGCCATTGCTGGAGTGTATACATATAGACATGAAGTGGCTACAAAGAAGCTGCAGAAGATCAGCAGCACTGTCATGCAACAAAGAATGGAAAACAAATATAAAAACAAGCATAAAAAATTACAATGATTTATGATGCTTTAGTAAACTCAAAATCTACTTTAATCACTGTGATACCTGTAGACATCCATTGGTTACAGTGTATGCTATTACACAATGGGTGGAGTTGAACAGTTTTACCCCGTGAACATTTTCACCTGGTGTTCCAACAGTGTAACGATCGGGGGCTCATTTATAATAAATCAACTTCTTTAGTTAGGTATTAACAAGATAAGGGGTATAAAGGGCCACCTTTTTCACTTACATGCTGGATTGCGGGGTCCTCGGGAGACCCTGATAGGCACCACTGGGGGCTTTCTGCATGAGGGAAATACCCATGCTCCCTCCATTCCATATTGTAGAGGATATATGGGGACCCTCTTTGTGGGTTTAATGCTTTGCATTGGGGAACCTTCTTTTGCTAATTTGTGCAGTCATTGCCTTGATTTTTATCCATTCATTACATCCAGTTGAGAGCATTTACAGTAACTGCTTCTTAATTCCATCGGGTATTTCATGCTATCTAGCTCCCTCCCACAAGATGGTCTATCATGGGTCGCCCCTGTGTCCAAACACGCCAGACAATTTAAAGGTGTTAAACCAAATGCTATGGAATAAAGTCCAGAAGAAGCAGCCATCTAGGCCGTGAAACATGTTGGCAATCTCCATATAAACACCTTTTGATGGCATGTTGTGTAAATGTACTTGTTTTATAGATTTGCAGGCTTTTTTGATAGCCCTCCTTTTTGATATATGTATGTATGTCTTTTTCTACATCTGAATAAATACTAAAACATTTCTTAACCAATATACTGTATGTATATGCTATAATATATGGGAACCACCACTTAATGACCAATTATATTACATGTTTCCTCTATATATATATATATATATATATATATATATATATATATATATATATATATATATACACTTTATCACTTAATTTTGAAGTAGGGCATTTTTTTTATTTAAAAAAATAAAAAAAGTTGGAGAAACAAATCTTGGGTAACTGATGGATTACGTAATGTAATTGATTCATTGGCCCTCCCCAATTCATGCACACAACTGCACACAAAACAAATATCATTAAACATTAACAATTCTTTTGTAATATAGAAAAATAAAAACATGCATTACAGATGTGTGTTCATGCATACACATACGTGGGAAAGGAACCTAAGACTTTTTCCGTTTTATCTTTATTTATTTTCTTACGCATTCATTAATTACCAGTACTTTATTAATATATATGCCGATACAATGAGCTTTTAAGACAAGCACTGTGTTTTCTTTCTTTGTGTTTTAGAAATCCAACACTGCCTATATATAAAATAGTAGGTATATAAAAAACAATTATCCATTTATAGGGTCTTTTTTGCATACACTTCCCAAGAATCATTACCTAAAATCCTCCCATTGGTACCTGTTTTTAGAAAATATTTAACATACTGTATAAGGCCACTAAGCATAAATTAGGGGCCAGCTAATGTAAGAGGTTTTAATAACAATCTTGGGTCAAACTTATGAATCTTTAAAACATTTATGAACCAAAGACAAGATGAAAGTGATACAAGGAGAGCAATATTTTCTAACACAAAACTGGCTTTTTATTTAGTATTTCTATAGAACAAAAAACACACCATGGTAGCCAACATGCAGTAGAACAATATGTATAAAATAAAGTTATAAAGAATAAAGTTACATACACCTCAATTATTTCAGTTTTTGTACAGACATAGCTTTCAATATCTTTAAAAGATATTAGTGTAAACTCAGGTCTTGGGAAAAAATCTTGGTGCCAGTAATAAAAACATGATATAAACCTTATCCATTTTCTAGCACAGTAACAGAGTAATAGATTGCAACAAATAAAATGATGCTCTCGCAAAACTTCCTATAAACCAAAGCCTTATGGGATTTTGACTTGGATTTATATTGTTAAAGATTAATTAAGAGTACAAAAAGTCAATTCTTATAAATAACCCTGCGGTATTGGGTGAGAAGTAGAATTATGGATTAATGGGTGACTTTTCACCTCTGATAGCTGACAACCATCCATTTCTCTGCACTGACAGTGAATCATATGGATCAATTTATTGTAGAGATGCTTTAAACAAATGAGTATGATGAGCCAAGCCTGGTGTCCAGCGTTCTACAGCAAAGAGCAGAAGATGTCCTATACAGTCCTAATGGAGTGTGAAACTGGGGCAGTTCCCTTTACATTGTAGATGAAAAAAAAGTTCAACTTAAAAGGACATTCATGATAAATGTATCAAGACTCTGAGTGAGGTAGCAGATTAAAAGGTGGCCACAAAGATTGATAGATGGACATGCAATGGTTATATAGACAGAAAAACATCGAGGGCAAAGAGAGTGAAAGAGAAATGTGGAAAAAATTTAAAATAAAATGATCAATTTAAAGGAAACTATAATAGTTTGGGGACAATTTTGCTGTTTTTACATTTGTATTTTCTTAAACCATTGTTTTATAAAATATACACTCTTTGTTTTACATTGAAAGTGACAGGGTCACCACTAAAATAAGGGTAGCCTGTAAAAGAAGATGCTCTAAATTTTCCTTTCTGGCAAGAGTCTGACATGTCTGGGTGGGTCGAACACTTTCTCCCTTACCCCCCATGCATTGGCGTTCCCATCAGCGCATATATCAATACAGGAACAAGAATAAGTTGTTGTCGTTGAATCTCACGTACTTAATAAGGCTTGTACTGTATACTATAAGAAACATTTTCATTTATCGTATCAGAATTTAGCTTTACTGGTCTTGGTAAATAAGGTGATTATCCAGCCATGTGCAGGAAAAAAAATATTTTTACCATGCATGTGATTATATATTTAAACTGAATAAAACTTCACTTTATTTACTAAGCCCATTGCACATTTACTTTGTATACATTCTTTATTCCTATAGTAACTCAATCATAATTTTCATACTTACATCAACAACCGGACTAACATTTCTCGGTATTGCAGCAAAAATATTACTTTTCTTCTCATAAAAAGGAATGCCCAGCAAACTGAAGTTTCACTTGGATAAAGATCTTGAGGAAACAGACTTAATGGATTAGAGCTAATGCAGAGATCCTTATATTTGCTGAGGCCTCTCAAACACTTGCCAAGGAATGCTTTATGTAAGTGGCAGAAATAATATTGTTCAAAAATTGGGATGTGTGGCATTTATTTTTACTGAAATTCTTTGGAAAGTAAAAGAAAAACATCAGCAAATTATATATATATATATATATATATATATATATATATATATATATATATATATACATACATACATACATTTTTCAACTGCATGAACCTTCTTTATATATAATCTCATCATCTCTCACATATCAGCCAACATTTCCAGTCAGGTTGGCAGTGAGAATGTGTTCAGAAAATGAGAAAGAAAATTTTTGATGCAGTGTCTTGTCTACAGTTATTATAAACTTCAGCTGCACACGGAGTGTGTGATCAAAATAAGTTGCAAAAAAAGGACAAGAGATACAATGGAAGGTGGCTAAGCATCTCCAGAGTTTAGCAAAAAAAATCAGACAGCTGATGACCTTACTGGAGGTTTCAAATGATTGCGCAACTAGGGGTTTTTGATAAAATTTATGAGATACTCACTGCCTTAATGCAAATTGTGCCCCCCACCCACCCATACACAAACACACTCATACACTCACCCACACACACTTACACAAAGTAGAGATCCTCTAGGGGTGCACTCTCATCTATGGAGCACTTTAATGTTAGGCTGGTCTTCAACGGTTTTACTAGTTAGTGGCCAGTTAAGAGATGTCCTACCCAAAGTCATTGGCATTGGGTCAAAAATGTTCTGCTGTGGTGGTTAACAATCTAAGTGGAAAGGCCCCCCCAGTGGGGTTTTTAGGCAGCGAAATTAGAGCAAAAAGCTAAGGTGTATGTTAAAAAATGTATTAAATATGTATATGAAAATACAATCAAATTGAAGCTCTGATATAAGAACTGTATAATTACACACACAGGACGTACAAACACAGCATGTACAATCCAAGTGGTGTACCCCATCATTGACACTAAAGCCTAGTACACTTGGGCTGAATGTTGGGCGTCATCACTAGATGGTCCGTCAGAAGCTAAACGTTCAGCTGGCTTCTGTCAAAGGGGCATGACTGAAAAAGATCTGGCGATCAGTTCCCAATCAGCACTCTCATCAGATACTTAGTACAGAGGCTCCTCCTCCACTTCTAGGAAAGCTTTTTACAATATGTTGATAATGTATGATAATTTGTTGCCATTTAGCCAAAATTACATTTGTAAGGTCAGGCATTGGTATAGCGCAAAAAGATCTGCCTCACATTCGCAATTTCAATTCATCCCAAAATATTTAATTACGGTTGAGGTCAGAACTCCGTGTATTCAACTCCAGTTCACTATACCACACTCATAAAACCTTGGAGTTGGCTTTGTGCACAGGGGCAAATTCATGCTGGACTGGAACAGGAAAGGGCCTTCCCCAGACCCAAACTGTAAATAGCCACAAGGTGAACAGTTACTGTATCTAAAATGTCTTTGTATACTGTAGCATTTACAGGATCCTTTACTGGAAAAAAAACTCAATAGTTTGGAGGGGAATCCACATATTTTTGGTCATATATGAAGTGGTGGTGGTAGAGGATTTAAGGCTGTTCATGAGAGAGCACATTCCTTGATGACCGGACTGATGGCACAGTACACCATAGAGTAAAACATGCACAACTGAGCTATGGATTGCCCTTTGGTCAGGGTACCATTTATGCAGTGGATAGTTTATTTTCTATTTTTGTTAATGCTTTCAAACAATTTCTAGGTAACCAACCATCTTAAAAATAATCTTTCCCTTTTCCCAATAAGGAAAAGGTGACAGTTTCTTACTAGCCCACTGTCAGGAAAGGTTTCTCCCGCTGGTGATACTGCCTGGTATTTGGCGTGCAGTACTGTGGTCCACCACCAGGTGTCTCCTGGCAGTCTGGAACTGCCAGGGGAGCTCTCCCCTGGTGGTATTATGTGATCCTTGGGCTGCAGTACTGGCGTCCACCAGCGGGGAGTTCTTGGCAGTGTGGGGCCGACATCTCCTGCGATCAGGCATCACCTGAGCCTGATTGCAGGAGATGTGTATAAATACCTGGCAGTGACAATTAGACCTTGCCTTGATATCTTTCTTGCACCCTAACCTGAAACATGTACCTGAACATGGAATCTGGAATCCTGTTATCCTGTTATCCTGTACCCTGTACTCTGTACCTACACCTGTTCCCCCTGTGATCCATCCATCCCCTCCTTGTCCTGTTTGTGCTCCCTTTCCCCAGCTGCTGACCTCCCGTTGACGATCCTGGCCTGGCCCTGTTGTGATTCCGGTTTGTCCTTATTACTTGTACAAATTAGTCTATTACTGTTATTTGTGGTTTCTGTTGGTGTTGGTTGGAGTGTTTTTGGAGGTTGTTATTTTAATATATTATTTCACTATCCTTAACAAACCATATTTTCACTAAAAACACGTCTGGGTTCCCTCTGTTGCAGTCCACACAGTTCTGATCACATCTGATTCATGATACCCACCCCCTGACCCTTTTATACTGGCCTTCACAGTGTTATCCTGTAATCAATTGCCCCTATGGAAGCAAATCACCAGGCCTAATCACTGTCACATGAGGATCTGAACAATGTCATTAACTTCTTGTAAGCCCCAACATCTTCAAACACACAACTTACCCAGGGTTTGCCATTACCCAGAGAAACGTAGCAATTGAGTATATGTGGGTTGGAGGCTGGGCTACTAGACGACTTTGTCACTTTGCTCTGAATGGTTGGAGTCTCCCCTTAAATCTCTCTACCTTCAGACTTTCAGCAGTCACGTCTCTAGACTTGTAATGGAGAAGTGAAAATGTTCTTTGTTTGAAACAGATATGTGTAAGGAAATGGAATTCTTTGTACAGCGCTTCGGGGAAGAGATGCCAATAGGTCTTTGCAGTTCTTTTCTTCACGCAAATGAACACATCGGACTCTTTAATGTAAGACTGTAGTCATCTGTACCCTTGTGTGATTTGTGTCTACTGATCTCAGGGAAAAACTCTCAGGCTCAATACAAAAGTGTTCAAAGCTTTAAAAAAATTATTAAAGTAGACAGAGATGAAAATAAAAATTTTCAGTGTGCAACAGATGTTTATGTATAAAATATATTCAATCTATTTTACAATGTCATCACGATCAAAGGACTAAATGACCTTAGGCAGCCAGTAAAGATGAAGTTTGTAGTGTAACCAGCGAGACTGAGTTTTTCAAATTAACTGTTTCTGTACAAATTAGATAGTTTACTTAAAGCGGAACTAAGCTTGGGTGATGGCTGGACAGTATCCACCATAATGTGCGCATATTTACATTTATCTGGAAGTCATCTCCTTCAGCGATGCAAGGTCTGAATCTTTCCCCCTACACTCTGATGTTGCTATCTTCCTCCACTGTTTTCTTGCCTTGCCAGTTGGGTCCTCTTACATGTGTGCACTGGAGTTGTATTATCTTGGCATGTGACACTATTCTAGAGAGAAAGGGCCAAATCCTCAGCCAGGCGGCGTAACTTAACTTTCAGCAGTTAAGTTACACTGACTTAAAGTTTTTACCTAAGTGCCTGATCCACAAAGCACTTACGTAAAAATTTCAAGCCGTGTAAGTTAAGTGCCGCCGTCGTAAGGCGTTCCTCCTCTCCGGGGGGCGTTTACAATTTAAATGAGGCGCGCTCCCGCGACCGGCCGTACTGCGCATGCGTGTGACGTCATTTTCCCGACGTGCATCGCGCGAACGTAATTGACGCCGGGCGGCTTTGTGGATTGCGACGGGACACTAAAGTTGCGACGGGTGAAAAAAAGACGCGCCGGGAAAACAAATAATTAAAAAAAAAATGACAGCGTCGCTCAGCATGCATTCCTGAGAGGGAGAACTCCATGCCAATTTTCAAAGAAAAAAACGGCATGGGTTCCCCCCCCCAGGAGCATATCAGGCCCTTAGGTCTGTAATGGGTTGTAAGGAGACCCCCCTCCGCCGAAAAATCGACGTAGGGGGTCCCCCTACAATCCATACCAGACCCGTATCCAAAGCACGCTACCCGGCCGGTCAGGAATGGGAGTGGGGACGAGCAAGCGTCCCCCCCCCCTCCTGAGCCGTGCCAGGCCGCATGCCCTCAACATGGGGGGGTTGGGTGCTCTGGGGCAGGGGGGCGCACTGCGGGCCCCCCCACCCCAGAGCACCCTGTCCCCATGTTGATGAGGACAGGACCTCTTCCCGACAACCCTTGCCGTTGGTTGTCGGGGTATGCGGGCGGGGGCTTATCGGAATCTGGGAGTCCCCTTTAATAAGGGGGCCCCCAGATACCGGCCCCCCACCCTAAGTGAATGGATATGGGGTACATCGTACCCCTATCCATTCACCTGTAGGCAAAAAGTAAAAGTTAATAAACACACAACACAAGGCTTTTTAAAATAATTTATTATTCTGCTCCGGATGCCCCCCCTGTCTTCGTTATTAGCTCAATTACCAGGGGGGGCTTCTTCTTCCACTCTCCGGGGGTCTTCTCCGCTCTCCGGGGGGGGGTTTCTTCTTCCGCTCTCCGGGGGGGGGCTTCTCCGGACTCCGGGGGTCTTCTTCCATCTTCTCCCCTCTTCCGCTCTTGACTCGGCGAACCCCGGTTCTTCTGCAGCTCTCCGGTGCCTTCTTCTTCAGCGCTGGCTGCCTGCTATGTTTGTGTGTTAGCTCGATTTCAAACAGGCAGCCAGCGCGGTCTTCTGTGGCGTCAGGGTCTTCTCTTCCTTTCTTCCGATGTTGCCTCGTCGCCTGTTGTCGCTGTAATGATGGAAGCGCGCCTTGCATCACATTTATATAGGCATCACCGTCCCATCATGCTCCGGTAGGTACCCACGTGGTGGGTGCACGTGGGTAGGCACCCACCACGTGGGTACCTGCCGGAGCATGATGGGACGGTGATGCCTATATAAATGTGATGCAAGGCGCGCTTCCATCATTACAGCGACAACAGGCGACGAGTCAACATCGGAAGAGGGGAGAAGAACAGAAGAGAAGATGACGTCACAGAAGACCGCGCTGGCTGCCTGTTTGAAATCGAGCTAACACACAAACATAGCAGGCAGCCAGCGCTGAAGAAGAAGGCACCGGAGAGCTGCAGAAGAACCGGGGTTCGCCGAGTCAACAGCGGAAGAGGGGAGAAGATGGAAGAAGACCCCCGGAGTCCGGAGAAGCCCCCCCCCGGAGAGCGGAAGAAGAAACCCCCCCCGGAGAGCGGAGAAGACCCCCGGAGAGTGGAAGAAGAAGCCCCCCCTGGTAATTGAGCTAATAACGAAGACAGGGGGGGCATCCGGAGCAGAATAATAAATTATTTTAAAAAGCCTTGTGTTGTGTGTTTATTAACTTTTACTTTTTGCCTACAGGTGAATGGATAGGGGTACGATGTACCCCATATCCATTCACTTAGGGTGGGGGGCCGGTATCTGGGGGCCCCCTTATTAAAGGGGACTCCCAGATTCCGATAAGCCCCCGCCCGCATACCCCGACAACCAACGGCAAGGGTTGTCGGGAAGAGGTCCTGTCCTCATCAACATGGGGACAGGGTGCTCTGGGGTGGGGGGGCCCGCAGTGCGCCCCCCTGCCCCAGAGCACCCAACCACCCCATGTTGAGGGCATGCGGCCTGGCACGGCTCATGAGGGGGGGGGCGCTCGCTCGTCCCCACTCCCATTCCTGACCGGCCGGGTAGCGTGCTTTGGATACGGGTCTGGTATGGATTGTAGGGGGACCCCCTACGTCGATTTTTCGGTGGAGGGGGGGTCTCCTTACAACCCATAACAGACTTAAGGGCCTGGTATGCTCCTGGGGGGGAACCCATGCCGGTTTGGAATTTACAAATTGCCGTGGAGTTCTCCCTCGGGAATGCATACCAAATGCCGTCGCTTGAATGGGCCTTTACAAGGTGTGACTAACTTTACACTTTGTAAAAGCAGCCCTAGTTTTACACCAGGCAAACTAACACTTACGGCGAAAAAACTAGGCACAAAAGCTTTGAGGATCGCCCTAAGTGCTAATTTGCATACTAGAAGAGGCATTTCGACTCGAAATGCCCCCAGTGGCGGATGCGGTACTGCATCCTAAGATCCGGCAGTGTAAGTCCCTTACAGATGTCGGATCTTCTGCCTAACTTAGGAAAACTGCTTCTGAGGATCAGTTCCAAAGTTAGAACCAGAGATACGACGGCTTACGCCGGAGTATCTCTTTTGTGGATATGGCCCATAGTGTCTACAAAATAGGGGATCGTTTTATAGCATTTTTATTATTAAAGCGGAGGTCCACACGGAGGTCCACACAAAAAGTGAACCTCTGCTTTTCAGAACCCTACGGTATCACATTTGGCACCTTTCTGGGGGAGGGGGGCGCAGATACCTGTATAATACAGGTATTTGCGACCACTTCCGGGCATAGATAGTCGCAGAATCTGCGAGTATCTACGCCACTTCCCCCCCCCCTGTGTTCTGGGAAACACACAGTTCCAAGAACACAGCGGGGACCAGTGAAAGACTTGCAGCGTGACTTGCGCATGCACAGTAGGGAACCGGGCAGTGAAGCCGCAGCGCTTCACTTATCGATTCCCTCACCGAAAATGGTGTCAGTGGCACCCGAGAAACGAGCGATTGCTCGTCTTCTGCTGACAACATCGTGGGCACCCTGGACAGGTAAGTGTCCATTTATTAAAAGTCAGCAGCTGCTGTATTTGTAGCTTCTGGCTTTTAATATTTTTATTTCAGGTGGACCTTCGCTTTCATTTTTTTTTATTAGTAATGGTGGCGATCTGTGATTTTTCTCGTGACTGTGACATTATAGCAGACACATCGGACACTTTTATTTTTCTTTTTTTTTTCAAATATCTATTTTATTTTCAATAAAAAAAAGGCAGTTCCATGTCAAACCAACAATAATGATATAACAATAGTGTACCGATAAACATTTTGGGCCAGATCCACATACCTTTGCGGCGGCGTAACGTATGTACTTTACGTTACTCCGCCGCAAGTTTTCAGCGTAAGTGCTTGATTCACAAAGCACTGGCCTGTAAACTTGCGGCGGCGTAGCGTAAAGCCGTCCGGCGCAAGCCCGCCTAATTCAAATGGGGCGGGGACCATTTAATTTAGGCGCGTTCCCGCGCCGAACGTACTGCGCATGCTCCGTTTTGAAATTTCCCGCCGTGCTTTGCGCGAAATGATGTCGCCCCCGATGTAATGTTTTGAACGGCGACGTGCGTTACGTCCTTTCGTATTCCCGGACGACTTACGCAAAAAAATAAATTGAAATTCGACGCGGGAACGACGGCCATACATGGGCTGTCTATTTTTACACCACCTAAATAGCAGCCGTAACTTTGCGACGGGAAAAGCCGACTAGCGACGACGTAAGAGAATGCGACGAACGCGCGTACCTTCGTGGATCGCCGTAAACAGCTAATTAGCATACCCGACGCTGAAAACGACGCGATCTCCACCCAGCGGGTGCCGAAGTATTGCATCCTAAGATCCGAAGGCGTACGAAGCCATACGCCTGTCGGATCTTAGCCAAATGCCGTTGTATCTTTGTTTGAGAATTCAAAATAAAGATACGACGCAGCAAATTTGAAAGTACGCCGGAGTATCAGCAGATACTCCAGCGTACTTTTTCTGTGAATCTGGCCCAATATATATACATCACATCGGACACTTTTCACACTATTTTTCACACTATTTTGTGAACCATTGTCATTTATATAGCGATCAGATGCATTACTTAGTGTAAATGACACTGACAGTGAAGAGGTTAACCAGTAGAGGGCAAGTAAGGGGGTTAAGTGTGTCCTAGGGAGTGATTCTAACTGTGTGGGGGCTGGGCTACCAGTGACTCAACACTGATCACTGCTCCCGATCACAGAGAGCAGTAGATCAGTGTCCTGTCACTAGGCAGAACAGGGAAATGCCTTGTTTACATAGGCATCTCATCGTTCTGCCACTCCATGACACAATCGCGGAACAATGGCGGACATCGAGTACAGTATAATGTACAGGTACATTGCTTTGCCCACAGGAGCCATTCTGCCTACATATATGTTCGTGAAGCGGTCGGCAAGTGGTTAAAAAAAACAAGTGGTTTTGCTATAAGTTCAGCAACACACAACAGCTCAAAAGTTTTAATTTATTGAAATTTACAAGCAAATGAATGTAGCCGTACCAGCTTTAGGACACGTTTAAAGACAGGATTTTGTAAGTAAATGTGTCTTCTCAATGGACTTCAGTAAACGATTGGATATTGTAGAGAACCAAACTACTACGTGAATACAAAAACCAAACCCTGGCTACTGTAGAATCCAAAACAGTTACATGTTCTGTTCATGCTTGTTAACACTATTCTCTGAGCTGTCACAACTGGCCGCTTTGGATTTTGCAGGGGCTTGTCTGGAAAGAAAAGTTGTTACAAACTATAGACAGAAGTTTGCAGGTTTTTTTTTTCCCTTTTTTTAAGGACACATTAAAATAGTTAAAATCCCCAAGGCAAAAGAAGAGATTAAGTAGCCTTCTCCCTGAACAGAGGCCCTGGCAGACAAAGAATACTATTGTGTATTCAGTACACTATCTCTTTCTAACACTAGACCTTACTTCTAAGCTTAGAGAATCTGGTTTACAGAGTGTTTGGGGAGGCCGTGCATAATGCCTTTCTGGAAATACCTTACACGGGGCTCTGAGTGTGGGAACACGTTAAAAAGATATCCTATTTATACTTATTTTCTGTATATTCTGCAGGCATGTTTCACAACGAGTTTCACAGTAAGTGGTAAAAGGTCTATCAAATGCCCACAACCTCTATGTAAAAAGAAACCAGAGTGCACTGTAGTTCTTTACAATTTCCAGTAGACAATTGGTATACAGTATTAAGAGTTCAGTAAAAAAAAGTCTCATAGTACCCCTTGGATCACTGTTACGTATCCTGGGGTGGGGGGATTTGTCACAGATTGGGAAACATTGTCCTAAAGATTTTAAGTACGGTAGTTAAATAATTTGCTGCATTTATAATTCATAATTTAAATTAAAATGAATTTAAATTAAACTTGGATTCTGATAAATGTAAGCAAGTTAAAGCGGAGTTCCACCCAAAATTGGAACTTCCGCTTATCCCACTCCTCACCCCCTTACATGCCACATTTGGCATGTCATTTTTTTTGGGGGGGGGGGGTGGGGGCTTCAGGAGGAGTGGGACTTCCTGTCCCACTTCCTCCTTCCGCCGAGAGGCTGGTTAGGCGATTAAGCTTAATCGCCTACAGCAGCCCCTCCCAGTAGGCGATCGCCTAGGACACGTCACAGGTCCTAGGCGATCTCCTGTCCAATCAGACGGCGCAGGGCCGCGCCATGCGCGCATGCGCAGTGCCGCTCCTGCATGCGCAGTGGGTGCCCGGCCGTGAAGCCGAAAGCTGTCACGGCCGGGTGCCCACAGTTGAAATGAAGACACCGGCCGGGGAGGGGGGGAGAGGAGCGGACCCCCGGCCGGCGCGTCGCTGAAACGCTGGAGCAGGTAAGTGTATGTTTATTAAAAGCCAGCAGCTACACTTTTTGTAGCTGCTGACTTTTAATAAACATAAAAATTGGCTGGAACACCCCTTTAAGCTGCCACAAGTTATATAGTTTTATTTAAAAAACTACTGGTAAAGGGATTCTATCTTTTTTTTAAACCAAAATACCTGTGAAAGTGATGCACTGAACATAAAGGTTCTTTTTAGAGCTTGTTGATGTTTTAAAAAACCTTTACTTTTTTATGTATAATTTGTAACTGAGCATGAGTATTTGTTTTTTTATATCTAATGCATGCTGTGCTTACTGCCTATTAGTGCTACACAGTGGTTTTATCTTACTGTTTCTCTCTCACAGTGCAAGTCTCATTCAGGTCTGACTGATTGACAACAATACTCCTTTTTAGCCTACATTTCCTCTCAGCAGTCGTTATTTATAGAAGCTAATTGATTGCCACAAAATCCAGAAAGACACTAAAAAGAGAATCTGAAAAAAGTGAAGTGAAAAATTGAAAATGTAATTAATTTCAAGGAGACCTAATTATGTGTTTGATGAAAACATGCTATAATTTCTTTATTCTATATAATCTATTTAACCACTTTACACCAACTTACCACAAATATGCAGCCCCCTGTACTGGGCTTTTTTCCAGCACAGAGACCGGGGTATCACTGAGAACCCCAGACCCCATACTAACGATCAGGACCCGGAACTCCCGATTCTGGGTCACCTGATCGCTGTGGTAAACAAGGGAAGAGGCGCCTCTGGGTGTAATAGTTTAAAATAAGGTTAAAAACGTAGGTATTGGTCACTCACATTTTCGAAGTGACAAATAGGCATATAAGTCAATAAGTCAGCATATAAGTCAGTAATCCTGAGGTGAGGAGAGGTGTCATCTGGCCGTCACTGTCATCCAGGGTCTGCTGGAGCGCTTGTATGGATCCACTGTCACCGCTGATGGAGTAAGCCAGCTGCGATGGGGAATCTTCCAAAACGAGGCTTGGAGCGCAGGTGGATTGCAGGCGATGGATGATGGCGTCACCGGGTATGCGACACGTTTCTGAGTGACAGGCAGCGAGTGGTGAGGCTGCCGCACTCCTTTATCAAGCATCAAATATTTATATATATTTACAATTTTTGCCCAGTTTTCCTTTGATAATAAAAAAAATCAGGAGATATCCATAGCCATTTACCACCAAATGAAAGCCCAATGTGTCCTGAAAAAAAAACAAGATTTAATTTGCCTGGATGTAAAAATAGTTGTGATGATATGTACAGTTCTACTTACACTTTTCAAGTTGCAAAATTGTGCTTAGAAATTACGATTTGTTTTACTCTTAAGTGCGAAGGGGTTAAAGAATGTCTATACCAAACTGATCATTTAGATTTAGGGGCAGATTCACATACAATTGCATGGGCGCAGCGTATGTGAGATACGCTACGCCGCTGTAACTTACTTTTGGAAGCTTTGAATCCACAAAGATTTTGCGCCGTAAGTTACGGCAGTGTAGTGTATCTCTCGCGGCCTAATTCAAATCGGCGAGTAGGGGGCGTGTTTCATTTAAATGAAGCGCGTCCCTGCGCCAAACGAACTGCGCATGCGCCGCCCCTAAATTTCCCGACGTGCATTGCGCTAAATGACGTCGCAAGGACGTCATTGTTTTGACATGGACGTAAATTACGTCCAGCCCCATTCACGGACCACTTACGCAAACAAAAAAAATATTTTCAAATTCGACGCGGGAACGACGGCCATACATAACATTGCGTACGCCACCAAATAGCAGATTTAACTATACGCCGAAAAAAGCCGAACGGAAACGGCATAAAAGAATGCGACGGCCGCTCGTACGTTCGTGGATCGTCGGAAATAGATAATTTGCATACTCGACCCGGAATACGACAGGAACGCCACCCAGCGGAGGCGAAGAATTGCATCCAAGATCCGAAGGCGTACGAAGACGTACGCCTGTCGGATCTAACCCAGATGCCGCCGTATCTTGTTTTGAGGATTCAAAACAAAGATACGACGCGGGAAATTTGAAAGTACGCCAGCGTATCACTAAAAACGCCTGCGTACTCTCTTTGTGGATCTGCCCCTTAGTGTAGAGGACTTAGGCCTCGTACACAAGACCGTTTTCCTCGACAAAATCCATCAAGAAACTTGGTGGCAGAGCTTTATTGCCGAGGAAAACGGTCGTGTGTATGTTTTTCATCGAGGAAACTGTCGAGGAACTCGACGAGAAAAAAACAGAACAAGTTCTCTTTTTCCTCGACGGGAGTCTCAATTTCCTCGTTGTGTTCCTCGTTGGGCTGGTTTTCGACGAGAAACATGTTCGTGTGTATGCTAAGAAACCCGCGCATGCTCAGAATAAAGTATGAGACGGGAGCGCACCTTCGGTAAAAGTAGCATTTGTAATGGAGATAGCACATTTGTCACGCTGTAACAGTCTGAAAAGTGCAAATCGTCTCTTACCAAACTTTTACTTAACACGCAGTAACATGAGATTAGCAAAAGCCGCCCCAAGGGTTGTGCCAGTGGAATCGAACTTCCCCTGCCGTTGTATGTGTTGTACGTCACCGTGTTTGAGAACGAGGAGATTTGGTCTTGACAGTGTGTACATAAGGAAAGCTTGTCAAGTTTCTCCACAAGCCTAACATGGAACTCGTCGAGGAAAACGATGTTTCATTTACGACGAGTTCCTCGGTCGTGTGTACAAGGCCTGAGTGTAGGCTTATACACAGCCTTAACCCGCACACTTAACCACACACACACCGACAGTGCATAGGGACTTGGGGCCAGTTTAAAACAACCCACTTTCACCACCCACTTTAACACTGCCAGTGCCATTAGCGGCTCTTTACAGTAGTTTTGCGGCGCTAGCGAATCGCTTTTAACCCCCGTAAGCGTCCGAAAAAGGGTACAAAGCGCCTGCAAAGTGCCGGCGGTTTGGCGGCGCTGCCTATTGATTTCACCGCTTCTAAAGCGCTGCAAAGAAGCTGCTTGCAGGGTTTTTTTTTATGTCCTGCCAGCGCAGCGCCCCAGTGTGAAAGCACTCGGGCTTCCACACTGGGATTGCAGCTGAGGCTTTTTTCAGGCACTTTACATGCACTATTTTTAGCACTAAAGCGCCTGGAAAATGCCTCCAGTGTGAAAGGGGTCTAAGTGAAAAAAAAAAAATACCGCCTGGAAAAAAAAGGATTCCGTACTGGCTGGCTCCTACATCACTACTAGATCTTGTAGCAACGTAGAAGCCAGCAGATAAAACAACATAATGTAGAAGGAGGCCAGATATCTGATCCTGAAGAGGTGTCAGATGCAAAAGATGTGCCAGCAGTCCAATATCTTTTAGACAGGCAAGATTAGTGGCATGGGCAGCCAAGCAAACAGGTATTAAAATATTTTGTTTCCATGTAGATTTAAAAAAAGAAAAGAAAATTAAGTTAGTTGGTGACAAAGTCGTTTTAGCCTTTCTTGTTGTTTTAGAAGCTGGGAGATTTACAGAAGCCTGAAATAAATACTCAATTGGCTCACTCAAGGCCTGATTTAATAATCTGCGGTTCTTATTAGAACCATAGATGAGCTAATAACAACTTTTAAGAATTTCTTAACGGGGAGTCTAATTGAAGTCAGTGAGATGCCTGAACTTGCTCCAAAAAAAGTGTGTATTATGGAGCATAAAAGTATGCGATTATGCAGAATGGTTTGAAGAAGCTACTGGCAGCTGTGCCTAAAGAGATGATGGGGCCAAACAAAAAAAAACAGACTGAGGCACTTCCCTCAAAAATGGCAGCGATACTAAAATATTTGTCCTGGTGATACCGACAGTCAAGCTAAGGGTGCCAAGGCAACTGCAAAAACAGATATAAGGCTTTGGTGGTCGTTTACACTTTGTGGGAATCTAAACTGCCAAAAAAAACACTGAGATTTGGATTCGAGTCATCCGAATTAATGGAATTTAGTATGAATATAATGTCATCTGAATTTTTGGGATCAGCTCTGCCAAGAACTACAGTAGTTGTAGGGAAAAAAACACATATTTTTTTTGTTGGGGGGGAACACATGCCATACTGTAAGTAATAATAGTTCTATAAATATAGCTGGCATCAGCAAGACCCAGTTTTTCATCAAACTTGTTTAGAAACTTGTGAACTGTGTAACTATTATTCAAAATACATTTGGAATATTATACCTCCCAAGTTTCTGCGGTTAAATTATGTAGACAAAGGACACACCCCTAACATGCTCCCAGTTATTTGAATCACAGAAAATGAATACAGAAATGAATAGTTAAACCCAATTTTACCTTTTTTTTATATTTTTTATCCTTTCCTTTATTCTGGATTCATAACGTGTTACTAAACCCACAACACTGTGAAACCCAAGGGGTTAATCCTCTGCATTGTGTAAAAAGGCTGTTTGATCCTGTCTCCTCTGATCATCTCCTCCTTCCACTGTCCCCAATATATTTCCTTAAAATACAGAGCCAGGGGACAGGCTGCACATGCTCAGTTTGGTGTGTATTGCTATAGAGTATTCTTTTATTCTTGGGAGAGTGGCTTTGTTGAACATCCCCAAGTTTGCTAAAAACAAATGTGGTGGGAGGACCCTGGAAGTTCAAGGAGCTCAGTTCTGGAACTCCTTGCCCCTTCACATAAGACTGGAAAATGATCTCCTAAAGTTTAGGAGATTGTTAAAAACATGGCTATATATCCAGGCTTTCGGGGTGACTTAAATATTATGTATTCTAATAGCTCTAAATGTTATATATTTAACTTTGTATGTTTTATATTTTCTTGTTCGCTGATTGCTATTGTTTTATTGTCACTTGTTTGGTCGATGTAGTTATTGCCCCTTTTCTGTTCTGTTTTTATCCCGCCAGCGCATCGAGGCACGTGTGTAAGACTGCGCTGTTGTTTTATAAGCATTTTAATAAATAAATAAATATATGTGATCAGCACAGGGCCAATCAGCACTGTCCAGACAGATGGTCAGGGGTCCTGCATTCTGATAAGACAGTCAGTGCAGAATGAAAACTCATCCTACAAGCTTTAAACAGACACTCATAGAAGTCACAAGACTGCTATATGCTGCTGATGAGAATAGGTAATTAGCAGTTTTTATTTACTAAAATAATTGCATTTCCATGTCCTGTGTACTGTGGGAGACCAGCTATATTGAATACAGGGTCCTGGGTTTAGTAACACTTTAAAATAGTAATTGCAATATTATTGTGATGTGATGGAAGGTTTTCTGTAGTATAAAACATTTGATAGTCAAATAGAATTGTTATTTTTAACCACTTGCCGACCGGCTCATGGCGATATACTTCGGCAAAGTGGCACGGGTGCCCAAAACCACGTACCGGTACAACACTACGTCATCGTCGGCTAGCGGGTACTATGGACTCAATGTCCGCCGGTGGCCCGCGATCGTGGCATGGAGAGGCAGAACGGGGAGATGCTTATGTAAACAAGGCATTTCCCTGTTCTGTCTAGCAACATGACAGGGATCTACTGCTCCCAGTGATCAGGAGCAGTGATCTCTGTCATGTTCTAGTGAGCCGATCCCCCCTACAGTTAGAACACACTGAGGGAACACACTTAACCCCTTGATCACCCCCTAGTGTTTAACCCCTTTCCTGCCAGTGACATTTACACAGTAATCAGTGCATTTTTATAGCACTGATCGCTGAATAAATGTTAATGGTCCCAAAATAGTGTCAAAAGTGTCCGATCTGTCCTCTGCAATGTCACAATAAATATCACAGATCGCCACCAACCATTACTAATAAAAAAAAAATAATAATAATAAAAATGCCATAAACTACCAAAGAGGGACATTTAAGAGCTATAGAACATAGTATGACCAGCAATGGAAATATCTTTCAAAATTAAGATAGGAAAAGTTTATAATTATTGTGCAGAACGTGGCAAAAGAATCACTGTATTACTTCCCTGTATGTTCATTGACTTTACAATAGTATGGCCTTTGGCAGAGGTTCTGCTTTATGCCACAATATTATCAACACAGTTTGACAAAATAAATGACTGGTGCTGATATAGACATTTAAGCTGTAAATGGCATACACATTCCACAGGCAGTCCCTTCCTCTAGGCGTTCAATCATGGGAATAATGTGCAGCGTGAGGGAGTCAGGTCACCGGATCTCTCCTGATACCTCCCCTATATCTGTCTCACATGCTCAATGTTTAGGTTTCTAGTTGTAGTATTGAAAAGGCTCTGCCCTTGCATGACCTACATGTCTTTTCAGTGATTTGTTTTGTAAAATAAAGGGATCGTTTACAGAAAAAATATATTTTCTCAGTTATGGAATGGAATTTTGATGACTTAACTGTTTTTTCTGTGTGGGATTGGTTGTGTAGGGACCCGACCATAAACCAGGGTATCCGTAGTCTAAATTTTGTGTTGGCAGCTAGGATGTAGCCAGCCTGAGCTTTGTTTGTTTATGTTATCTGGTTAGTTAGGCTTCTCCTAAGCCCTAGAGATTGTTTGCTTCTGTCTGCTACTGGGGAGGGTTCTCCAGCAGTTAGAATGCAAAGCTACACTGCTGTGAGGTATGAACATTTAGGCCCGGATTCACAAAGCACTTGCGCCGACGTATGTCCAGATACGCTGCGTAAGTGAAAATATGCGCTGTCGTATCTGTGCGCCGGATCCACAAACTAAGATACGCCTAAAAATAGGCTTCATCCCACCGACGTAACTTGCCTACGCCGGCGTAGAGTGGGCGCATATTTACGATGGACGCATGGTGGCGCTCACATTGATCAGCTATTTAAATATGCAAATGAGGAAAATACGGCGATTCACGAACGTACGTGCGGCCGACGCAGGCTACGAGTGGTGCGCGTAAGTTGTACGTCCGGCGTAAAGTTAAGCCCCATAAAGGAGGTGTAACTCAGCAGCAGACATGTAAAGGGCTGCACCAAGGAATACAAGCCAGCTTATTTTACGTAGTTTACGTTGGACGTGAATATGACTAGGCGTAGGTTACGTTCACGCTGTAGGCAGTGATCCGGCGTATCTTAGGCAGTTGTTCCGACGTGTTTGTGAGTATGCGCACTGGGATGCGTCCACGGGACGGCACATGCACCGTTCGTTATACGTATCAGTCTGGTGCACAGCCCATCATTTGCATGGGGTCACGCCTCATTTGCATGGCTCACGCCGACTTCCACCTACGCCGGCTTACGCCTAGAAAACCCAGCACAGTTTTGGGAGCAAGTGCTCTGTGAATTCCATGCTTGCCTCTCTGCACTGCGTCGGCGTAGCGTACAGGAGATACGCTACGGCGGCATAAATGTGTGCCGCTGTCTGTGAATCCGGGCCTTATTCTGTACAATTCCAATTACTGAGAGATTTATGCCAGTGATGTGATCTGGGGAAAGGGATAAATATTTGGGGAGACCTTCTAGTAGGGTCCTTTCTTCCCAGGCTTTGACTGAGAAGGATAAGTGTTTAATGGGTCCAGTCTTGCTTCCCAGGTCTGCTGGTTAGGGACAGTGTGAGTCCAGAGTTACTTGATTCTTTATCATACATTCTGCGTGGGGAGATTATATCTCCTAATAAAGGACTAGTTCATGCTTCTCAGGCCTGCTGCCTGGGAAGAAAGCTGAAGAAGAGCTCTGTTTATTTAACCACTTGGCGACCGCTGCACGACTATATACGTCAACAGACACAAGCTCTGTGAGACTGAACGCGGGTCCCTTGGACTCGATGTCCACTGGGAGTCCCGCGATCGTCTCACGCAGAGGAAGAACGAGGAAATGCTGATGTAAACAAGCATTTTCCCATTCTGCCTAGTGACAGGACACTGATCACAGCTCCCAGTGTCGTGTACCACATAGCCCATCCCCCCTACAGTTAGAACACATCCCTAGGACACACTTGGGGGCTGAAGTGGTTAACTACTGCTCTTGGCTTAAAGGTGCATAACTAGCATATTAACTGAGCTGAAGAAACTTATGGGTAGCTGTCCACATGGCCTATCTAAAGAGTGTTGGCATTTGGCAGAGGCATGAAGCTACTGCAAGTCCAATGAGCACATTCTACATAGCTGAGGAAAATTTCAGCAAATAAAATCTGCAAAAAAGAGAATGACATAGTGTAAGTCTGTCTGTCAGTGTTTGTTGATGGGTTGGTAAGTGTTTTGGTGCAACTATAGGCCAGTAGAAGGGATAAAAAAATCCATAAAATACAACAGCTCTGATAGAGGTTATTGCTACAGTTGATTATTTAAAAGCATAATGAACCTTAGGCCTCGTACACACCAGCAGACAGTCCGATGAAAACGGTCCGCCGGACCGTTTTCATCGGACATGTCCGCTGGGAGATTTCGGTCTGATGGTTGTACACACCATCAAACCGAAATCCGCGCGGACAGACAGCGCGGTGACATGGCGGCCGCTCGGAAATGTACAGTGAGTCTGTACAGACGACCGAACATGTCTGACGGACAGGATTCCAGCGGACATGTTTCTTAGCATGCTAAGAAACATTTGTCCGCTGCAAAACGGTCGGCTGGACAAATGTCCGCTGGAAACCTGTCCGGTCAGCAGTACACACGACCGAACATGTCTGCTGAAACTGGTCTGCGGACCAGTTTCAGCAGACATGTTCGGTCGTGTGTACAAGGCCTTAGGGAATATTTCAGGTTTAAATTATCTTATGAGCATGCGTATTTATGTCAACATCAGACATCTTCAAACACTTACCTCGTGGAAAAAAATCTGTCATCCAAGACTTCCTATTCCTATTGTTACCCTAATTCTCTTTTGATCCCGAAAATTTTATATACTGTAGGTACTGTTGAATAAAAGAAATGTAGAGAGCAAAAAAGGTCAAAGCTGCATGACAACTTGTGTGGTGTGTTGTGGTGTCATTCATTTAGACACCCAAGGAATTAAATACAGCAGGAGGCTTTGTGGTGAGCTGTATAGAATTACAAAAACTCTGGCGGGACTGCAAGATCACAGACATAGTGCTTACCTGGAATTCAGGTTTAATCGTTTTTTATATATATATATATATATATATATATATATATATATATATATATATATATATATATATATATATATATATATATATATATATATATAAAATATTTAGGTATAAAACCAGTTATTAATGAAAACGAATAAAGTCAGAAAACTCTTGCTCAGCCAAGTCAAAGCCTGTCAGGCCAAATCTAAATCTAAAATTTTTTTTATTTTTTTTACCATTCTGATGGTAGAGGGAAAAAAACAAACCCTCAATAAAATTGCTGATATATTTAGTGAGTATTACAGCTACTTTTTTGATCTAAATGGGGATGCTAACACTACCCAACTAACCACTGAAACTCTCCAGCATTTCCTTGATTAAATGGATTAGATTGGATTAGAGCTACTATTGTTAGGCCTCGTACACACGACCGAGGAACTCGTCAGGCGAAACACATCGTTTTCCTCAACGGGTTCCTTGTTAGGCTTGTTGAGGAACTCGACAAGCTTGCTTTGTGTACACATGGTCAAGACAAAATCTCCTCGTGACGTACAACAAATACAATGACAGGGGAAGTTCGATTCCACTTGCACAACTCTTGGGGCTGCTTTTGCTAATTTCATGTGTTTGGGTGTTAAGTAAAAGTTTGGTAAGAGACGATTTGCACTTTACAGTCTGTTACAGCTTGAAAAATGTGTTATCTCCATTACAAATGCTACTTTTACTCCCGCCTCATACTTTATTCTGAGCAAGCGCGGGTTTCTTAGCATACACACGCTCGAGTTTCTCGTTGAAAACGGGGAACGCGACGAGGAAGTTGAGACTCCCGTCGTAGAAAAAGAGAACTTGCTCTCTTTTTTCCTCGTCGAGTTCCTCGACAGTTACCTAGTTGAAAAATGAACACACGACCGTTTTCCTCTGCAAAAAAGCTCTCCCACCAAGTTTCTTGATGGATTCTGTCGAGCTTCTCGGTCGTGTGTACGAGGCCTTACACTTCTAGGGAAAGAAGCTTCTGTCCATGTCCCTACTGAACTGAGACCACAAACTCTATGCTAAACTTCTAGCCAACCAACTCTCAGATAAAGCCCTCACACTTATGGATCGCCACACCTTCCTATCAGCCCAAGTATGTACATTCATTGTTATCTAAATCATTCATATTACTAATGGCATCCTAGGAGATGCACCCTGCCACCTCTGATATTCACTCCCCTCATAGAATCATGTTTGCATATTAAAATGGTTCAGTGGGAAAATTAAGAAAAAAATTGGGATATGTAGATCTCCTATTCAATAAGCCAATTTTCCTAACAAATTATTCTACATACATTTGAATGGTGTTGATGTTGTAGAAGCATTCACATTGTTCTGTTTCTTTCTTTAATTTTTCTTCCAATCCCTACTATGCACCTTAAAGCGGAGCTCCACCAAAAAGGGGAAGCTCCACTTGTCTGCCTCCTCCCCCCTCCGGTGCCATATTTGGCATCTTGTGGGGAGAGCAGGTACCTGATTTTGACAGGTACCCGCTCCCACTTCCTGCTGAGTTCAGCACAGCAGTTGCTGCAGATGGCCCAGTGAGAAAGTGGCAGCATCCGAGAGCCGATTCAAAAATCAGCTTAGTGGAGGGCGTCATGTTGGATACCCAGACAGGTAAGTGTCCTAAAAGTAAAAGTCAGCAGCTACAGTATTTGTAGCTGCTGACTTTACATTTCTTGGTAGGGATGGGGGGCTAAAAATCTGCTTTAATCTAATTTTCTTAGTTAGACACTTGTAATCTTTGTAGGCTATTATAGCCTAACTACTGTCCTTCGACTCCTGGTTATGTTTTTGTAAAGTTAACTCTGCCCTATAAGACCCCTTTCACACTGAGGCAGTTTTCAGGTGTTTTAGCTCTAGAAATAGAACCTGAAAACTGCCTCCAATTCATTTGCATGAGGGCTTTTAAATTTGGGGGGTGCGCTTGTGGTATGTTAGAAAAAGTCCCGCAAGCAGCATCTTTGGGGTGGGTTTGGAGCGCTGTAAAAAATGCTCCAAAAACACTCCTGCTCATTTAAATAAATGGGCAGCGCTTCCAAAGCGCCTTAAAAAAAAAAAGAATTTAAACTGTGCCTTTTGCATGTACTTGATGATTCTATTGACACTGTTCATTCACTTTAACAATCAACAGTGTTCTTTTATTATCCCTTCTTATTTGTTAAACCTTGAAAATATAAACTTAAACTTTATGTATCAAAAAAAATGAATATGGAGTCTTCAGATGTATAGAGAAAGCACATACTACCATATCAAGAATTTACAGTTAAAAAAAAAGTAAATGCAAATAAAAATAAAGACCCCCATCCCTTTGTGCTCGCATGCAGAAGCGAATGCATACGTAATTCGCGCTTGCATGTGTAAACTGTGTTCAAACAACACATGTGAGGTATTTCCACAATCGCTAGAGTGAGAGCAAAAATTCTAGTGCTAGATCTCCTCTGTAACTAAACAGGTAACCTGTAAAATGTTTAAAGCATCGTCTATGGAGACTTTTTAGTACCGTAGTTTGTCGCCACTCCAAGAGCGCACACAATTATTTTAAAGCATGACATGTTAGGTATTTATTTACTCTGCGTAACATCTCCTTTTACATTATACAAAAAAATTGGGCTAATTTAGTGGGGGTTTTTTATTCTTCATTAAAATGTATTTTTTCCCCCAAAAAAATGCCTTTGAAAGACCGCTGCGCAAATACAGTGTGACATAAAATATTGCAACTTTTTTTTTCTCTAGGGCAGGTGTATCAAACTTAATTTTATTGCTGACCACATCAGCATTCTGGTTGGCCTCAAGGGGGCAGTTGAATCTGTAAGACTACATGAATGTATCCAGGTTTTTGGTTTCTCTCCCTGCATCGAACAGTGATTGTGGCCAAATTGAACAGTGGGTGAAACTTAAATGGGCAATAAATACCAGGAGTGTGTTATGTACGGAGTTCAGTGGTGCTCTACTTACCGAGTACTGGGTTCAGGGGGGCGCTATGTACAGAGAGCAGTTTTGGAGTGCGTTATGTACAGTGTGCAGAGTTCAGGAGTGTGCTGTGTACAGACTTCAGGGTTGAGGAGAGTGTGCTACATGCAAAGTGCAGGGTTTAGGGGTATGCTGTGCACAGTGTACAGGGTTCAGCTCTCTTTTAACAGCCTGACCACCTCTCACTTATGGCTGAGAAAAAGGGCCATATGAAAAGACCTGGCAGGCCAGATTTGGCCCACGGGCCTTGTGTTTGCCACTTATGCTCTAGGGTCTCTGCTACAAAAAGAAAAAATATATAATGCTTTAGGGGTTCTAGATAATCTTCTAGCAAAAAAATACAAATTTAAGCTTGTAAACAAAAAAAATCAAAAAGTTCCAGAAAAAGTCTTAATGTGGTTAAGAGTTAACAAAAGCAATCTGGAAGCTGATTGGTTTCTATGCAGAGCTGAATAACTCTCCAGTTTTAGTAAATTAACCCCATAGTTTGTGGTTAACTTGGTTGCTGTTAGGTCTTCAACTAATAATCTTGAGCGCTCTATAGGTTAAGGCAGGTGACCAGATCCCAATCACAGTTCCATCAACCCCACTGTGATAAATAAGAAAAGAAACAATTCATGTATGCAGCCAGGTAGTGTGAAATACTAAATTTAAATACATATTTACTGAATCACAGGCTAAAGTTCATATATGATGTTAAAGCAAAGATGTTTTTATAAATGTTAATAGACCAACACCAGGTCATGATATAGGATTGATGCCACAATTGCTTAAGAGTTATGAACAGAGCTCACTTGTGAAGCAAATACCAAACAAAGCTGCAGTGTACCCCACCAATTCATCTGTGAATGATCCATTTCCTTTTGATTGTATCAAACTTCCTCAACACTAGAACAGTAGACTTGTCAAGAGATAATTGTCACTGTACAATCTAAGACTGTCAAACACCGTAGAAAATTGCTACGTCTGCTGTGATGTTCTTGTGCCTGCTCCAGTGTATTGACAAGAGCAGAATCTTTGCCCAATTGCATGTACAGAGCCCAGGAAACATTTTTAACACAACATTTTCTTATATTTAATTGTATGGCAGCAATTCTCATTACATATGTTTGAAAATAAGTCTCGTAATTCTTAGCAAGATTAAACATTAGGAAAAGCGAATATCATATATTCATAAATGCTTGACCTTGAAAGCAGTACAGTATAGTGTGACTGCATTCAGTGTTTCCTATCTAGAATATCACGGAATCCAAGACAGTGCTGACAGATGTATTGGGTTTTAACTTTCAAATACAAGAACAGAGGAAAAGCATTTCCTTACCTCCTGTTTCCTGAAATGCTTAAAAGACAACATTTGTGTTTTTCTTAGCTCCTTGAGGCTTCATTGGGGCTTTTCTGAAAAAGTCATCACATTCTTGTTGTTTGTTCCATTCAGAGACATAGATTTTTCAGAACATCTTATTATGTGTTTGTATATTTGATGGCCACAAACTTGAGTAAGATGTAAGGTATGACTGGTCTGGTTTAGAAAAGATATATACTTTGCATATGACTGCTGTAAGCCAATAATATATAATGTTTGATTGGTTGCTTGAAGTTTCTACACTTGGCTGATTATTATTATTATTGTTTTTGCTGTCATTCAATGAACCACATAGCTAGACTATGGGTAGCATTAGTAGAATACAGTTGGATTTGTGTTTGAGTTTATAGTAAACATGTCACAGCCTTAACAAAATAAAGCAATTATTATAAAAATAGCATACGCAAAAATAATTACATTTCAAATATCCCCAAAACCAAAGATATAGGCAACAGAAATTACAAGTTCGTCTAAAAAAATAGAATATCATCAAGTGAATTTACTTTAGTTATTTAATTCAAAAAGTAAAACTCATATATTTTATAGATTTATTGCACACAGTCATATATTTCAAGCATTTCTTTCTTTTAATTTTGATGACTATGGCTTATAACTTTATTTATGACTTCCCTGGACATCCCTGGTGGAAGGTACTCGATATGGACCTCCTCCTTGTTGCGGCAGTCCCAATCTTTTGCTATTGGATCCTCTTTCTCCAACTATTGTTTGTTGGGGGTTTTCTACCTCATATGGTTTTGTTTGATGGAGATCTTTTGGGATATTATTCTTATTGTCAATTGGCAATTCAAATTGAACCTTGGACTCCTCATGCTGTGAAAGGACTGGTGGACCCGGGCGAAAGTCTTAGACGAGGGGGCTGGTTTCCATTTAAGCAAATGCATGTACATAGATGCTGCTATCCCTGAAGAAGAATATATTATAATTCACATATTCGAAATGCGTTGGGTTCAGCAGCTTGGTATCTCCAGGAACCTTCCACCTGGTTTTGGGGTTCTCATGCAGATATTTTTGTCATTATTCATATATGTTCATGCATTTCTATGTACAATTGTTTTTAATTGTTTACCACCTGTGTGTTTTTTGTGTCTTTTTTCTATGATATTTTGTAAATAAATTATTATTTTTTATATATATTTTTTCATTATTTTATTGCCCGTAAAATCCCATTTTTTTAGGTAAATCCTTTTGTTGATTCACTAGAGATGGTGGCAATTCACATGCCAGTCTGTGGGAGTCCAACCTGTTTCTATAATAAAGTTTACCCTTTTTATAGCTAGTGAAAACCCAAAATTCAGTATCTCAGAAAATTTTAATATTACATAAGACCAATAAAAAAACAGGATTTTTAATACAGAGATGTTGGCTTACTGAAAAGTATGTCCATGTATAGTATGCACTCAATACTTGGTCGGGGCTCCTTTTGCATGAATTACTGCATTAATGCGGCATGTTGAGGTTTTATGGAAGCCCATCTTGCTTTGATAGAGGCCTTAGGCTCATCTGCATTGTAGGGTCTGGCATCTCTCATCTTCCTCTTGACAATTAAGCACAGATTTTCTATGGTGTTTAGGTCAGACGAGTTTGCTGGCCAATCAAGCACAGTGATGTCATGATAATTAAACCAGGTATTGTCACTTTTGGCAGTTTGGGCAGGTGTCAAGTCCTTCTGGAAAATGAGTTGAATTTATTTCCTGCAAATTAGTATCTCCATAAAGCTTGTCAGCAGAGGTGTTGGTCCACTATGTTTTAAGTCCAAAGCCATCACAGCCGTCTACCAGGAAATTCTAGAGCAAAGCCATAATCATAAAAGAAAGAAAAAAAGAAATGCTTCAAATATATCACTCTGTGTGTAATAAAGCTATATAATATATGTGTTTCACTTTTTATATAGAATTACTAAAATAAATGATAAAATTATTTTTTTTTAGATGCACCTGTATGTGCAAAACTTGACATTAATTTGCACAGACCCCCTTCTGCTTCTTGAGCTTCCTCTTTGATCAGTGAAGCCACCTCTCAGGCCCCGTACACACGTCCGAGGAACTCGACGGGCAAAACTCATCGTTTTGCTCGTCGAGTTTTGTGTGAAGCCGCCGAGGATCTTTCCTCATTGAACAACGAGGAAATATAGAACATGTTCTCTATTTGGCTCGACGAGGAACTCGACGGCTTCCTCGGCCGAAAGTGTACACACGCCGGGTTTCTTGGCAGAATTCAGCTCCGATCGAGTTTCTGGCTGAATTCTGCCGAGAAACTCGGTCGTGTGTACGGGGCCTCAGATTTGGAAAAGGGTAGAAGGTAGCCAGGTCAAGCTGTTCCTCGGTCAAGTCATCTCCTTGAACCTAAAATTAACCACAATTCTAAATAATAAATTGCTTTAAGTCACATAACACATTGCATTAAATTCAAAATATTGAGTATATCAAGCTTTTCAATATGCATTTTAAGTGTTTATTTTCCTTTCATTGTGGTATGTATTTTTCTTTGCATTTCATGCACTTTCCATGCAAGAGAACCTTTCAGTATTTTCTGTGCTGCTGCAACATTAATGAGATCCTGGTCTCCTTCCATACCATTTAAATACCAGGTGTTGGCTGGTGTTTACAGGCTACTGTTACGTGACATGTGGTATGTTGTGGTGTCATTCATTTGGAATGGACCCTTAAAAAAACAAGAAAAAAACAATACACCCCACCACCAGGCTTTTTGTGCACTGCACAGAATTACAACTCCTCTGCTGGATAACCTTAGTTCAAGTAACTGCTTACGTAGAGATCAATTTAACCAAATTGTAGATCGATGATTCATGGAAGGAGGTAGAGTAAGTAAGGACTCTTCCCATAGTTTCTAATGGCAAACTGTCATTTTTGGGGGGATATTTTTCCCTCTAGGGACACAGGTTCTGTAAACTGGAAAATGTAGTCTCATGATATGTATAAATAAAAATGCATTTATTTTTTTACAAATTAGTCTTTTGGCATGTTTATGTTTAAACAAGCGCAAGCTGGCATAAAACTTTATTTATGACTTCCCAATAATAATAAAGTTTACCCTTTTACCCCACTAGAATGCCAACATTGAACATGTTCATGTAAATGTAAGGAGTGTGATTGCAGTAATACTACATTAAGAACATGAGTAATGGAAAGGAAAGACCTTCTGTAAATAAAAGACCGACTTGTTTATAACTAATGTATCTTCGGCTTAACAGGAATGAGAAATGGAATTTATTTCCTGCATTAACATTAACGAAAGTGCATGCATTGTGTATGTGTGCAAAAATTAGCTACTGAATGTATGGGGGGCAATATAAACACATAAAGCTTTAATTGGGGCACTTCACACTCCACAGTACCTCATCACATGACTGTAGATTTGTGTGATCTTGTGAGCTGGACTGGAGATGAGAAGAAGCCCTGGTATTTACAACATTGTAGTATACTGTGCAGGCCTTCGTTAATTCGATACAATAATGTCAATTTTGCAGATTGAGGCTTAGCAGCTCACAGGAGATACTATCAGCCCTTAAATAATACCAAACACAGTAGTTCTTCTGTCAGATCCTAGAGGGGCTCAACAATTAGTCAGGTCCTGACTAGTGCACCGTATTGCTACTTTTGTGATCATCTTTTACGCACATATTGTCATCAAAGAAGAGACACATCAACACATCTCCTATCAACTCTAAAGTGTTTCTCTAATAGTATGCTTTCTTCAGGACACTTTCTCTCCAATGGTAGGCTTTTTCCACATGGCATTCTCTCTTGTTCAACAAGACAAACTTTCCTGCATTTTTCTTCGTATGGAAAGTTTCCATGTAATATGTCTCCTGAGCCACCTATCTCCACATGACAGTCTCATCCAATGATCATATCTTTTGACATGGGAGGCTTTTTCTAATATTGTTTGTCTTTCAACAAGGTGAACATTCCAAGACAGTCTCCTTACACATTGGCTGGTTCTTTTTCATGTACACTCTGTACAGGGATGTCTATTTCCGTATCATAGTCTCTTTTTAAGGGCTCTCTTTCTTCATGACAAAGTCTGTCTAATGCAGTCCCCCCCTTTCAAGAACGTTAACTTTCTAGGATAGTATTTCTCCAGGGATGTCTATTAACACATGGCAGTCTCTACCAGGGACCCTCTCTTTCCATGTGGCAGTTCACTAGTGTAGTCTTTCTTTACATGCCATACATTTTTCATGGGTGTTCACCTGCAGCGCCTCGGATCGGTTCCTATCTACAATGCAAACCTTCTAAGGAAGCCTCACTATTCCCTATTTTGATTCTAGTTTGTCTCCAGGGTTGTCTTTCACCAAAGAAATCTATCCTCAGGGCTGCCATTCTTCAAAATAGTGTCTCTCCATATGGCAACCTTTTTCAAAAGCAGAAGATTTCATGTGGTCAAGCCAATATTTCCTCTTCTTCAAATATGTGCTGTAACATAAGAATGAATATAGTGTATGCACAGTATATTTGACTCTAAACCTAGTATAACACTTTGCAATAGAAAAAAGTTTGGAATATAGTATGAGGAAACATGCCACAAGCATGCCCTCCTCATTTCTATCCTATATGTATGTTTATTTGCATTTTTTTTGTATTACAGTATATTGATTTGCTGCTAGCACCATATAAGCAGTATTACAAAAGCAGGAAATACTCTCCAAAATATACAATAGATATAAATGTTCCAAAATTGTTAATCAACAAGAAACTGTGCCCTGTGTTGTGTATGGTGTAAAGAAGTATGTTAAAATTAAATAATGCAAATATTTCAAGACAAACATATGAGTAAGCATAACCATTATGGTTATACACACATATAGAAACTCAAGCTCAAGTCTATTTAGATGATGCCTAACAATGTAAAATACCTGGAACTAGTTAGTGGTTTGGAGGTAAGAGTGGGAATTATTTGCTCGCTTTCATGTGAGTATTTCTTTGTGTTGATGGCTCGCTTTTTACATCTGAGTAAAAGTGTTGACAACAGTGAGAAGGAAAGGGAGATATCAGCAAGATCTCCGTTTAATCTCTATAACCTGAATAGGAGCTTAAAGTGCAGGGTTTGCTGAGATCCTGTACTAAAACTAAAGCTAGGCTTGCAATTTCAGTTATCTCAAGAAGGGGTATCAGTGTCAATAACATCGCTGTGTCCAATATAACAAAGATGTGTTCATTATACTAAGGGAGTGAAATATTTTCCCAAACTTTCTGGCTTACTTATTATGATGGTAAAAGTACACTGTGTACAAAGCATGGCATCCCATGACAACCCTTTTTGCTAATTTATATAGAATAAACTCAATTTATGCCCCGTACACCCGACTAGGTTTTCCGACAGGAAAACTGCAAGGAGAGCTTTTGGCAGGGAATCCCGGCTGTGTGTATGCTCCCTCACAGTTTTTCCGACGGGAAAACTGCCAAACCGCCGGCAAAAAAAAAAGAACCAGCTCTCGTTTTTTCCCGTCGGGATTCCTGACTGACTTTTTTCTGTCGGAAATCCCGCGTATGTACGGGGCATTCGATTTTTTGTTGTCAACGGTTGCATTTTGCATTTGGATTTTGCACTTCTCTATTAAAGGAAATTTTTAATTTACATACACTCACCCCAGCTACCTATTACAACATCCTATTGGTCCCTGAGACCAGCCAACCTGTTTAAAGACCTTCAAGGAGTTGTAGTAGGGGATGGGCCTATAGGTTCTGCCTAGCAATTTCTGAACTTTCCCTCTACATCACCTTGAGCCAGTGTGTGCACTTACTGGAGGACAAGGTTAGGGATGAGCGAATCTGCCTGGTTTTGGCTCATGAACAGTTTCACACATCTTTCTTGAAGCTTGAAGTCTGTCTGTCTAAAATGTTACAGAAATCTATGGGAGGCTGGAAGGTTGGGAGGCTGGGAGGTTGGGAGGCTGGGGGCTGGAGGGAGTGGCTTGGTAATTCTTGTGTTTAATTTCTGGATGTTTTGAGGGCTAATAATCAAACA
This sequence comes from Rana temporaria, assembly GCF_905171775.1. Classification (NCBI taxonomy): domain Eukaryota; kingdom Metazoa; phylum Chordata; class Amphibia; order Anura; family Ranidae; genus Rana; species Rana temporaria. The sequence continues at coordinate 482,418,364 of NC_053490.1, forward strand.
AAAGACATGGGGAACTAGGCACTGTTATTGGTTGCTTATACCAATGAAAAAAATTAAAATAATAAAATGAAACCGAATCTCTCCTTTCACAGAATTGTTAGCCCTCTTCTCCAACACACAGAAGGTAGCTAGGCAATCCATCCTTTCAAATTAATGACTCTTCTGTGACTCAGCTGACCAGGGCAAAGGCTAGACATTGCATAATTGGTTGTTTTTCTGGCGATGCATGGCCAAAGGTTTGAGATTTGAAAACATCACCAATACTGGCTTGTAGCTAATGATACCTAGGGTAGCATAGTCGGGGACGGGCAGCACCCAGCTAAACTATTGAAATTGTTATTTTCATCAGCTCTTCACATTATAGTATGGAATAGGAAATACTGCACTGTCTGTTAATACAAAAATGAACCTAATGGGCTGCTGCGGCTAGTACTGTGATTTATACACAATAAAAACAATAGAAAAAAGGGGTAAAGTTGCGCTGCATAAAATGAATTCTGAATAGTACCTAACGTACACCCAGAGTGGAGTATTCTTGATGAGATAAATAAACCAAAAAAAATCCTTTTGTAAAGAACACCATAAATTGATGAAATGTGTATAATCTAATACAATGACAAGGACTGTCAATATATGTGGTATCAATGGAAAAAGAAAGAGGACTCCCCTGTTGAAGAAAACAGATGGGTCTCTAAACACACGTGATGTGACAAGTAAATAGTTGGTGCAAATTCAAATGAAAGTCCAAATAATATAGATAAGTGGTCGCTCTTCTAGGACCCGACCAATATAAGTATCGGTGAAGACATGCAAAACACCTCCAGAATAGTGCTGTTCTCAGATTGAGAAAAAGGATTCCTCCACCAATAAAAGTACTGCCGCTTATCAGATTTAACAGATCTCGTGTTACAGAGATCAAATACAATGGAAAAAATGCCACAATGTTAATGGATCTCTGCAGTAATCTTCCACTTCCTGGTGCACGTATCCCAATAGGATCTATGAATCATCCGCTCAGCGATATTACAGATTTAAGCAGAAGAAAACAAAAAACAAACTCCCATAGCGTAATCCAGTCGGATTAAATTTAATAAAGTTAAAAGCAAATACACTCACATTTGAGAGATGGATAAAAAGCGAATCGAAATAGTTGTAGCCGGCCGGCTTGCTTCCACAGCCCGTGGCTTCCGGGACTTCCATGGATCGTTGCGGTGACGTCATGTTTCGTCATATGTGACGTCGTCCAGGGGCCTTCACAGTATAGGCTTGGTTCTGCCCTAAGTCAGCAATGGATGTATTGTCCTTAGTAAGGTGACTATTCTGGTAAATAGACCCCAGATTTTTTTCCATTGTTGTTACTTATTCTGAGAATCATCATAGTGCTGCCCCCACTCTTATGTACAGTGCTGGTATATGTGAGATTCTTTCCCATCCACTCAAGCTCAAGTATGCCCATCATCACCCCCCTATAGCTGAAATTCCACATCTTCAATTCCAGCTGTAAAGGCAGGTGAAAAAAGTTATGGGAGATTTAATCATTTCGGTTTAGGGGATTGGGAAAATCACTTACCCAGTGCTTTGCTCCTCAATGCTTCTCCCCTGCAGTGGTATAATGGTCTAAGGCCCTTTGACATTATCAAGACCAATGCAGGGGAGCGCAGACTTTTGGAGGAGCAGAGGATTGGGTAAGTAAAAAGCGTTGAGTGTCTCCTAGACACCCTTGTAGTGTGAGTGCAGCTCCACTGCAAGAGAAGAACTTTAGATTTACTGCAGTTATACTTCGAGACCAACTCTATGTTGGCCTACAGAAACAGGCCAGTGTTCAGAGTGGTGACACTGTGTAGTAAAAGGCAGGGCATATTTGCATTGAGAAGCTTCCCATTTTGACTAACAGCTTCCATCTCAGAACTTGCTGGTTGATAGGATGCTGGTGACGCCCCAGATGCATTCATCTACCTGCTGGATGATTCACTGGCTGACAGCTAATTTAAAACCAATGGGCCAGGAATGTTGGCTTTACATTTGGCTGTTGGCTGGGGAATATCTAGGGCAGTAGCTAAAGGGGCAGGTGATGGATCATTGGTTGTCGGGACGTTGTCGGATGCACAACCAACAACATCCTAGGAACCAATGACACTGTGCAGCTCGGGGTTGAATTTTCACTAAGGATAGAGTGTCCAGTGTGCATAGTGCTGCACCACTACGATGTGATAATTCATTTACCTTTTTCCATCAGGAACATGAATCTGTCGCAGGCACCAAAATTTGTAGTGTGGAGGCACAACACAATTCTAAGGAGTGTCTCTACAGTACTCTTCTTACGAACTCCAAGGATTGTTTCTTGAAAACTTTCTTCACAATACAAAATATATTTCATTCATTCGTAAACGAATACATCTTTCCCGGTGCTGTTGAACATTACTTTTACTTCTAAATGCTTTAAACTTCCAACCTTCTTTTCTCCAACATTCCATAAATCTATCAACATCTCCATGAAGTATTTTATCACATTCCTCTGGCCTTCCCACCTTTTCACATCAGAACATGACAGATTCTATAACATACTGCTCACTCTCTGCCTTTACTTTGTTTAAACCTTTCATGTACAGAGAGGCTTTTATGCTCCCGAGTCCTGCACTACTCTTCTGCCTCTACATATTTGAGTTCCCATTACAAGGCTATATATTTATAAACGTTATACAGAACTGATAGCTTACAGTAATGTGTTCTGTACAATACTGTAAAGGTAAAGTTAAACTCTACGTGTTTGACAAACTTGATGTCAATGAGCATGGTGGTGAAATAAACTTGCAAATAGTACTCATTTACGGTTCAGTTGTGTTTGTAGAGGCTCTTGAAGCATATGTAAACCCAAGAACAAAAATGTGATATATAAAAGATTACTGGCCCTTAGATGTAGTGGTTGCATTTGTTTTCTTTTTTTTTGTCTTTTTTATTCCTACTATGCCTAATTTACATAGGCATACTGCAGCGTACACCCATGTGAGGACCATTTTTGCCTTCTTGGGGATGCACAGATGTTATGTGCATCCCCAATCAGCAGGTGCCAGGGGTCAATCATTGGCTGGCACACCCTGACTGGTTTGTGCTGTGACAAATTACAGCACAGCTGGCATGTGTGGGTCCCCTACCTGGAGGTGCTAAATCACTAAAGCTAAAGCGGAAGAGTGCACAATCTGGTGCAGCTCTACAAAGAAACCAATCAGCCGCCAGATTTTATTTCCAAAGCTAAAAAGAGAAGTATGGTTATTTATTTTTTTGCTAGTTCTGTGCATCCCCACACAAGCAGTCCAATTCATGTTACCTGGGATGCAGAGGCTGCCGCTTCTCCCAATTTGTCATCCTTGCGGGTGCAGGTGTAGATGTATAGCCCTAAATGCAGACAGTATGCAATGGGACTTCCTGCACAGGGATGCATAGAACACCTGCGCATCCCCTGGTGGCCAAACATGGCCCACGCACAGGAATATTTTGCAGTATGCCCATATGAACAAGGTCTTATTTTCAACTGTTGATCCTGCCAGTGACAAAATTCCTCTTCTAGTGACACCCAAAGACGGGAAGTGTTAGTAGTAGACATGTGTGATTAGTTTTGTTACAAATCCAAAAAAATAAAAATATTCAGAGATTCACAGAATCACAATAGTAACGAATTTCACTGAATCCAAAATAGATTATAAAGAAACAAAAAATGCATTTGCATTCATTAATTTCATTTGAATGACATGGTGTGATCATTTGGGCCTTTTGTTAATGTTTGAAGCCTCCAAAATAACATAACATAATGAATAATCCAAATTAGTTCTGATCAATTTTGTTTTTATGTTGCATTAACATTTTTCATTATTATAAAACATTCACTACATATGAAATTGAAACATTTTGCAATAAACAAAAGTAAGGTATAAAGGTGAAATAAGATGATAATTCCTACTTATTGTGTTTGGGTTGGGTGAAGGTGGATCCTTCAGGATCTCTGGATCATAACATAACAAATGAATCAGAAATACATTTTGTTCTATTTGTTATATTATCATTCAGAAATTCTATGGATTCCAAACTCAACCCATAAAGAGAGCATAAGTAATCTCCCGAAACAACAAACTAACCCGTTAAAATTAATAAAGCCAAACTTCCGAAGTAACTTCAGAAAATACAAAATGATTCGGAACAATTAATATACAAAATTAATGCAAATATAGATAATACATTGTGAAAAAAAAAATCATTCTAACATAATAATTATGATGCAATGAAATTATTAACTTAACAAATTAATCCGAACTGAAAAAAATAACACATTTTTCAATTGTGCATATAAGTAGTTAGGAGTTCAGAACATCCTTTAACAACCTCCCTTTTTTTAACATAGGGAAATGTACAGTAATTTAAAACTCACAGGATTTCTGGCAGGACTAACAGGCAGTTTTTGGCATATGGCTATTTCCTATAAGATAATAGGATAAGCTGCTTGAAGATTACAGACCAAGAAACGACTATTTTAAACCTTGTGTTCTATGAGGGTAAGGCTCGGTTCACAATGGTGTGATGCGGGAAACCCTGCGAATCAACTGCGGGTCCCCAAATAACATCTGACTCACAGGCAGTTCACACTGCCTTTATGCGAACCACTGGGAGTGTCAATACAAAGTTAATAACGTCCCCAGACCGGTTCGCATATCGCAGTGCAACCTGTCAATTCGGACAGGAATCAGATCGTATGGATTTGAACACCCATGCGAACCGATTCTGGTACGTGACCAAAAAAGGGTCCCGCATGACTTTGGTCCAAATGCGATGCAAAAAAAGCCATACCGTGCCGTGTTAGCGGTAAAGCGCCGCTCGTTTTATTGGCACCTTACCGCTGTTTAAGTGCTAGCGGCCGAAGAAGGGGTTACAAGCGCCCGTGTTGCGGTGCTTCCAAAGCGAGGCCGGGGCATTTTAGGAGCCAAACCACCCCAAAGATGCTGCTTGCATGACTTTTCCTAACATCCTGCAAGTGCACCGAACAGAGCTCTGTTTTGTCTTCCTCTTTGCCAATCAGCAGGTGCCGGTGGTCAATCATTGGCCGTCACACCCTGATTGGCTTGTGCTGTGACAAATCATAGCACAGCTGGCACGCGTGCTCCCCCTACCTGGAGGTGCTAAATCACGTACCAAATATGTGATCCGGAATAGGAGAGTCACTCTGCCGCTGTACTCCTACATGAGGCGATTGGCAATCGGTTAATATGGTGAGCAGTTCCTTTTCCTTCTTTTTTAGGAGCCTTTGTAGAGACTATTGGGGTTATTTACTAAAGCGTATGAGTGCAAAATCTGGTGCAGCTCTGCAAAGAAACCAATCAGCTTCCAGGTTTTATTTCCAAAGATTAAAAGAGAAGTATGGTTTTTATTTTTTTGCTAGTTATACTTACCTTGGTGGATGCAGCATCTGCACTGAGAACGCCGATGGCTCGGTTCTCTCTCCTCCCCGAGCAGAGAGCTGCTGACTGTCAGTCAGCATCACTTCTGCTCTACTTCTCAGCCTTGGAGGGGCGGGGAGAGGTCGTCTCAGCCTCTCAGCGGCTCACTGAGACTGCCATCAATCAAGGCATCTGACGAATCCCAACTTGGAAGTCAGGATGATGCGCTGCCTTGACTGATGGCAGTGACGTCAGCGGAGAGTGGACTTCAGACCGCTCTCTGCTGAAAATGAATCACAGGAGTGTGACCCAGAGGAGAAGCCCAGCCTAAAAAGCTCAGGCTGGACTTCTCCTTTAATTGAACAAGCTGACGTTAGAAGCTGATTGGCTACCAGATCCTGAGTGCACCAGTTTTAGTAAATCTCCCCCTATGTTAGTGGCTGACGACTATAGAAGCCAGCTCCTGGGGCCCAGGGAATTAGTGCCTGCAGCAGGTGCCTGAGATAATGGGATTTTAAAAGTGACTAAAAACAATATATAAATATAGTAAAAAATAAGTGTATTAATTACAAAAAGAGTATATATATATATATATATATATATATATATATATATATATATATATATATATATATATATATAAATCTATTTTCATGTTAAATGACCACCACCAGACACTTGTGAATAATAATATTCTAATCTAATCATTATTTACTTGTGTCTGGAGAAGCAGACTTTATAATTACAACCCTAGACATGTCCACTTTAACATAACATATACAAGAAGGGACGGAGAGAAATTTCTTTTCAGTATGAACCCTGGAAGTTTTTCACAGCAGGAAGTGCTGTGTGGGTGAATACAGTACAAGTCATGACATTTTGTGGGATATTTACCCCAAGGAACCTGAACAGAACATTAAAGAAATCTGAATCCATTCTTCTTTTCTTTTTTCTTAAAATATATGAAAGTCAACACAGCAGCTTTAAGCAAGAATGTGCTGAGATTAAGGCTGGGATGTTGCATGTCTTTTAAGATTGATTCTGCTGGCACCAACAGAGAAAAAGGGATTGATCTGTACAAGCATTTGCTGAAGTCATGCAGGTCTTATTTTCTTTTGTAGCTTGGTGAATTTCCTAAACTGGAGCTAAAGGACGTCTTTGTACCTTTGGGTTAAAAAAAGAGTGGATATGTCTCTGAAAACATTTTTTCTGTTAAAGGAGAATGAATACAAGATATACTGTATCAAGTATGTAGAGGTGTGCATTGGGCAAATTCAAGAAATTCTATGTGAGCTTTTTTGTGTCATTTTGTGTGAGCTTGAGGTCTGTACTTAACAGTATAGGAGGAGTCTATTTATACAAAAAAATTGCATAGCAATTTGTCCAATGAAAGTGCATGTATATTAGTTATGGGTGAATAGGGCAAAACACAAATGTATTAGGCTATTTCCTGTGCACGTTGAGTGTTTTTTAATTGATTTAGCATTTGACCACTAGGTGGTGCTAAGTATCATAAATATTTTCTAAGATACTTAGCACCATCTTGTGGCCAAATTCATTATTTTCTAGTTTAAATCCATGCAAAACATTTAATCAACACAAGAAATAGCTTAATAACAGTTCCTAAGATACTTAGCACCATCTTGTGGCCAATGCATTTTTTCCCACCAAATGCATTTTTTTCCCATTTAAATGTATGCAAAACATTCATCCATCACAAGAAAAAGCCTAATAACATTTCAAAGATACTTAGCACCATCCTGTGACCTAATGCATTATTGTCCTGTTTAAATCCATGCAAAACATTCAACCAGCACAAGAAAAAGCCCAATACAATTTCCTAAGATACTTAGCACCATCTTGTGGCCAAATGCATTATTGTACTGTTTAAATCCATGCAAAATATTCAATCAGTACAGGAAATAGCCTAATAACATCTCCTAAGATACTTACCACCATCTTGTGGCCAAATGCATTTTTTTCCCATTTAAATCCATGCAAAATATTCAACCAGCACAAGAAATAGCCTGTCACGTACCTGGTGGTAGAGCCCGATATGCAGGGAGCTGCTTCTTTTACACCTCTGACTCTGGAACCTCTGATAGTGCAGACATGGAGCTTACTAGTGCAGAGTCGCACAATTGCTTGGCAGGAACGATGATGTAGAGACTGAGCTGAACCTCTGGAGACTCTGTAGAGATGCCAGCAGTGCAGGAGATGACTGGAACAGCAGACAAGCTCGAGGCAGAGATGCAGGAAGCTGGAAGCTGCAGTCAGCGGGGAAGGTTTTCTGTAGTACAGGACACAAGCAAGTCCAGGCAGGCTGGGTCAAACACAGGCAGGTGGATCAGGTACAGGTACAGATTCGGAAGCAGAGGCAGAGTCGTGGTTCAGGCCAGGTCAGTAAGAGGCTGGCAGCAGGTAGTCCAGAGGGAGTAGCAGAAGCGTGGTCAAACAAGCCGGGGTCTAGGCAGGCAGCAGGCAGGAGCAATCAGGAACAAGCCGGGTCTCAGAAACGGGTAAGCAGACAGATTAAACAGGTAGCAGGTCGGGTCTCAGGAACGCTGTAGACCAAACAGCAAGGAGCCCTGGTCCCTTTAAGGCCCCGTACAGACGACCAAACATGTCTGCTGAAACTGGTCTGCGGGCCAGTTTCAGCAGACATGTTCGGTCGTGTGTAGGCCCGAGCGTGCAGGATTCCAGCAAACATTTGCCCGCCGGGGCTTTTTCCCAGCGGACAAATATTCCTGGACTTGTTTTAAAACAGTCCGCTGGAATCCTGCCAGCTCGGACAGGTTCGGTCGTCTGTACAGACCTACCGTACATGTCCGAGCGCCCGCCATCCCTCGCATGCGTCGAATGACTTCGACGCATGCGTGGAAGCATTTAACTGGCAGGCCCGCCCACGTCGCTGCGTCATTGTCGCGGCGACACCGGGTCATCGATGCGGCGACACTGCGGACACGCCCCGCGTATTGTTTACGGTTTCATCGGTTTCATCGTACATGTTTGCTGGTGTGTACACGGCCTAAATAGCCCCGTTTGGCGCCAAGAGCCATCAGTGCACGTGCGCCCGCTACCGTGAATGCGCGTATCAGTACACGCCAATGCGCCGCTACCACGCGTGATAGCACCCGCGCATGCCAACGCGTCGCTACCGCCATCTTGCATACTGGCTTGCCCTTCTTGACATAGCCTAATAACATTTCCTAAGACACTTAGCACCATCCTGTGGCTAAATGCACTTTTTTCCCATTTAAAACCATGCAAGATGCAAAATGAAGGAAAAACGTTATGGACAGCCGCACTCCAAAAATAAATTGCTTTTATTGTAAAATCAAAAAAACACACAAAAAGAATGCCACAGCAGACAGGGTAAAAACCTGACGCGTTTCACACCAAACTTTAGTGCTTATTCAGATTTTTACCCCGTCTGCTGTGGCATGCTTTTTGTGTGTTTTTTTGATTTTACAATAAAAGCAATTTATTTTTGGAGTGCGGCTGTCCACAACGTTTTTCCTTCATTTTGCATCATTCCATGCATTGCCAGCACCCTTGGCTTTGGATCAGGTGAGGAGACTTTCTGATTAATATCTTAGAGCAGTGATTCCTCTTTTTCATAAAACCATGCAAGACATTCAACCAGCACAAGAAATAGCCTAATAACATTTCCAAAGATACTTAGCACCATTTTGTGACCAAATGCATTATTTTCCAATTTGAATCCATGCAAAACATTTAACCAACACAAGAAACAGCCTAATAACACTTACTACGAGGCTTAGCACCATCTTGTGGCCGAATGCCTTTTTTCCATTTTAAATCCATGCAAAACATTTAACCAACACAAGAAATAGCCTAATAACATGTATTCTTTGCCCCATTTACACACAACTAATATACATGCTATTTTAATTGGATGAATTGTTATGATTTATTTTCATAAATACATACCTAATGCCTCGTGCACACGATCGTGCTTTTTCCTGGCCAAATCACATCGGAATTCCGACGGAATTCCATCGGAGAAAAATAGAACATGTTCTTTATCTAAAGTCCAATAGAATTCATCTGAGTTTCCAATGAAAAAACTCCGATGGGGCTACACACGATCGGAAAATCCGATGGAAAATGTCCATCTGACTTTTTCCATCGGAAATTCCGATCGTGTGTACGCGGCATTACACATCAAGTCAAAGCATAGCACCAGGCTGACGATTGGATAATGAAATAAAGGTGGCATGCTGAAGAGTCACCTAGCTTCTTTTTCTGCTCTCATGCTCTCAGGATCTTCAGCACATGCACATGTACACGACAGCAGATCCTGATTGACTCATAATGCTGCCCCAGTCTTTATCAGTGTCAGCGCTGCTGATATTAAAACAGAACTACATACTTACAATATCTCACAAAAGTGGGTACACCCCTCACATTTTTGTAAATATTTTATTATATCTTTTATTGAAACAACACTGAATAAATGACACTTTGCTACAATGTAAAGTAGTGAGTGTACAGCTTGTATAACATTTTCCCTCCCTTGTGCCGTGTGACTTGTTAGTGTTACAAGGTCTCAGGTGTGAATGGCGAGCAGGTGTGTTAAGTTTGGTGCTATCACTCTCACTCTCTCATACTGGTCACTGGAATTTCAACATGGCACCTCATAGCAAAGAACTCTCAGAGGATCTGAAAAAAAGAATTGTTGCTCTACATAAATATGGCCTAGGCTATAAGAAGATTGTCAAGACCCTTAAACTAAGCTGCAGCAAGTTGGCCAAGACCATACAGAGGTTTAACAGGACAGGTCCTACTCAGAACAGACCTTACCGTGTCGACCAAAGAAGTTGAGTGCATGTGCTCAGCGTCATATCCAGAGGTTGTCTTTGGGAAATAGATGTATGAGTGCTGCCAGCATTGCTGCAGAGGTTGAAGGGGTGGGGGTCAGCCAGTCAGTGCTCAAACCATACACTGCACACTGCATGAAATTGGTCTGCATGGCTGTCGTCCCAGAAGGAAGCCTCTTCTAAAGATGACGCACAAGAAAGCCCATAGTTTGCTGAAGACAAGCAGACTAAGGACATGGTTATTGGGACCATGTCCTGTGGTCTGATGAGACCAAGATAAACTTTTTTTGGTTCATATGGTGTCAAGCGTGTGTGGCGGCAACCAGGTGAGGAGTACAAAGAGAAGTGTTTCTTGCCTACAGTCAAGCATGGTGATGGGAGTGTTATGATCTGGGGCTGCATGAGTGCTGCCGGCACTGGGGAGCTACAGTTCATTGAGGGAACCATGAATGCCAACATGTACTGTGACATACTGAAGCAGAGCATGATCCCCTCCTTTCGGTGACTGGGCCACAGGGCAGTATTCCAACATGATAACTACCTCAAATACACCTCCAAGACTACCACTGCCTTGCTAAAGAAGCTGAGGGTAAAGGTGATGGACTGGCCAAGCATGTCTCCAGACCTAAGCCCTATTGAGCATCTGTGGGGCATCCTCAAACGGAAGGTAGAGGAGCGCAAGATCTCTAACATCCACCAGCTCTGTGATGTCATGGAGGAGTGGAAGAGGACTCCAGTGGCAACCTGTGAAGCTCTGGTGAACTCCATTCCCAAGAGGGTTAAGGCTGTGCTGCAAAATGATGGTGGCCACACAAAATATTGACACTTTGGGCCCAATTATGACATTTCACTTAGGGTTGTACTAACTTGTGTTGCCAGCGGATTAGACATTAATGGCTGTGTGTTATGTTATTTTGAGGGGACAGCAAATTTACACTGTTGTGGGTTGGGTTTTAGGGGATCAAAGTAGATGGAAACTTTGGCTGAAATATGCCAAGTTTGCTAAAGTACTGTTTATCATAAACAATTGCCATTTTTTTTACTAATTAAAATATTTATTTTTGGCTTTTTTCCTATCTAAACTACAGTGCTGGTCCTTCAGCAGCTAATACACTTGTGATTCGGGGTATCATTCTAATTGACTAGCAGCACCACGTAGAGCGCTGTGTTACCATGCATTGCCCAAATACTGTTCTTGTGAATGTATAAGCTCTATCCTTCTCAATGGGGAGGAGGGACGCTGTACCATTCTAGCATTTTATATATAAATATTCTTTGCTTCATCTTCAATTGCTTCCTGAACTCTGACATCCTTCTGATAAATGGAGCAAAAAAAAAGGGCTGCTTAAGCCAACAAGTGTCAGCTAATAAATATGATTAAAAGCCTTTTTCCTCTTATTATTTCTGTACATTCTCTAACTGTGAGTTGTGGTACATATAAGTGTCACAACACGGGTTTTAAGTTCATATAAGAAAACAATTAGTTCTCACTGATAGGGATTCATTTTACATTTTGAAAGGAAGGTGAAAAGTTCACATTTTAAAAATAAATCTTCTGAGCTTTATCTAAGTTTATTTTTAACATCAAGGTATGGAGTATGAATAAAGTGAAAATCCATCCAATATTAAAGGATATCTACCGTATACCCAAGTATAAGGGCTCTTTCACACGGGAGGCCCGTTCAGGTCCGCCTGCCAGTTTTTTAGGCGGACCTGAACGGGTGCTCCGTGCTCCTCTATGGAGCCGCGGATGTCAGCGGTGACATGCCCGCTGACATCCGACCCGCTCCGATCCGCCAAAGTGTGACAAAGGAAAAACCTACTTTCCCATCCATCTGGCGCATCAGATCGGGTGAACAAACACACACGGTCTGTGTTCATCCAATCCCCCCATAGGGGAGAGCGGAGAAACGTCAGGGCAGTCCCTGCACAGTGTACGGGGACCGCCCTGTCATCCGCCGGCTCAGCGGGGATTAACGGAGCAAGCAGAGCAAGCGGAGGTTCACAGGGCGGATCATTACTGGGACCTGTGTTACATATTGCTTACCAGTTTACCTATACTTATGCCTCGTACACACGATCGGAATTTTCAATGAAAAAAGTCAGACGGAATTTTTTCATCGGATATTTCGACCGTGTGTGTGCCCCATCAGAGTTTTTCTTTCGGAAATTCCGACGGACTTAAAAAGAGAACATGAAATTCAGAAACACAGAAATTACATTCATCTGTATGGAACTCAGACGGAGAAAAAAACACGCATGCTCAGAATCAAGTCGACGCATGCTCAGAAGCATTGAACTTCATTTTTCTCAGCTCGTCGCAGTGTTGTACGTCACCGCGTTCTTGGTGGTCGGAATTTGGTGTGACAGTGTGTATGCAAGACAGCTTGAACGGAATTCCGTTACAAAAATCTGTCGGAGTTTATCCCGACGAAAATTACGATCATGTGTACAAGGCATTAGATGTGGTGGCTGCATCAGATTTCTTTTTTCCAGGCTAAAAACATTTCCAGCAAGTACAGAAAACGACCTCTGTCACCAAGAGTGGAAGTGAGGGAAAATCTAAAATGATGGGCTATGACCAGAACAGGAAGATGGAATCATTGGATGGAGGGAAACTATTGTCCCATTGGCACCTAGGATTGGTCTAGGATGAAATTTGTCACTTTGGGGATATTTCATGTTAAGCAGGTCATAACATGGATGGGCACCCTCTATTGATCGACTTGTGTACAACCAGCCTGTCCATTCTTCCTGAACAGTTAGTTCTGCTGGCTATAACCGGTGACACTAATGATTGTGTTCTACCGGCAGGGAAGGCTCCCTACCAGCAGAACACAATAGCGCTGTGTTAGGGATTTCTATCAACACTGACTCAGTTGATGGGGAAATCAAGCAATTTTCTTTGCATAATAATTGCTTAATCTATGGCTTATCTTACTTCCTCGTGTCTACAAGAATAAAAGTGACGATACGTAAAACATGAGTTTTTAACCCTGTTGTCTCTGTTCAAAATTTAAAAAGGTTTTGGCTGTAGACTGTTCACTGCAAGTGCAGTTTTTCCAGAATTTGGTAAATGAGGGGGAGCTCTACTGACTTTCGTCATTCAATCATGTACTTTACTTGCATGTGATTGGGTATTCTTTGTAAAGTGAAGCTTTACCTCATTTACTAAGTTCTGGAGCATCTGCACTTGCAAAGTGCACAATCTATTTGTCATTTGTAAATCAACGCCTATGAATGTGAGTTAGGGACCTTAGATTGTAAGCTCCTTGAGGGTAGGGACAGATGTGAATTTACAAAGTATAAGTAAAGCGCTGCGTAAATTGACAGCGCTATATAAGTACCTTATATAATAATAATAATAATAATAATAATAATAATATAAGTCCTAAGTCCTAACACTAATCTGAACATATCACCCAAGCCCTCCTCTTCCCTCCTCCCAACACCTCCTGCCTTGTATCCCTGTTTTCATCTCCTCCCATGCTTGTCTCCTGGACTCTCTAAACTAGAGTCTCCTATTCTGTCTCCTGCTCTGTCTGCTTTCAGGCGGTCACCTCTTTAGGGAAGCCTGTCCCACCTTTATCTAACAAATGGAATTTTACTCTTACCCTCAACTCATCGCCTACACAATTATTACCTTTTTTATTAGTTGCCTCCTTACTTAGAATGTAAGTTGTCACAATAAAAGTCTTGTAACCCTCTTGTATTAAAGTGGTTGCAAAGGCACAGGATTTTTTACCTTCATGCAGTTTATGTTGAAGGTAAAAAACCTTCTGTGTGCAGTAGCCCCCCCAGCCCCCCTAATACTTACCTGAGCCCAAGCTTGATCCAGTGATGTCCACAAGAGCCTTGCCTCTCAGGGGAGTCACACTCCTGATTGGCTATTGGCAGCAGCAGGAACCTTTGGCTCCCACTGCTATCATTAACAGCCAGTAAGCCAATCAGGATACAGAGAGGACTGGGCAAAATGGACACACAGAGCAGCGACTTGGCTCGGGTGCCCCGTTCTGTCAAATACGCCAACCCGTCAAAAACGCCAACTTCATCACTTCCGGTTTAATTAAACCATCAGCAATTGGAGATTTTGCCGAATTGCTGTTTGGACACAACACCGGCAACCGAATAGAGTGCGGTAGAGGAAGATTTAGCTGTTTTGACAGCACAGCGGCTAACGAGGATAAAGTTGTTGCCGCCTCGGAGGCGGCCATGTTGTTGGCTAATATCAGTGCGGAGTAACAATCTCTGCTCATAATATCGTGCGCCGCACTCTATTCAGTTGCCGGTGTTGTGTCCAAACAGCAATTCGTCAAAATCTCCAATTACTGATGGTTTAAAGAAAACAGAAATTAATTAGTTGGAGTTTCTAACGAGTTGGATATTTTTACCGAACACCCCCATAGCAAGATGCTTGCTGTGGGGGCACCAGACAGGAGGGAGGAGCCAGGAGTGCCAATGTAAGACCCGAGAAGAGGAGGATCTGGGCCACTCTGTGCAAAACCATTACACAGAGCAGGTAAGTATAACATGTTTATTATTTTCATGAAGAAAATATTAAAGCTTTACAATCACTTTACATGTCATTGTAACTATACTTTCTACCTTTATATTGTACAGTGCTGAGCAAGCTGTTGGCACTATATACTGTACATCCTGTATAATAATACTAATAGCACTAACTGTAACAGTTAATTAGGAAATGCCTTAAAGCATGTTTCCACTTTTGCAGTCAAACTTGAGAAAACCCCACTATATGCTTGTTTGTTCACTGTTTCCATTTACATAAAATGTCTAAAAATAAATTAATAATATTTCAAACACTCCCCACATGCTCCAGATGTTTGGACCTTGCAATACTTGATATGTCTCTAAGGTCTGCATGTACACATAATGCTCTATGCGTTAAAAATACATGGTTACTGTTGTGCTACCTGTTTACTTTTCTGTCCATTTAACTGTTTGACTGTATCACTTTTTTTCCTTACTAAGCTACAAAATACTTAAACAATAGAATAAAGGTTGGCTGAATTGTCTCGCCCCTCACGACACAGCTTGTTTCCAGATGGGGTGTCCAAAGGTGTCAGATGATCCTCCTAACCTTGAAGGGCAACTATTGAAATGGATTGTATTGTCTACACATGTTTGTTATTATTGTTTCTCCACTTGTACCCATACACTCGACTCTACTTCCTAAGTCCTACTGTATGGTTGACATTGTCGTCGCCCCCCCCCCCCCCCCTCTTTTTTTCTGTTATTCCTGTAAACGTCAATAAAAATATTAAACAGGAAAATAAATAAATACATGAATTAATTTATAATGTTTACATTTAGATGCTTTTCAGGAGAAGGTGCCATGACTTGCTTTAAGTTTTTTTTTGAACAATATTAGAGCGAGTCTTTCCCAAGTCTGTCCTTATTACCATATTATACATATTATCCCAGCCACCACACTTATAACCCTTTATTAGTATAGAGAGTCTTCAAATCTAGTTTCAATTGATAATGAAGATCTTCCTGCACAGCACAGACAGGCTTAATTATGGCAAACACTGCTGCCCATCCCCTCATAAACAAAGTAACTATCTAGGATTTTTCCTTGCTAGGGGGCCCAGGATCAGGAATCATGTAAAAAATTAAAAGCAGGTATTATCCTGATTTGGCCACACAAGTAAAAATACACTTCAACGGTTGAGTATTCACTGTTAATTATTTGTCATTGTCAACATGAAGATTCAGACAGTGATCTCAATATGTAGTCTGTTCTCCAGTGCTGCAATTTCACTTCAAATTTGACAGCTACACGTTTCACATTCTTGGCAACGGATATCGTCAATTAATCTTTGTTCCTCGTTTTTAGACATTATTGAATTTTTAGAACATGAAATAGTCTAAATATAACTATAGAAATTCTATGAGCTAACAGCGCCTCTGAGATGGAATGAGTCTCCGATATGTGAGCCGCTGTGTCATGGGCAAAATGATAAAAAGTCCCTATCGCTGGTTATAGCTCAGTGATGGAAAATGTTACAGTGATGGATTTAGATAAACTTTGATTTCGTTTTCCTGTTTCCTGGAAGACCCCGGGAAGCCAACTCTGACAGAAAGGAATATTTCTGATAAGGATAAAATCCTTCAAAGCAAACTTTGTAACTTAAGGTAGAGATTTTTCTATGCTGCCGCTGATAATGATATAAGAAATTTTACAGGGATTCTGTACATCTCTGAGCTGACAAGGATATGTCAAAGCTTATTACGGTATAGCCAGAGCCATAGCTTTATATGATGGGCCCAGTAGCAAAATATCATATGGTCATCTCATCTAGCTCTGCAACTCATACCTTAAAAAATATGCAAAACCAAGCCAAAGACTTTATATATTGCAGGTAACTAGTCGTTAGATGTAGTGGCTGCATTTTTTTTTTTTAGCCTTTTTTTTCCAATGGTCATTACAATTTTATATGTCACACGGTATTTGCACAGTGATTTTTCAAAGCAATCTTTTTGTAAAAATACACTTTAATGACTTAAAAAAGAACAAAGCACAATTTATAGCCCAATTTTTTGTAAAATATGAAAGATGTTGTTGCACCGACTAAATAAATACCCAACGTGTCATGCTTTAAAATTGCACACGCTTGTGGAATGACGCCAAATTACAGTACTTAAATATCTCCATAGGTAAAATTTTCTACAGGTTACCAGTTTAGCGCAATCAAGGGGTTAATTGTGTGAATAAATATTCGCTATTGAAACACTGATCCTCAATGCGACCAATAAGAAGCAGGTCTGAGACCCGTTTTCCGAGAGAGAAGAGACCCAATTGGCCGCCGAGGAGGGAAGAAACGGAAGCCACTATGATGCCCGGGGAGAGCAGGGAAAGCTGCCGCCGAGCAGGGGAAGCCGCCACCGAAGCCCAGGCTGCCCACCATAGATGGTGCTCCAGGCCCGATAGAGCAGGGGGGTACTAGGACGTGTCACGTGTCCCAGGAGATCGCCTAAAGGGAGGGGTCGCCTAAGGTGAGAAGAGGAGTCGCCTAGGCGGTCCCTGGGCAGAAGGTGGAAGTAAGGGGGTGAGGAGTGCTTAAAGCCGAATTTCCACTTTTGGTTGGAACTCCGCTTTAACTGCAGCAGAAAAAAGGTAGGTTACAAGCCTAGGTATCTACATCTCAAGACTTGATAAATAAAAATTCTTTGGCAATTAGAACAGCTCTAGTATACATATTTAGCTGTTTTCCTGTGGTTCAGCTTTAAAGATAATGTAAGTCTTTCTGCACCAAAGCTCAACTTTGATCTGTTTGCACCCTAGAGATGGTAGTGATCCTCAGTGGACTTAATCATCACTGCATTACGAAATGGCAGGAGCTTGGTACACAACTTAAACTGGGCCTCATTATTTCTTTTTTTTTTTTTTTTTTTTTTTATTAAATTTTCAAAATTACAAGCATATATTGTCAATAAACATAGACATTATAAATAGTAGCAGTTAAGGAGAACACAAGTTAGATATTTACATTAAGCTCCAGTGTTTTTTAGAAGGCAACAACAAAAGAAAAAAAACTGTAATTTGAGTTTAACATATGTTGGCCATTATCTGGAGACTTGCTAAAATATATGCTTAGTGTTGAATTTAGTAATTAAAAACCAGATATAGTAATATATTAACAGTGTAAGGTAATATGAGAATACATAAAGAAAAAAATTAAGGGTCATAATTTCTAGACCTTGTATAATGTTGGGGTAATATATAACGAAGATAAACAGGGATTTATTGTATAGACATTAGGTTTGTACTGTTTCAATGGAGCTCTAAAGCTGAAATATACTGATAAATAAAAACATAAAAAAAAAAGTAATGCTGCTACCATTTTTGCATATAATAACAATATATGCTAAGAAAGAAAAAACAACAAAAACAACTAAAGAGGCAAGATAGAATAGAGGGAAGGGGAAGAAGAAGAGAAAAAAAATAAAGATAGTACGTAGATAAGATAGAAAAGGTCAAAAGGGTCCCCGGGGTATCTTATTATGTTTGTCTTATGTTATTAGCATATTAAATAGCTATTAGTAGTTATGTTACCAAGGTCTTAATAATGTGATGTCAAAGGTGGGAGGGAAAAAATGAGTCACCCAAGGATTCCAGATTTTTTCAAATTTTGCAATATTATCATTGGTAATGGCTTCCATTTTTGAGTGGGTCATGGCTTGGTTTATTCTGGTTTTGGTTTCTGAGATCATTAATGTTGGGGTTTTCCACGCTTTGGCGATTGTCTGCTTTGCTGCCGTAGTGATTTGTAGAAGGAGTTTGAATTGAGTGTGGGAAATAGAAGTCGGTTTTAGATTTAGTAGTGCAATTGAAGGGTCAGGTTTTATTGTTTTTTTTGAATAAGGTGGAGAGGATTAGAAAAACCTCTTTCCAAAAACATTTTGTAACCGGACATTCCCAAAATATGTGTATATGTGATCCTAGTTCACCACAGCCACGGAAGCAGAGTGGGGAGTATTGCGGAATATATTTCGCAATTCTGACAGGAACCAAGTACCAGCGCAAAAGTACTTTATAATTTGTCTCTAGAGCTATTATATTTTGTGAAGATGATTTTGTAGTGGTCCAAATTTTATCCCAATCAGATGATTCCAACTGAAGTCCAAGGTCTCTCTCCCATTTTTACACGTATGATGGTGGATCTGCAGTAGGCAAAGTAATAAGGTGTTTATATATTATTGATATGAGACCCTTAGAGTGAGGTTCGCGTTTACATATACGTTCAAATTGCGTGAGTTCATCGAGTTTACTCATATTTTGTATATATGGCATGAAAAAGTTTTTGATCTGCAGATATCGAAAAAGTTCTGATTGGGGGAGTTGATGTCTATCACATAGTTCAGGAAATGTTTTAAGTGAGGTAGATGTTGACATATCACAGAGTTGAGTTATGTCAGAGGAAATCCATTTTTTAAATGAATTAGGGAATGTGCAGGCTGGGTAGAATAGTGGGTTTCTAATAAATGATAGAAGGGGAACATGAGGAGATTGCAGTCCTTTGATAAGTTTAAATTTATCCCAGATGGTAATTGTGTGTTTGGTAATCTTATTTTTAATATTTTTACGATCTGAGGGTTTGGACCAAATTAAATTTGTTATAGAAAATGGATCACAGTCAATTGCTTCAATTGCAACCCAGAGTGGGGTTTCGTATTTTGCGTGATATTTGGGGATGCATGCTATTTGAGCTGCATGGTAATAAGAGGCGAAATTGGGGAATCCTAGTCCACCTTTAAGTTTGGAAAGGTAAAGTGTCTGTTTAGATACTCGATGTTTTAAAGAGCCCCAAATGAACGCTAGTGTTTTGCGTTGAAGATTTCTAAGAAAGTATGTTGGAACTGAAATGGGCAAAACCCGAAATAGATATAGTATCTTGGGTAAAATGGTCATCTTTATTATGTTTATTTTACCAATCCATGAGATTGGTAAAGAGGACCATTGTTTAAGGAGATTGGTAATTTGCTTTAGTAATGGCGGAAAGTTAGCCGAGAAGAATTCAGTTAAATTGGGAGTAAGAGTAATTCCTAGGTAGGTCAGGTGCGATGTAGACCAAGAGAATGGGAGGGAAGTTTGTGCTTGTTGTAAAGTATGGGAAGGTAATGAGATATTTAAGGCTGTAGATTTTTGAGAGTTGATAATAAGTCCAGATAGCTGTGCAAAATGATCAAGCTTACTTATAAGGTTGGGAGCAGAAATATGAGGGGAAGACATAAATATTAGTATATCGTCAGCAAACAAACATAATTTGTGCTGATGACCTGCTAAGTCTATCCCTTTGATTGAAGGGTCAGATCGTATAGCCTGAGCTAGGGGTTCAATAAGTAGGGCAAATAAAAGTGGGGAGAGTGGACAACCCTGACGTGTTCCTCTATTTATGTTAAAGCAACCAGATTTATATCCAGCATATTTAATATAGGCTTTGGGATTATTATATAGTGATGAAACCCAGTTAAGAAAGTGAGGACCGAACCCCCATTTTTGTAAGGCAAAATGTAGATAGGGCCATGATACTGTGTCAAATGCTTTTTTAATATCTAACGACAGAAGACACATAGGTATTTGTCGTGTTTTAGCTGTTTGGATTAATAACGTTGCCCTACGTACGTTATCAGCTGCTTGGCGAAAAGGAATAAAACCAACTTGGTCTTTATTTATTAATGAACCAATAATATTGTTCAAACGAGTTGCTAGAATTTTCGCTAGTAGTTTGATATCAAGATTAAGTAGGGATATGGGCCTGTAATTAGCACAAGATGAGTCATCTGAATGAGGTTTGGGGATCATTGTGATTATTGCTGTTAAGGTTTCAGGACGAAAGGATTGGTTGTTCAGAAGTGAATTGAAAGCATCTGTCAGCAATGGCGCAAGAAGAGAAGTAAATTTTTTGTAATATAGGGCAGAGAAGCCATCAGGACCCGGGCGTTTATTTGGTTTAAGTGATTTAATGGCTAATTCAACCTCAGCAGATGTAATGGGACTTTCAAGATGTTCATGTTGAGTTAAAGGAATCATTGGAAGTTTGATTTGTGAAAAAAATAATTCTGCAGAGGATTGGTCAAAAGATCCCTGATTGTTGTAAAGAGATGTAAGGTGTTTGTGGAAGGTTTGTAGGATTTTTTCTGGATTACTGGTGTAAGTATTATGAGGTAATTTTAATCGAATCGGCTTGTGTGGGTTGTTTAATTTTTTAAGTGCTCGAGCGAGAAGCGTGCCAGGCTTGTTAGCTTTGATATAAAATTTATGCTTGGATTTGCGTATGGTTTTATCTGCGGATTCAGATAGGAAAAGATCAAGATTTAAGCTAGCTTCATCTAGTTGATTTTTTGTCACAGGGGTAGGATTCGCTTGAAAATTTGCGTGGCAAGTGTTGAATTTTGTTTCTAATATTAGTTGTAGCTTGTTTTTTTCTTTTTTAAGATATGATGCTTGGCGTAAGCAGATTCCTCGAAGGACGGGTTTGTGTGCCTCCCATAAGGTTAATGGAGAAATATCAGGGGTTTTATTATTTTTCAGATAGTCTTTTATGGCTAATTCTAAGTCTGTAGAGTATGATGGATGGGATAGGGTTGAATCATTTATGTGCCATGTGGGGTCTTGATTTTTAGGTATGAGGGAAGTGAGAGTAGAAAGTATTGCACAATGATCAGTCCATGTAAAGGGTATTACAGAAGATGTGAGCAATTCCGGGGACATACTAATAGAGATTAGTATATGGTCGATACGGGAAAAAGACTTATGTGGATGGGAATAGAAGGAATATTGACGTTTCGTGGGATTGATTTCTCGCCAGGAATCTAGCAAGGAATGTTGTTGTAGAAGTCTTTGGAACCTACGAGATTGAGAATTGGAAGTGATAGGAATTGGGGACTTATCTAAATAAGGGTATAGAACTTGGTTTGAATCTCCACAGATCAAAAGCGTGCCCATTTTATGAGTCTCTATTACCTGGAACAAATGGGAGAGGAATGCTGTTGGATTTTTATTAGGAGCATAATAGGATACTACTGTGATTGGTGTATCACATAGATGCCCTGTAAGAATGAGATAGCGACCTTCTGGGTCTTTGGTTTCTGTCAGAAGAGAGAAGGGTGTAGCTCTATGGAATGCAATTAGCACTCCCCTTTGTTTAGTTTTAGCGGAAGCAGTAAAAACTTGGGGATAAACTGTACCAAAATATTTAGGTGTCGAGGTTTCAGTGAAATGGGTTTCTTGTAGGCAAATTATATGCGCCTTTGAAGAAGATAATGATCTAAAAACTTTGGTTCGTTTTTGTGGAACATTTAGACCTTGGACATTTAAGGTAAGGATATTTAAAGGAGCCATAATGATATTTTATAGAGAATATTATAAGACATATTTAAAAACAATTGAAAATCCATACTTACCCCGGGGAGGAGCAAAGAGAAAAGGGAGAGTGGAGACAGAATGTTGAGAAATAAAGAGAAAATGAGAGTCATTATTAAACAAATAATTAACAAAAACGTTTAGAATGCAAGAAGGTAAAACGTTGGCGTTCCGGGCGTGCAAAAGTGCAAGCTCGGAGGCACAGAGTCTGACCAGGGAGGCTCCTCACACAAAAAGGTGTGTGGGAGAGTCCAAGGACAGAAAAATGGAGGGAGCAGTGACAGTTTCTCGAGTCCCTCACGACCAAAAATATATCTAGAGAAGAAAAAATATATTATGACACCCATACTGGAAGTAAGCAAAAATAAATCAAATCTAAGAAATATTATAATATTTTCAACATTAGTAGATGTAAAATTTTAATCTAACAATTGTGTTTTATGTTTTCACGGGGAGAGTGTTAGATTATACATTTTGTTGAATTATACAAATTACCTCTGGGTTGCCAGTTGTAGGAGAGGCAGTAATGTCATTAATAATTAGGATGAGAAGAAATAAAATACCAATTATTAATAATATATTAGTAATATTTACTTCTATTCAGTAAACAGTTTTGTACAAAAATAATATAGAACCCTTGTTGTGGGTAAAAAAGGATCAGGGGAAAGGGGCGGGGAGGAGGGGGTAATATGAGGGAAGTAGAAGGGGGTGAGGCGAGTAAGGATGGGATGAGGATGGAAGGGTGCAATAGGAATAGGAAAAAAAAAAATTTGGACAATTTAAAACTTCAATTATCCTAGACCAAAAAGGGGATAAAAATTGGAATTAAAAAAAATATATAATAATAATAATAATACAAAAAAAGGACAATAGCCTGCTTAGGGGAAGTAAATTCAAGATGGTTAAATGACATTAAGTGTTTAGCATCCAAAAAGTGGATGAAAGATCAAAAATATTTAGTGAAATTCAATTTGATATGCAAAATGTATTCAGTCCATTGAGTCCGGAGTATCTTGGTTTGGAGAGTTGAATCGACCCCTCTTCGATGAGCTTTGTCTGGTTCTGTCATTTTGGACTTTGGAGAAATGTTGTGGAGAACTGGATGCTGTACGTCGGCGAGGGCTGGCTGAAGGTCTTTCGCAGAGATTAAGTTTTTGTAGGGTGTTCTGTAGTTCATCAGGGGTTCTGCATGAGTGCTTGGTACCTTGATATGTGAAGCGAAGTGAAAAAGGGAATCCCCATTGGTATGGGATCTGATGTTGTTGTAGGTTTTGTAATAAGGGTTTCATTGAGCGCCGTTTAGTGACTGTTATTGGGGAAAGGTCAGCAAAGATCTGATACGGGTGGCCTTGGAAGATAAGGGATTCTTTGTTCCTTGCAGCGACCATAAGCTGTTCTTTGGTGTGGAAGAAATGGAATTTCGCAATTATGTCGTGGGGGGGACCTTCAGATTTGCGCGGTGCTAATGCTCTATGTATTCTGTCCATTTCCAGTCTCTCAATTGTAATTGACGGTGATAACTCTTGAAATAGGGCAGTAATTGTTGATTGTAGATCAATAATAGACTCCGGTATACCTCGTATGCGAAGGTTTGAGCGACGTGCGCGATTTTCAAAATCTTCTAAACGAGTTTGCAGCGAGAAATTTTCATCTTTAAGTGTGTCCAATTCAGTTTCATGAATCATTACATTAGTTTCTATGTCATCCATTCTGTTTTCTAATTCAGCCGTGCGCTGACCTAAGTCACGTATTTCTTTTGTTAATTTCTCAGTAATATGGTCAGAGGTCTGCTTTAATGCTTTCTGTAGCATTTTTTCTATTTGAGTTAGAAAATTTGGGTGTAAAGAGCCTGTCTGTTGTGGCTGGCAGATGGTGCTGTCCTCACAGTCTGTATCATTTAGTTCATGAGGTAACTGCAGCTGCTGCTTGGCAGCGTGAGGTAAAACTGTGTAAGGAGATTTAGGCATTTTACTGGGGCCTCTAGATGAATTATCCCTGATGGGTTTCATCTTATTTTTTCCCCGGACAGCTCCATAAACCATCTTAAAATGTTCCCAGGGTACTGAGGAAGACCAGGGTAAGCTTTTGAAATAATTACCCTTCCATTCAGGTGTGTATGCTGGCCGTGAAGTCCTGAGAAAAGGGGAGCCTCAGCAGGACATGTCTGTCTCTGTGAGCTCCACGCATGCCCCTCGGCCTCATTATTTCTATGAAACTCCCAAAACTATTGCTATAGAGCTGTGCATGATATCACATTGCCAGGTACATCAAAATACAATGCATGCACCTCATTTACACTGTCGCACTAACGCCATATTAATCATTATCAGAGCTGCTTTGACTCTGTAAGCTAAAACAAAATAGTTCTGACCACAATTGGATCTATGAGACGGGCTAAGCTGGGAGGAAAATGACATTATCTTCTTAAGAGTAATTCCATATGAATGAAACTTTCAGTTTAAAGCAGGGATTTATATAGCCAATTCTTTAAGTGAGTTGGCAGTGTGCCTATAGGCTGTACGGTAGTATCCAAAGTCATGCCTTGTAAAGTTTGCCTCCGCAATGCAGATCCAATACTTTGTTGTCAAAACATTAATCCATTTTCTATTTTGAAGAAATTACTTTAAACATACGGATTGCTTGGCCCCTATTAAGAGATTTAGTGAAGAATGTTTTAATGTGAAGCACATTGCAACTGTACGGCCAACAGTATGCTTACAACGATGACTGTAAAATGATACAAATGCAATTACAGCTCTGTCGACATAATGTCATCCACAAATGTATATTCGTTTTCTTATCCATTTACAGAAAATTTGTTTTAAGAAATAACATAATTGGTAAATAAGAAAACACAATCAAGAGATCATATGGTAGTTATAGTCAATTCCCTCTACTTTTTTCTGCACTGAGGGAAATAATATGCAACATCAATGAAAATCATTTTTTGAATGGTCACATAGTAAGAAAACTGCTGGTGGGACGCAGAGCAGAGCCAGTACTTGAGAACCATGGATCAGGGACACTACTGGAGGGACGCAAAGAGTAAATACCACTGTAGAGACACATAACAAGGGTACTACTGGGGGGGACCCAGAGACGGGGCACTGCTGGAGGGATACAAAGAGGGGACACGTCTCAAAGGGATAGAAAGAGAGGGCATTGCTGGAGGGATACAAAGAGGGGACACTACTGGAGGGATATGAAGAGCACTGCTGGAAGGATACAGAACATAGATACTGCTGAAGGGACACAGAAAAGGGGCACTGCTGAAGGGACACATAAAGGGGCACTGCTGGAGGGACACATAGAGGGGCACCACTGGAGGGACACATAGAGGGGCACTGCTTTAGGGACACCGAGTAGAGGCACTACTAGAGGGGCACAGAGAGAGGGCACTGCTGAGGGCCAATGAGAGCGAAAACTACTGGAGGACCATAAAAATTAGGCACTACTGGAGGGACAGACAGAGAGAGAGGGCACTGCCGGAGCGACACAAAGAAAAGGCACTACTAGAGGGATACAGAGAGGGGGAGTGTTTGAGGGACACAGAGAGGAGGCAATGCTGGAGGGACATGGAAAGAGGGCACTGATGAAGAGACACAGAGAGAGGACAGTGTTGGATAGACATGGAGAGAGGCAATACAGAAAGCACAAAGAAAGGGGGTCCTGCTGGAAGGACACGTTGAGAGTCAGTGCTTGAGGGACATTTAGTGGATGCACTGCTGGGGGGATGCACAGAGGGGGCACTGCTGGAGGGATAGAAAGAGGGAGCACTGTTGGAGGGAGACAGAGAGGGGACACTGCTGGAGGGACACAGAGAGGGGACATTGCTACCTGCTGGAGGGACACACAGAGAGGGGACACTGCAGGAGGAACACACAGAGGGGGGACGCTGATTGAGGGACAAAGAGAGTGGACACTGCAGGAGAGACACAGAGTGAAGGCACTACTGGAGGGACACAGAGTGAGGCACTGCTGAGGGACGCATAGAGTGGACACTTCTGGAGGGGCACAGAGAGGGGGCAATTCTGAAAGGACACAAAGACAAAGAAGGGGCACTTCCGGAGGCACAAGGAGAGGTGCCACTGCAGGAGGGACACATAGAGAGGACACTACAGGAGAGAAACAGAAAGGGGGCACTGCAGGAGGGACACAAATGAGGACGCTGCTCTAAAAAATCCGGAATAGGGACAGTATAGGGGCATTCACACAGCAATCTGTACACAAGCCACTAAACTAGGAAAATAATCCTCTGCCTGCTTTTTTATCAGTAAAATATGGTAACACACTAATACAAAATTGGCCACGTTTCTAACCTTTTCCCACTGTACTGATACAGTAGTTTTTTTTGCATCTGTCCCAACTGAAGAGAAATCCCATTGCTTTGTATCCTTTCATTATTGTCAGCTGGTTTCAGTTTAAATCAAACTTAAAAAATAAAATAACACTTTAAAACTATGCATAACCCATTTACTGATACTTAGTGACACCTACTACCACCTAAAGTAATAATTACATTTAATGGAAGAATCCCTTTAAACAAACAGCAACTAGTAAGACAAACATTACGGAATGTATAATTCAACATCAGCTGGAATTCCAAAAGTTGTCTTATTCCAGTCTATGATATTTGAGCCTTTTGAGTTACAGAACGTGTTGCTCTCCCAGATGTACATTTCGTTTTTTTTTTTTTCAGAGCTACATATTCCTTATTTTTAATTGTACCCTGATGTGTCTTTAAATGTTAAGAAGGTTTTCTTTGCTCTCTGGTTTAATGAGCCAGCTGTTGTTTTAAAATGGAACTTCCTGTCTAGGCAGGTGGTGCTTTGTTTTAAGCAATAAACGAATGTAGTATTTCGATATATTTGTTATTGAAGTATGCTTCACTGGATCTACAGACACTTAAGAGTTCCTTGACTTTCCAGGAATAAGTGTGTGAAATTTTGCTAAAATAAACAAATGGACTTTGATAGTAAATGGACTTCAAGGAGCAAGTATGTAATTAATTAAATGAAAGACCATTGTTAGAAAACCTAATTTGTCCAATTTCTCAACTTTTATGCTAAGATATCATTATTTTCTCGTTTTAATTAGCAATCTTAAAGTGACACTAAACGATATCCTTGTTCTCCAAATATTATCCATACACACCCACTACTTAATGACCCTGTAATCCATTTCTCATTAAATAGTTTCTTACTGTGTTTTTCTGCCTCCTTACAATGGCCCCCATGAGCTTTTGAACGCCTCCTTTTTCCCCCCTCACTTCCGTTTGTTTGAAACAAGCAGCGCATGTTATTTGTGGTCTCTATGCATACTATACACTCTATAATCCATAATCAATAGTCCATCTCAGGAGTGAGCAAGAGAGGGTAGCTAGGTTCCTATGGGCAGTGGGGAATAAACATAGCCACCCACTAACAGGAATTTGGACCACAGAGGAAAAAAATGTATTTGGAGATCTGGAGGAGGCTGAGAGCAATAGGAGATACTTTTCTGAGTTAGAAATACATACCTGAATAGAATATATATATATATATATATATATATATATATATATATATATATATATATATATATATATATATATATATATATATATATATATATATATATATTAAACTAAAGTTTAGTCTTGTGTTGATATTTGTTCTTCCCAGAGACTTTTTGTAAACAATCTACCATGCATTCCATTTTGGACACTTTGATCTGCTCTGTCCAAGCCACAGTCTTTTTTTTTTATAAAAAATAACTAACATGTTATACTTATCTTAGTGTCACTCTTCTGTGCTCCTGGCCCCTCCCTCCTATTGAGTGTCCCCACAGCAAGTAGCTTGCTATGGGGGCATCTGAGCTAAGCTGCAGCTCTGTGTATCCATTCAAACACGGAGCTGCGGTTCAGCCCTGCCCCCTCTATCTTCTGATTGACTAACTGAGTTAGATTGACAGCAGTATGCGCCAATGTGCCGGTGCTGTGTCTTGGCCAATCAAGTGGGAGTGTTTTAGACAGCTGAGGCACTCGTGGACATCGCTGGGTAGAGAGGGGGCTTAGGTAAGTATTAGGGGGGAAGAGGAGGGCTGCTGCACACAGAAGGCTTTTCATCTTAATGCATAGAATGCATTAAGAAGAAAAAAAACCTTCTGCCTTTACAATCACTTTAAAACTATTATACAGAGTACAGGCAGTCCCTGAGTTACGAATATCCGATTTACAAACGACTCCTACTAACGAATGGAGGTGGAGTGACGTCACTGCCGGCAGCTTGCGCTCTACACTGGTCCCAGAAATCGCAGAGTAGCCATCTTGCAGAATGAGACACATCCCACACTGCAGTACTAGCTGTACTGCATGCCCCACATATAGGACAGCATGCCCAGAAGCGCCCAGAACACCCCACATTGCACAGCCAGAAGCACCTGGCTGGAGTTACACTTAAAACAGGTACTGTTCCGTCTTACAAACAAAGTTGACTCAAGAACAAACCAACAGTCCTTAGCTTGTTCATAACTAGGGGACTGCCTGTACTAGATATAATAGATAGATAGATTCTAAGATAAAAGCAAAACAGTTTTAATTTTTGTAGCTAGCAAACCTATGGGCAAGGAAGTTCCATTGCACAAAAAAGTCCTTATCATTGTGTTTTGCAAAAATGGGTAAATACAAAAAAATACAAAATACAAAAACATAGTAAAAGGAATGCATTGAGTTGCATTATTCTGTAAATACAAGTCAAATATACACACATATTTGGGATGCCTTTGGGAGTATGTGATCGTGCTAAACTAGAGATGTAAGGATAGGGATACCCAGGCATTGCTTTTGATTACTAGACCATCTCCTAGATGGTTGTAGTGATCAATCTTGGACAAATTCCTAGTGCTAATCACCTTCCACCACCACCACAATAAAGGGGCCTCACTCTCTATCTTGGCCTTTTTATATATTTGATATGATAGAGAATGGAGTAGGTGGAGTGAGCCATCCCATGGTGTAGATAGGAATGATATCGTGACCCACCTTGTCA
The DNA here is from genome assembly GCF_905171775.1 of Rana temporaria. Classification (NCBI taxonomy): domain Eukaryota; kingdom Metazoa; phylum Chordata; class Amphibia; order Anura; family Ranidae; genus Rana; species Rana temporaria. The sequence continues at coordinate 482,447,549 of NC_053490.1, forward strand.
GTATCTACGTAATAGCTGCATATTGATTTTGGATGGACTTGGTTTTAAATGATGAATTTGTTTAATATAAACTTCCACATCTGATTTTTTTCTTTAAAATTGTTTTTCAATTGAAACTTTGTTTCTGATTTCCAAAAGGGCAGGAAATCAGGAGGGAAAACTTGAGAAGTGCAATTTAATATCTTCTTGTCCCTCAAAATGTAACCAGCATAGTTTCATCTCAGCGAAGAATTGAATATAGACCATATTTTGATTATAATAAGTATATCATTTGTCATCAGGTTTGATGGTCTGCTGAAATATTTCATTAAATATTCTTTCAAGTTTAATATTACTCACAAAATTCCTGTTATGTATTATTTCATATATAATTACGCAGCTCAGGGTTTCCATTCTTTTAATAAAGAGTTTTGGAACTAGGTCAATACAGTTTAAATGAAAAGGATCTGGCTGGGCTTTAGTCATAATAACTTCTCTCACCCAAAGTGACAAAAATGATCAGAAAGCTATCAGACACTTTTGGTGTTTCAGTAAAGAGTATTTTGTAGTTAGTTCACAGGACTGGCCAGGAGTTGGCACTAATAAAAAGCATTGACCATTAAAGCCCAACTCTGGGCAACTAAAAAAGTATCTCTTGCAGTAAGGCTGTGTCTGTACTGCAAGTCTTTTCTGTTGTTTATGCCTAGGGAAACAATAAAGGAAAAATTACTTACCCAATCCGCCACTCCTTCCCACAGCTAAACCGGAGCCTGCAGTTTCTGTAACTCCATGCTCAAGCGGTTTAGAGTGCTAACATTATCAAGACCAGAGCAAGGTCCATAGACCTTTTGTGCACAGTCCACCTGCAGATTGTGGGGGAACGCAGCCTGCCGGGGAGCAGAGGCTATAGTTAGTAAAACTGTTTCTCCTCCGCCCTAGGCAAAATAAGAGATTAATCCCTGCAGTTCCCCCATTGCAAGGAATCATTTTTTTGTATCTGCCTGGAGTTGGGCTTTAAACTTGAACCCCAAGCACATGCAAAATGCATACATTAATGCTGCTCCATATTCCTCATTAGTAAATAATTCTATATGTATTCAATTATTTAATTTTTTTCATAGTAAATTATTATATATACAATTAAAATAAAATAAAACTAGTGAAAGTACCTGAATCTGACTTGCTTTCAGCTTTCCCTATACAGCGAAAGGACCAAAAGAATAACAATAAGCCACGACTCTTTTGTGAAATAAGAATTCAACTAGGTTACAATTATATATTCTGCAAAAATAAAACTGTGCTTTGAAGTGTTAATTAAATTAATTTAAAATGAGTAAAATGTCAAATTTTTTCCCCAATTGTTGTAAGCCTACTAGAGGTTCAAGAAACAAGAACAACATGAAAAATTTACATTAAATAAAACAGAAATCTTATTCTAAGAATGATCTATAAGCACTAACAAATAGAGGCAAAGGGCCAGATCCACATACATGTAGAATGGCGCAGCGTATCAGAGATACACTATGCCGCCGTACCTTACCTAGCGCATTTTCGAATCCTCAGCGATTTCGCGCCGTAAGTTACGGCGGTGTAGTGTATTTCTGGCGGCGGTTTTGAAATTGGGCGGGTTGGGGGCAGGTTTCATTTAAATGAAGAGCGTCCCCGCGCCGAATGAAATGCGCATGCGTCATCAAGAAATTTCACGCCGTGTTTTGCGCGAAATGACGTTGCAACGACGTCATTTTTTGAACTTAGACGTGAGTTACGTCCATCGCTATTCACGGACGACTTACGCCAAAAAATAAATAAATTCAAATTTAGATGCGGGAATGACGGCCATACTTAACATGGCAAGTCTATGTATACGCCGAAAAATACCAGCTTTAACTATACGCCGGAAAAAGCCGACTACAGACGACGTTAGAAAATGCGATGGCAGCGCGTACGTTTGTGGATCGTCGTAAATCGCTAATTTGCATACCCGACACGGAGAACGCCACCCAGCGGACGCCAAAGTATTGCATCTTAGATCCGAAGGCGTACGAAGAAGTACACCTGTCGGATCTAACCCAGAAGCCGTCGTATCTTGTTTTGAGGATTCAAAACAATGATACGACCTGGGAAATTTGAAAGTACACCGGCGTATCAGTAGATACACCGGCGTACTTCGTCTGTGGATCTGGCCCAGTGAGTTATATGTGGGTCCCTTGATCTTATAAGAGCAAGAGCAGTTTGCACCCTCTACATACAGAAACACATTTTACCTTAGTTCAGTTAAGTTGTTTTCACTACAGCCATCCGATAAAAGGAAATTCCTGATTTTTACATTTCCACTGCAGTTGGTTGGGGGTTCTTGACTAAGTGAAAGATTTACACTGTTATTAAATCATTTTATATTATTGTTGTTAAAGTGATTGTAAATGCAGATATATTTATTTATTTTTAAATTTGGAAAACATGTTATACTTACCTGCTCTGTGCAGTGGTTTTGCAAGTAGCTTGCTATGGGGCCCCCCGAGCGGGTTTGCTCTCAAGCCACTGCTTTGTGTGCTTTGTATGTCCATTCTTACACAGAAGTGGCTTGGTCCTGCACCCACTCTCTCCTCATTGATTCACTGGCTGCGATTGACAGTAGTGGGAGCCACATCACTGGATCGAGATAGGGCTCAGATAGGTATTGCGGTGGCTGGTGCATACAGAAGGTTTTTTAGCCTTCACGCAGGGAAAAAAAAACTTCTGTCTTTAAAACCACTTTAATATAATGTCACTAGTCAACAAAATTGGCAGAAAGTAGTAAAAGTCATAATACTGTACAGTGATACTTCGGTTTATGAATGCTTCTGTTCACGAACAACTCGCTTTCTCGAACAGAAGAGTTCACAAAAATTTGCTTCAGTTCACGAAAACGAGCCGCGGCCATCTTCCCTACTCTGACACATTCATATTGAGAAGAGCAGTGCGAGATAAGAGTCTTAGGAGAACAATTCTACTCAGATAGGGGGTTTTGCCCCCTGACTACCATGAGTGTGGGCTCACTTGATTGGAAATCATGAAAAACAGTTCATATGAATTTTTACAACTTTATCGTGCCCTCAAATGATATTTTCCTGGATGCACAATGGCCCCTAGATAAGTTTTTTAGATTAGGGTTTGGGATTGTTTCAAACAAGTATTAACCACTTGCCGCCTGCCCATCGTCAAATCACAGAGGGGCGGTGCGGCTCCCCTTCTGGGACAACATCATATGATGTCGCCCCAGAATGGCCCCTCTTGCCCGCCCGCAGAGGCATGCAGTGCGGTGATTGCGGCTGCGCCATGTTGCTGGGACATGGCCCCGACCCCGATCTCTGTAAGGAGCCATGGCGAAGCACGGAGATGCCAGTAATCGGTGCTCTTAGCCTCACACTGACAGGAAACATGTACACATGTAATCAGGGCACTGATCATCAGTGCCCTGATTATAATAGCGCAACCAGTGCCAGTAATCAGTGCCCACCAGTGCCAGCAATCAATGCCCAATAGTGCCAGCAATAGTGCCAGTAATCAGTACCCACCAGTGCCCACAAGTGCCACCAATCAGTATCCATTAGTTATGCCAGTCAAAGCTGGCTATCAGTGCAGCCTACCACTGTTGCCCATCAATGCCCATCAGTGTCGCCCATCAGTCTCGCCTAAATTATAAATATTTCACATAGTTACAGTATAGCATGACCGTGCAATTGTCATTCAAAGTGTGACAGCGCTGAAAGCTGAAAAATGGCCTGGGCAGGAAGGTGGTGTAATTGAGGTGGTTAAAGAGCAGCTATAGTTTTTTTTTTTTTTTAGATGTACACATGAAAGAGGTCTGCTTAATGTCAAAGACCGTATGTAATATATGTTTAAAATCCTTTTTTTGTACATAAAATTCATAATTTCACTGTATATATAAACAAAAATAAAAAGTTCAGAATGGATTAACCGATTTACATTGAACCTTATGGGAAAATGTGCCTCGGTTCACAACCAGAGTCGTTTCACTAATTAAGTTCATGAACCGAGGTACCACTGTAGTTATTAGAAGTATTAATTTATGTTAATTATTAAGTGGTTGATTTATTAAAAAAAAAAAATACATTAATTCTGTGTGAATGTGGCCATTAAACATTGTTTTCTCACCAGGTTGAGTATTTTCCATTCATTATATTAGAGTGAGTCAGGAAAACACTGCTTTAAAGTGGTTGGAAACCCCCCCTTTCACCTTGCACCTACAGGTAAGCCTAGATTAAGGCCTAGTACACACGAGAGGATCGATCCGCGGAAACGGTCCGGAGGACCGTTTCCGTGGATAAATCCTCTGGCGGATTTTGATCTCATGGTTGTACTAACCATGAGATCAAAATCCCCGCGGAATTCCCTGCGAATCATTACGACGCATGCGAGGGATGGATTCGGACGGATTGATCCGGTGAGTCTGTACAGACCAGCGGATCAATCCGTTGGACTGGATTCCAGCGGATCGATTTCTTAGCATGTTAAGAAATTTTGATCCGCTGGAAATCCATCGGCCCGAAAAATATCCGCGGATAAATATCCGCTGGATCGTACACACCAGGGAATCTATCCGCTGAAACCGGTCCGCGGATAAATTCCAGCGGATAGATCCTCTCGTGTGTACGGGGCCTAAGGCTTACCTGTAGGTGCAAGAAAAATCTCTGTAACCTACACAGTTAAGGAGATATTTGCTAAAAAATACAGCACATATGTCTATGGCGCATGCGTGCCGTAGACAACAGCACCGGTGCACTGAAAGTACAGTTTTTTAGCCTGGAAAATTCAGGGTTAATGCTGAATTTTCGTGCACACGCTGGGATTGGCCGGTCACATCGCTGGAGCGGTGATAACAGGAAGAAGATGGCGGAGGGCACAGAGAAGAACTTCAGGTGCTTCGTTCTCAGGTAAGTTTTTGCTAACTTTCACACAGAATGAATGTGCATGCAGCATCAAAGAGCAAATAGCTTTATAAAACACCCGTTACTATCAGTGTATCCAAAGCAAAAACATTTGAGAAAATCTTCTTGGGACGGGCTCTTGGAACGGGCTCTGCTGAAGCCACTGTGAATATTTGATTTTATTTACATGCTTTTAACACCTTCTCAAATGTGAGTGTCCATTTTTACTTAGGTAATAAATATATTTTTTGTGTAAATGGTATCACACTATGTAGTCTATTCTTTCTCCTTTTATCAATGTACTATTTGGATGAATTGAATTTGAGTTTTGGTCACTACATCCTTGGTTGAGACCTATTGGCGACAATAGTGTGATGGACCTCAACTTCATATGTCCATATTAGACCCCATTCACACCTAAGCGACAAAACGCCCGACGCGGGACGCTTCTGTCGCTAGAGGGGAGAATTCACATTGCCGTCTATGGAGATGGTTCACATCTCATAGACCCGCAACGCCTGTCGCCTGAAAAAAAGTCCCGGACCCTTTTTTTCACGCGACAGGCGCGTTTTCCCATAGACAGCAATGGGAATACTTTAGAAAAAAAAGAAAAATTTGTAATCGCGGCAAATCTGCCGCTACACGCGAACGCGGCTGTCGCTTAGGTGTGAATGCAGCCTTAGAAGCTGTGTATGCTGATATACTTCTCTCCCCTGGGTGTGCTACACCAAAAGCTCTGTTGACTCATTGGGCAAGATTCTCGCAGAATCCGCGGCGGCGTAGCGTAAGCCATTTACACCACGCCGCCACAATTTACTGGAGCAAGTGCCGTATTCTCAAAGCACTTGCTCCGTAATTTGTGGCGGCGTAGTGTAAATGGGCCCGGCGTAAGGCCGCGTAATTCAAAGGGGGCGGCTTGTATTTAAATTAAGCGCGCCCCCGCGCCGATTGAACTGCGCATGCTCCGTTTTGAAAATTCCCGCCGTGCTTTGCGTGAAATGACGTCGCACCGACATCATTTTTTGAACTTCGACGTGACTTACGTCCTTTCCTACGCAAAAAAAAAAATTAAAATTTGACGCGGGAACGACGGCCATACTTTAACATGGCAAGTCTATCTATGCGCCACAAAATAGCGGCATTAACTATACGCCGGGAAAAGCCGACTAGCGACGACGTAAGAGAATGCGACGGCCGCGCGTACCTTCGTGGATCGACGGATCGAAGCCAGAAGCCGACGTATCTTGGTTTGAGAATTCAAAAGATACGACGCAGCAAATTTGAAAGTACGCCGGTGTATCCGTAGATAGGCCTGCGTACTTGCTCTGTGAATCTGGCCCCTTGGGCATATTCCTAGTTGGGTTCAACATGTCTGGTAAGCCTCTTTTTCTATTGGTGGTGGAATATCTACAGACAAACTGATTTACAATTACTCACCTTGGAAAGTCACTTTATCCACTGGAATCACTTCGTGGACTATATAATTATGTGCATGCACCTTTGTTTCATGTAAATGTGTTATTCTTTATCACGTATCAGTCACATTGAGTGTCATTATTAGATTCATTTTCTATATGTTTTTTTTTTTTTTTGCACTTTAGTGAATCTCCGCTATCAGCTTTTGTCTGAACAGCAGGAGCCCTACTCTTTTCAATCAAAATGTTTTAACCCTCCCTTATACTATTAAAAAAAGGATAAAAAAGTTTAGGATATTAAAGGGTCTATTTATAAATATTTTCACAAAGCATTCACCCAAGAGTCACAGATTTCTCTAATTGGATTAAGTTGAGAAAATGTGTGAATCATGGGTAAAACTTGTGCGAATCTTGTTTGAAAACATTTGTAAATAGCATTTTTTTCAGAGTTTGGACCCACTTTAAAAAAAAATTCTCTCCACAGAATAAATCTAGCTAAATAAATTTGATACACAAGAAAAAATAAAATAAAAATTCAACCGCATCTGTCTTCCAGTCTTTAGCCAAAGAAAAGCTATACTTTGAAGGTGGTCAATATTGTGCCACACTAGTCTATTTCCCGGGCCTGCTCTTGGTATGTAAATGGTTCCACAGTGATCCGATAAGGGCAAGAAGGAGGATTTCATCGATCCAGTGAGCGCTTCTGAATGGCTTCACAGCAGGCGTTTCTAAGCAGATTGATCACAGTGCGTGGGTCATGACTTTTCATAACTGCACTTCCAGATACAATCATATTAGCTCCAGCCCCAGCACATCTGTGTATAATTTCTGGTCCAACACCACCATCTACCTCTATATCCAGTGAAGGGAACTGTGACCTTAACCATTGTACCTTTGGCATTATGCCCTCCATGAACTTCTGCCCTCCAAATCCAGGCTCCACTGTCATAACCAAAGCCATATCAATCTGACTTGCCCATGGTGCAAGATCTTCCACTGTAGTATTTGGTTTAATTGCCAGTCCCACTTTCATGCCACTTTCTCGTATGTCTTTAATAAGAATTCCAGGGTTTTCTGTATCCTCCAGGTGAAAGGTATACTGGTTAGCACCAGCAGCTGACATGGGTTTCACCCACTGCTCTGGTTTAGCCACCATCATATGCATGTAAAAAAATGGGTCATTTCCCAGTTGCTTTCGTAGACATTCTACCACCGGATGTCCAAATGTGATGTTGGGAACAAAATGTCCGTCCATCACATCCAGGTGCAGGTTTTCCGCCCCGCTCTGCAGCATGCGATCACATTCCTGTAAATAGTAGACATGTGCATTTGTTTTCGTCCGAATGCATTTTCATCCGCAATTCAGGTATTTTCGTTATCGTTTTAACAAACGATAACGAAAGAGCACAATTCGAAAACCTAGAGATCCGTAATAAAAAAATGCTTTTTTTTGTTTTCGTATAACAATTCGATATAGATAGGAGATTCGACATGACGCTGACTGAATAGCAATCTGTCTATCAAACCTGATATTCTACTACACACACATACGACATTATAGAGAAAAGAAAAGATTCGACATTATAGAGAAAAGATTCGACAAAGCATCGAAAATCGCCGAATCTGTCATTGAAGGCTTATGGTGTATATCGAAAGTGCTAAGCAGATTCAACGGAGAAGATATACTGCACTCGTACATTTTTAATGATCCGCCCATAGGCTATAGAAAAATTCTAATGCTGGTTAACTGGTAATAATAAATAATAATAATATAATTATTTATTATTATTATTATTACTAGTCATACAACGTTAGAATTCTTGTAGGCGGAATATTCGACCGGAAATGTACGCTTCGACGTAAAATTTCGATGTTCCGTCGAATATTCTTTGACCATTCGACACTGAAACCAAGTATATCTGGATTTTCGGACGAAAGCTATTCCCAACGAAAAACAAAATAAATCAAAACGATTTTCGGGACTAACTAAATAAATTTATTTTTCTGACGAAAACGAAATTACGAAACAAAATATTTCAGTTTGCACATGTCTAGTAAATAGCATGTTATAGCCATGACCATAATAGTTTATCTTTCTTTGTCCTAATCACTAACAAAATAGTTATAGTAATAATAATGGTAATAATATTATATTTGAGATATTTTCTATTCTTTAATGAACTATGGCTTACCACATCCTCTATGGGTATTAGCTAAATTTAGAAATATAACAGAAAATGCAACCAATAAATGTTTTATACCGTAAGGCTAGAAACCTTGATTTTAAATACAAAACTGTGGGCCCCTGTAAAATGTTATGGACACAGAAAAAAAATCCATGAAATCTGCTTTTGCTCTTCACAGCTCCAGTTTTTTCTTTTTATTTCTCTTTTTTTTTTGTATCCTACTAGGTTTTTGCTTAGCTTTATTTCTTTTCTCAGATTTAGTGCCAGTAGAAATAAAGGAGCAATAAAACAGCTATCTTGATGGTTTTGGCTTTTGCAAAGTATTTGTGTTACTTTTTTTCAAAATGTTCTTTTTGCATGAGATAATTATGTTTCAAAGGCTGAAACAGAAGATGTCCTGTATTTTGGTAATATCTATAGGCTAAACGTATCATAATACTATTGTTTAAATATCCTTAGTACCATGTGGAACTCAGGGAGAATTTCATGTAATGTGCCCTGAGTCTAATTGCATTAAAGTATTATTTTTCTAAGCTTAAAGTAAACATGTGCAAGCTGTAAAAACATGGTGTTGGGCTTTAGCTAAATCTCTATGTCTAGCTAGGCATCTTGAAAATTATGTTCATCAATTCATTATATTTATTATTATAATATTAATAAACTATTTTCTTAATGCTCCCTAAATTTTATAGAAATGTTATCGTTTAGGAAAACAGATTTAATCAGAACATAATAAAAATGGAAAAATATGTCTAAAAAACTACAATGACATATTGGGCCAGATTCACATAGAAATGCCCAGGCGCAGCGTATCAGAGATACGCTACGCCGCCGTATCTTACCTGGCTCTAAGTCGAATCCAGGAAGATTTCGCGCCGTAAGTTACGGCGGCGTAGTGTATCTCTCACCGCGTAATTCAAATCGGCGGGTAGCGGGCGTGATTCATTTAAATGAAGCGCGTCCCCGCGCCGATTGAACTGCGCATGCTCCGTTTCGAAATTTCCCGCCGTGCTTTGCGCGAAATGACGTCGCACCGAAGTCATTTTTTAAACTTAGACGTGAGTTACGTCCTTTCCTATTCACGGACGACTTCCGCAAAAAAAAAAAATTAAATTTAACGACGGCCATACTTTAACATGGCAAGTCTATATATTCGCCACAAAATAGCAGCTTTAACTATACGCCAGGAAAAGCCGACTAGCGACGACGTAAGAGAATGCGACGGCCGCGCGTACCTTCCTGGATGGACGGAAAAAGCTAATTAGCATACCCGACGCGGAAAACAACGCGAACTCCACCCAGCGGGCGCCGAAGTATTGCACCTACGATCCGAAGACGTACGAAGCTGTACGCCTGTCGCATCGAAGCCAGAAGCCGTCGTATCTTGGTTTGAGGATTCAAACTAAAGATACGACGCGGCAAATTTGAAAGTACGCCGGTGTATCAGTAGATACGCCGGCGTACTTGCTCTGTGAATCTGGCCCATAGTATCTATATACAGGACAGAATATGTAAACCCACAAATCAGCAGCACAAGAACCCCCCACCATCCATATACCATAGTAACCACACATAATTAGTAAAAAAAAAAAGCATAGAAACAAACCCCGAAGCTAACGGTCAAAAAATACGTTTTGTCCAAATGCAATTATATTCCCATCACAATAACTGCACCAAAATTGTCTCATACACATTAACACTGAGATGTCCAATTGAGATAATAGATTGTTTTCTTCCACTTGGAAGTAGTATTTAATGAGGGTGCCTGTTCAGAATAATTAGCAGAGCCCCTGAGGAAGAGAATGTAAGTCAGGCCATAGATGGCGCAAATTTCTTTCCTGCAAATCATGGGTTGCAGAAAATAAATCTGCTCTATTCCCCTATCAAAACAAACATTGTGTTCTCCCAGTGAGTGAGTGAGTGAGTGAGTGAGAAACTTATATAGCGCAACACATGCGAACTGAATCGCCTCTGGGCGCTTGGTATCCATTCCCTGGGCCCTCAGAAGAGATGGGTCTTGATCTTTCTCCTGAAGGCCAAGTGGTTTACCTCCAATCGGATGGTGGTTGGTAGAGCGTTCCATAGTCTGGGTCCTTGGACCCCAAATCTTCGTTCTCCTTTGGACTTGTATCTGGCTTTGGGTATCTGGAGTAGATTTTGGTTGGTGGATCGCAGAATGCGATTGGTGTTATGAGCTTTTATTTTCTCGCATAGATATTGGGGGGCATTTCCCAGAATACACTTGTGCGTTAGACAGAGTGCTTTGAAAGTGATTCTGTCTTTTACGGGCAACCAATGAAGGGATCTCAGCGAAGGTTAGATTGATTCCCATGGTTTTTTCCCAGTCACAAGTCGAGCGGCCGTATTTTGAACGACTTGCAGACGAGTGATTTGGTATTTTGGGAGTCCAAGATAGAGGGCATTTGCATAGTCAAGTCTGGAGTTGATAAGTGTCCCCACTACGACTGCTATGTCTTCTTTTGGAATGAAGGGAGTGAGTCTGCGTAGAAGGCGGGGGAAGCAGTGGGAGGCGGGGGAAGCTGTCTCAGGAGAACACAGTAATTATTGCTAGCCGCTATAACAGCCGCTAGTGATAATCGCATGTAAAATATAGCAGGCTGGTTGTTCAACTTGGGTACATTCAGCTTGCCCATACATGGTTGGAATCAGCTATGGCCAGCTCAACTATTGAGCAAGAAATTGTTGGATTGGAGCCTGCCTGTTGGAGTCTGCCTGTTCATAGCATTCAATACATGGGCCATGCAGTCCAACTTTTTTCATATATATATATATATATATATATATATATATATATATATATATATATATATATATATATATATACAGTTGTGCTCAAAAGTTTGCAAACTCTGGCAGAAATTGTGACATTTTGGAATAAATATTGAAAATATGACTGATCATGGCAAAAAACTGTATTTTATTTAACAATAGCAATCACATTAAGCCATTTATTATCACATTTCACAAATGTTTCACAAATGTGGGAAATTAACCTTTAATTGCCATTTTAACCTGTGTGTGCCACCTTCTGTGTCTGTATAAGGCCAAACATTCCAGGGTATTTAAACTTTATATCAAGGCCATTTGGGTGATTTCTGTTATTATTATGATTTGAAAAAGGATCTAAAAAACTATGTGATAATAAATGGTTTTATGTTATTGCTATCCTTAAAAAAAGACAGTTTTTTGGCATGATCAGTCATATTTTCATTATTAATACCAACATTTCGCAATTTCTGCCAGGGTATGCAAACTTTTGAGCACAACTGTAGATATGTGTAACCAGGGTAAATTTTCCAATGGCAACACTTTTTCTGTAGACAAATGTCTAAGTGGGAAATTTCCCTTAATTTTTAAGGGACTTTTCTATCACTTTCTATTGTCTCTCTAGGACAGGAGGTCAAGGGGATCTCCCCAATGGGACACAGACATAATAAAAAGGACAGGGACTTTCTGTCAACAAAAAAAGTTTGGGTTATGCATTCACTTTTTTTTTTTTAAAGTGTATTTTGTGCGTGTGCGTGTACTCGAGAGAGGAGCCGGACTGCAGGAGTTGGGAGTAGGCAGGCCTCCCCCAGAGGCAATCTGCCACCTTTCTCCATGCCCCGGGTGGCAATGGCAGGTGTGTGAGGGAGTCCTCCCACACAGCCTGCCCTACCTGCTCCGCTTTGAAGCCCAACGGGGCAGAGGGACTCCCTATAAGGGAGTGAGAGGATTTGCCCACTCAACCAGCCCTGTTATTCCTTCGCCTCTCTTTTTAGAGACCCCGTGGTCAAAGTGCGTGCATGTTTACCCAATTTGGAGTGCGTGTAAGTGTGGTGGTTTTTGTGGGAGGGGGGTGGGCGTACTAAGCGCAGGCTTACCTCGCATAGCACACCCACCGGGAGCCGGGCTGGGACCACCAAACTCAATTCAAATGTAGCTGAGACCGGGATCCGAACCCCTAGCTGCAGAGGTGAATGGCTTGTCAGCACAGTGCCAATCGCGTTGAGCCACCGCAGCTCCCTTATGCATTCACTTTAACACTTTGTGAACAGAACCTCTTTTCACATGCATATAAATGTGCCTGTGCTAGCAGTAGGAGAAATACGCAGCCACCTGGGGTGCACTGCTGTCTAGGGCGCAGCCGCTGGTTCATACTGTTTGACCTTACACTAGTCCCTGTCGTTTTTTTTTTTTTTTTGGAAGCCTGGGTCTTTGGGGTCGGGCAGACAGGTTGTCCCACATTCCCTGTTGGCTCCAATGTCTGGAGCTCTGTATGCCGCCGCCCTGCTGATTGGGGGGGTGGCTGGGCGATGCAAGTAGCTGGTCTTACCTAGGGTGCAAAATAGTCTAGGGCCGGCCCTGATAACATAAGTGTAGCACTACCCCCGGAGGAGCTGCTGGTTTATTTTGGGTCTACGCTCTGTGATTAACCCCTTAAAGTGGCTCAAAACCCTCCCTTGACACACCTGGTAATATGGAAGTTGTGGACCCCAGTAGCTTGTGGGGAAGCACAATATCCCCTAACACTGCAACAGATTATGCAAATAAAAAGCGTTACCTTAATTGAAAGGGGTCTTGCAGTATCAAAGATAGGCTGCACACAGGCTTCAAGATAACCAAAGTAACAAAGGAACATGAGTAAAACAGTGATACTCAGTCACAGTGATAACAGTGATTTGCAGACCCCTGCAGTATCAATAACAATAATAAGTATGAGCTAAAATGTATAAGAAATAGTGCAGCACAATATACTGTAAATACAATTAAACTAAAGTGCAAAACACAGTTGTTATACCGATAACAAATTAATCATGAATGGTGCATAAATAATGCAAAAAACTGTCCAAAAAGTGAAAAATTCCAAAGGAATAGGGTGACAACCACTCCAAATCTTCACCGGTGACTTTAACTTTAAATAAGTGATCCTCCACCGTTTAGAATGGTTACTCTCACCTTCAGGTATGGACCCCTGTTTTACCAGGCAGTCATACCAGCAGATTAAGTATGAGCTAGACTGCAATGTCTTATAGACCTGTGTGAGCACACAGCAAGAGGGACCCCCTTAACAAAACATATACATTGAAAAGCCCTCTTGCCAAACCTCACCCAGCTCTCTGCCTCTCTACAATACTATATAAAGTAACAGAACTGATTACTCGGTCAACGAGCAATGCAATGAATATATTCAATATACAACACTAAATAGATAACCCTTGGATACTATAGCTAATCAGAATGACCTGGCGTCCCAGGCCAAACTTCAATACAGTCTCCTGCTAATAGTTTGTGCACATGTGCGTTGGAATGCATTGGCGCGCAAAGAGCAATTTATAATCCAAAAGGGTAATAGTAAACTGTTAAACGTTTCCTGAATAGTCAACCGCAAAGATGGATATCAACGATCCGCCCTTCTGCAAGACACTCAGTACTTTCAGGCATGTGCTCGTCTCACCCAACTGGTTCAGGCCTTGTCCTTCTACAGCACACCGTCCGGTCAATCAGCAGTCTCCGGTCCTCAGACAGGTCGCAGGGTTACTGGGATCTCGTCTGATGACTCTGGCAGAAGCTCTGTCTCTTCTTCTCAAAGCCTCTCTGTCCGGGCGTATGTAGGCCTCAACTGCGGCCTACTCTCCATGGAGACACTCCTGACAGTCTCCTCTTGAGTTGAAGAGACGGTCCCGAGAGAGCACGCCTAACAAGTCCTCTCCCTTAAATTACCTCCCCCAGCAGGCGGTGCGGAAGGCAAAGTATCTTGGGTTAGCACAGCTGCTCTCTGGGTAATGTAGTTCATTACAGACCAGGGCAAATGGAGTCTCTTCTCCTTCTGAACTCAATCCCCCAACTCTCACTGCGGTACCAGAATGAAATGTAAACAACAGGTGGCTCTAACCCAACTCGGCCACAGGAGGGAGCTGAGATCCTTCACAATAAGCAATGGTAGTCTTTTGTATCACATCAGAAAGGGTAATACCCCGCTACATAAGATTCTTATAAAGGTGCAAGGAACCAAAATATAAGTAATATACCAGTAGTCAAACCTTAATGACAAGGAGTTTTCACTTTTTTTTTAAATAGCTTATACCCCAGTGGGGGGGAACCTTAGAAATACATGACTACTGCAGTGTTAAAACTCAACACTTTTACTGTAGACACGAGAAGGAAGTAATTTGCTGCCCAAATGTGTTTGGGATAATGAGCCCTTTGCTAGCGTACACTTCACAGTGACAAAACACCACAATTGCTATCATGGACCTGTTGTAAATGATAGTCCCCCTGACTTTCACGTAGATCCCATGGCTTTAAAATTCTAAGTCACTAACCTGGAATAATCATACTAATGAGGTCAGGATAAAACTAGGACATCTGATCTGCATTCTTGTTCAGTGACCCCAAAAACTTTGAAGCCAGCGGATCAGTATGACAACCAGACAACCTAAAATTACACCGGGAAGATGATGTCACCTGCAACCAGTCTCCACTCCCCCCAACAATCACTCAGACTATGCATTGTAACTTTCCAGTAAGCCGGCTAAAATGGGTATGAGTAATAGAAGATAATCCATTTATACACAGCCAAGAGTACATTTTACAAACCCAGAACAGACACGCATCAAATTAGGTAAGAAACATTAGCATTTCTTATCTCTATACTTGTTCTGGGTCAGTAGCTGAAAGTATTTGTGTCAAAGAATGTGGTGGTTAAATAGAGGGAGAATACTGGCCATGAAACCTCAAGACTTCCAGAAACTGGATGCTTTTTTTTTTTTTTAGTCTGCGGCACATCCTGGTTGTCCAGGGATGTGAATAAGTACAAGCAGATTGACATGTTTAAAAAGCACTGTCGAAGATACATCTAAGTAATAAGCTGTGTTTTCTTCTGTAGATCTTTGAATGCTGGATAAAACGAAAGGCATTGAGCCTCTCAACAGAATGCATCATTTGATCTCTTGCTAAACTATTAAAGTTAAATGTGGAATTGTTGGTTACAGCTTACATACATGGAGAAAAATGTGGGCTTTTTCTATCAGCTGCAGACAGAAAACCACAAGCTTTTCAGACCAACCACACCCTTCAGAAATGAATCTCTTGTTAGAGTTCACAGATCTATTTGCAAGCAAAAGAGAAGCAAATCATTCTGCAGGACTTTTCCCAAATAAGCTGCCCTCCCAGTGCCTGCAGTTCTTGTTCTTGTTCCTCCAAAGATCTACGAGGCTCTATTGAGAAAATAGCTACCAGATAGCTGATGGTCACACATTTTCCACTGTTTACCATTCTCTTTGGTTCTGTGTGATTGACAACCTCACTGGCCAACAGGGATCTGATGAAAGAAGGAAGGGGCAGAAAACAGCACAGCAACTGTTCAGCTTTCTTTTATGCAATGCCCAACATTTTTAGGAAAAAGGAGTGCAGAATAATCTAAGCATGCCTGCAGGCACCTACTCTACTTTAAAGAGATTATAGGTTTACTTTCATAGAGTATTCTTCTTTACCTTGAGATACAGCCAATCTTTCCTTAGGCTCCTATTGAAAAGCAAATAAATGTGTTGATTCTAATAGAACTCAGGTTTTCATGTAATCATTACCATAAATGGACCCCTACATCCAACTAGGTATTCCTGACTTGTAGGGCTTAAAGGGGTTGTAAAGGTAAAAAAAAATCCCTAAATAGCTTCCTTTACCTTAGTGCAGTCCTTCTTCACTTACCTCATCCTTCCATTTTGCTTTTAAATGTCCTTATTTCTTCTGAGAAATCCTCACTTCCTTTTCTTCTGTCTATAACTCCACACAGTAATGCAAGGCTTTCTCCCTGGTGTGGAGCGTTGTGCTCGCCCCCTCCCTTGGACTACGGGAGAGACTCAGGAAGCTCTCTACATTGCAGATAGAGAAAGGAGCTGTGTGTTAGTGGGTGTCCTGACTCTCCTGCTCGCACCCTCAAGGGAGGGGGTGAGCACGACACTCCACGCCAGGGAGAAAGCCTCGCATTACGGTGTGGAGTTATAGACAGAAGAACAGGAAGTGAGGATTTCTCAGAAGAAATAAGGACATTTAAAAGCAAAATCGATGGATGTGGTAAGTAAAGGAGGACTGCACTAAGGTAAAGGAAGCTATTTAGGGGGAAGAAATTACCTTTACAACCCCTTTAAAAGATTGTAAACTGTATAAGGGCTGTCCGGAGTGAGTGAGTGAGTGAGTGAGTGAGTGAGTGAGTGAGTGAGTGAGTGAGTGAATAACTTATATAGCGCTACAAATGCGAACTGAATCGCCTCAAGTCCTAAAATGAAACAAAATATTCCATATTATTCCTGTATCCATGTGCTCCTGAGAATGTTCAAATGTCCTTGGTGAAACATTTCCCTTCTTCTATATTTCCTAGACATGTGCATTCATTTTAGTCTGAATTTCGGGGATTTTCACGTTTGTTTTACCAAACGATAACGAACGCGCAGAATCCGAAATCCGAAAGATCCGACATAAAAAATGCTTTATTTTCGTTTTGTTGCGACAACAGTTCGATATAGATAGAAGATTCGACATGACGGTGACAATAGCGATCTGTGTCTATCGAATCTGTGGTTGAATGTGCCTAACCTTAACTCTATTAGTCCAATATTATTCGACATAGAGAGGAAAGATTTGACATGAGCATTCGACGAAGCAGCTAAAAACATACGATCGCCGTGAGCGGACATTTATGGTCAAATGCTCCGTCCATAAGCTATAGAAGAATTCTAATGTTGGTTGACTAGTAATAATAACTAATAAATATAATTATTACTAGTCATACAACATTAGAATTCTACTATAGTTTGGGGGCGGCGCATTCGACCGGAAATGTACAATTACAGCGTTGTACAGTTTAGCTGCTTCGTCAAATCTTCTTGGAACATTCGACAGACCCCATAAGCCTTCAATTTACAGATTTAACCTTAATTCGGATTTATGGACGAATGCATTTTTTAACGAAACTAAATAAATAAAAACAAATTTCGGGAGTAACTAAATAAAATAATTTTTCGGACGAAAACGAAATTCCGAAACAAAATATTCCAGTGTGCACATGTCTAATATTTCCTATTGTGAGATTCCTTTCCCCTCAAAATATTAAATTTTTTGCTCACTATGGTCCAAAAATGTCCATTTGTCTCCACTAACCATTATAAAATAAATGCTCTGTAATCGAAAGATTTAAAGAAAAATTCCACTTTCCATTTTAGCTTAAAGTAGAACTAAAGGAAAAACCTTTTTCTTATTTTCATTTTTGATAGAGCCATGAGGGTTAAATACCCTGTTGTTTTTTGTTTTTTTTTCATCCCATTGGGGATATTTCCATTCACTTTCTGTCCCACAGCCAAAACGTAAAGTGAGAGGAAATCTCTACAAAGTGAGGGAATCCTGGAGTATCACCCAGGGGTGGATCCAGAATCTAGTCTCGGGAGGGGCACTGCCAGAAAATATATAGATCACATGCGATGTCTGTGCGATGCAAATTCAGCCCTACAAACTGTAGGGCTGAATTCGCATTGCATTCAGACCAAACTTGTGTAGGACACTTTTTTTTTTTTTGTCCGCACAAGAATCAGATCACACCCATGCAATACGATTCTGCAAATCACACGGGGCCAAATCCACAGACATGCAGCCTAACTTAACTTTTCAGAGTTAAGTTACACTGCCACAATTTTCCGAAGTTAAGTACCGATCCTCAAAGCACTAACCCGGAAAATTGCGGCAGCACAACTTAACTCCGTCCATCGTAAGGCGTTCCTAGTTTAAATGGGCGATTCCCATTTAAATTAGGCGCGCTCCCGCGCCGGACGTACTGCGCATGCGTGTGACGTCATTTTTCCCGACGTGCAGCGCGCGAACGTAATTTACGCCGGGCTTTGTGGATTGCGACGGGACAATAAAGTTGCGACAGGTGAAAAAAAAAATACGCGCCGGGAAAAAAAATTCAAATAAAAAAACAAATCGCGGCGATCGAAAAAAAGGTCTGGTTTTACATGGTGTACTAACTTTACACATTGTAAAACCAGCCCTAATTTAACGCGTGCAAATCGTAACTTACGCAGAAAACACAAAGCTTAAAAGCTTTGTGGATCTGCTTAAAGCGGTGGTTCACCCTTAGAGGGCACTTTTTCCCCTTAGATTCCTGCTCGTTTTTACTAGGGGAATCGGCTATTTGTTTTAAAATATGAGCATTACTTACCCGTTTACGCGATGCATCCTCTCCGTCGCTTCCGGGTATGGGCTGCGGGAATGGGCGTTCCTTCTTGATTGACAGTCTTCCGAGAGGCTTCCGACGGTCGCATCCATCGCGTCACGATTTTCCGAAAGAAGCCGAACGTCGGTGCGCAGGCGCAGTATAGAGCCGCACTGACGTTCGGCTTCTTTCGGCTACGAGTGACGCGATGGATGCGACCGTTGGAAGCCTCATGCCGCGTACACACGGTCGTTTTCTGCGATGTAAAAAAAAGACGTTTTTAAAAACGTCAATTTAATTGACCGTGTGTGGGAGAAAACGACGTTTTATGTCTTCTGAAAAACGACCAAAAAAAATTGAAGCATGCTTCAATTTTATGTGTCGTTTTTCAAAACGTCGTTTTTGACTTCACAGAAATTGACCGTGTGTAGCAAAAAACGACGTTTCAAACGACGTTTTTACACCCGCGCATGCCCAGAAGCTACTTATGAAGCAAGCTTCAATGGAAAAACGTGGTGAACGTAACCTCGCTTTGCTAGAGCACTGTGAAAAAACGATGGTGTGTAGGCAACATCGTTTTTGAAAATTGAAGTTTCAAAAACGTAGTTTTTTACTTCACAGAAAACGTCGTTTTTTTACATCGCAGAAAACGACCGTGTGTACGCGGCATAAGGGGAAAAGGGGAAAATTTTAATAAATGGGTGAACTCCCGCTTTAAGTACTCATTTGCATACGCTAGGCGGCATTTCGACACGAAATGCCCCCAGCGGCGGATGCGGTACTGCATCTTAAGATCTGACAGTGTAAGTGTCTTACAGATGTCAGATCTTCTGCCTAACTTTGGAAAAATCCTTTTGAGGATCGTTTCCAAAGTTAGGCACAGAGATACGCAGGCTGAACAGCAGTTCCGCCTGCGTATCTCTTTTGTGGATTTGGCCCACTGTGTTTTGCACAGTCCTTAACTTAACATACATTCCACAATCAGTTTACATGAACAGGTTTGCGATTTAGATGCAGTGCGGATTTGCAGTGAATTTGCTGTAAATGTGCACTGCATCTAGTGTGAGCCGGGCCTAAATGGCAGTTCAAAGTGTTAGCAGCTGGCATGATATAGCTGAGGAGGTGAGCGTAGCCAGAATTTATGAAGGTGCCAGGTACTGTGTTTCCATAATAGCTGTCTACTCTTCTGCAGCTCCACGTTTAAATCAATATCCTGCATTATAATTAGATTAAGATTTGAATAAGACAAAAGTGTTGACACTAAAAGGGCAGCACTTTTATTTTTTCATAAATAATGGCATACATACATACCTGTATTCTGTGATTTTAGACAATGGTTAATTCTGGTATTCACTTTCATATTTTGGTGCTCTGGTGAGGGGGGGGGGGTTTCCAATCTGGATAGAGATAAGCAGGATTGCAGCATCACACAGCCAGATGCTTTATTCTGTCTTCACGTTGGAGCTTGGAGAAGATGGAGGTAGGAGGTGGGTGGAGCCAACATTCACACTAGGAGCAGGGGAGGATGAAGGCTCTGCTCTGAATGCTGGGGCCTTGCTCTACTTCTACTCGTGCAATAGACAGTAGAGGCCGGTGGAGGTGCAACAACAAGAGGGTATCTCTCGGTGCCGTTGCTGGCCTGCTGCTGATTCTAAATGTGAGAGAGAGACTCAGGAGTTGGTAATATTTTTTTTTGGGGGGGGGGCAATTTCTCCATTGCCCCCCCCCCTGGATCCGCCCTTGGTGTCACCAGGGTCACCAGAACTAGTGTCTCCATCAGAATATTTCTAGTCTATTACTGTTCGGTATCAACCCAAAATTTGTGATGTTCTTTTACAATCATTTTCGATGATAACAGTAAATGGGACAAACAGGGAGGGTGAATCTCTCTAATGGGAATAGAGCACAGCAGAAAAAAAAAACTGACAGGTATTTTAATCCCACTCCACTTTATTCAAAACTAAAAAAAAAGTTATTCATTTAGTTACACCTTAAGGCCGGGTTCACAGCAGGAGTCCGGTGCTACCCCATTCACCGTTTTAGGTCCGATTTCAGCCTGAGTTTTTGGCTGAATTTGGATCTGAGATGAACCAAAATTTGCACGGGGGCTGCAGCAGAGATATGTGAATTCGGCTCTATAGAGAGACGGTCAAAATCTTCTGCTATTGCGAATTGGATGCGGGGAACCCAGTCCAGCCAAGAGGAGAAGTTCCACTTGTTTGCATCCTCCCCACCTCCAATGCCACATTTGGCACTTTTTGGGGAGGATCCGGTACCTGGCTTTGAGCAGAAGTTCGGCCCCCTCCTTCCACCTGCAGCCTTCTGGGACAGAAGACCCAGAAGACTGTAGGACCATTGAAAAATCAGCTTGGGTGAGGACATTGCTGGATCCCTGGACAGGTAAGTGTTCTAATATTAAAAGTCAGCAGCTACTTTTGGGGAGGGGGGGGTGGAGCTGCTCTTCAAGTTTGTTGCCTTTGGAATGTTAGGTTTTGTATTAATCTTCAAATCACATGATTGGAGAAGGCACTTTGTATGGGGTGCCACAGGATAGCTATATCACAGGCCAAGACAAAGTCCAGAAGCTCAAAGTGAGGTGTTCAGGGCTGCAAGCCACAAATAAAGGCCCACACAGACGTGCTAATATTTAGTATAAGATTATAAGGCTATTGCAGCAGGATTAATGTCAAGCCTATAGTTGAAAAGGTCAGGACTGAGACCTTCATTAATTCAAAACTACATTAACAATCTTCTGAAACAAGTAAAACCCCTTCAAAATGAATGCACTTCCCTTAAAATGCATATGCATTAGCTTGAATTCATACTTTGATCAACACCATGGCCCAGATTCTCAACCGAGATACGACGGCGTATCTCCAGATACGATGTCGTATCTCTCTGCGTTGAGCCATTGTATCTCTGCGTTGAGCCATTGTATCTATGCGACTGATTCTTAGAATCAGTTACGCATAGATATCCATTAGATCCGACAGGCATAAGTCTCTTACGCCGTCGGATCTTAAGTGCAATTTTTTTTGGCCCGCTAGGTGGCGCTTCTGATGAAATCCGCGTTGAGTATGCAAATTAGCTAGATACGCGAATTCCCGAACGTACACGTGGCCAACGCAGTAAAATTACGACGTTTACGTTAGGCTCTTCCCGACGTATAGTTGCCCCTGCTATATGAGGCACAGCCAATGTTAAGTATGGCCGTCGTTCCTGCGTCAAAATTTTAAAAAGTTACGTCGTTTGCGTAACTCGTCTGTGAATGGGGCTGGACGTCATTTACGTCCACGTCAAAACCAATACGTCCTTGCGGCGTATTAGGAGCAATGCACACTGGGAGATTTCCACGGACGTGAAAAACGTCAATCACGTCGGGTCACAGTAGATTAACATAAAACACGCCCCCCCTTCCACATTTGAATTAGGCAGGCTTACGCCGGCCGATTTACGCTACTCCGCCGCAACTTACGGAGCAAGTGCTTTGAGAATACAGCACTTGCCTGTGTAAGTTGCGGTGGCGTAACGTAAATCAGATACGTTACGCCGCCACAAAGATACGCCAGTCTCTGAGAATCTGGCCCTAAGTTTGAAAGATGAAACCAATGCTGACAGCATGCACTGGGCCCACACATTCAATGCTGTCATTACACAATGGTCCAGGGAGCATAGGCATAATTTCCTGTATATCTGACTTTGCACTGTAGAGCTTCCAGTTTTGGCAAAAACAGTGCTTAGGCAAAATGGGTCTACATGAAAGGAAGAATATGCCCACCATCCAGACATGCATCACTTCTATCCTCTACCACGTAACAATGGATGCTATAGTTAGTGACATAACCAGCAAATGAAGAGACACTGTAATGTAGCGCTGGGTACCGGCAATCAATTATGTAATCCATAAGCCTTGGACATAATGGCAGTTCTTGATCCATGTACTATTATAAGATGACAGGTTATCAGATAGAGATGTGTTCTTCATATCAGCTGTATAAATATATTTGTGACCCAAGTCATTTAGAGATCTGCTTTAAGTACTCCTTCAATGATGCATTTGTTTATATCCCGCAGCCCTTATTGATTTTATGAATGACCTCCTAATGGATATAAATGGCGTGTTTCAGATGTGATAGCTAAAATATCTCTTCATTAAATTTGAAGTATAGCGCTACTCTGTGGGTAATCGTATGGAAAATTAAGTGTACAGCGTTTCCAGACGTCTCTAAGCAGCAGGGAAAATAATTCTCCAAAAGTGTGAAAATTATAAAATGATTAAAAAGACATCCTGATCTATTTTGGAGTATTTTTAATACCGTTTTAATTACCTACTTTAAAATTACGGAGACTGCAATCAGTTCGTTTTTAGTTTAAACTTCGTCTGAAATCAGGTCAACAACAATGCTTGAATTAATAAATCTCGCTGCTGTTTACCAAATAGAAGAAATAAGAGCACAGTTGGTTTCCATTATGATACAAAATTGCGTTTATTGGTTTTATTTATGCACGTTATTGGCAAAGCTATATTTAACAATGTTTCTCTATGTACATATGAATTATGAGGCTTTTTTATATAGGCCCCATGCTATTTGCAGTTTCCTAAGCAGATCGCCACTCAACGGTGGTTCTTTTGTCTGTATCTCTTGGACTAGAGAAATCCCTCGCTCTAATAGATAGCTGGATGACATCCAGTTATCTTAAACTCAACGGTTCAAAAACAGAACTTCTTCTGTTTCACGCAAACTGAAAAAGTCACCCCGCGTCAACTTGGTCTCCCCAGCCCATTCTGGGTAAAACTATCACCCCTAGCACCAAAGTCAAAAGTCTCGAAGTCATTTTCGACTCCTACATGACAATGGATGCACAAATAAGGTCTGTAGTCAGCGGATCCCATCATCTGCTGTGCCTACTACGCCGGCTCACCCCCTTTATGCCGAAAGAGGACATTGCAGTCGTGGTGGGAACAATCATCAATTCCAGACTAGACTACGCAAATGCCCTCTATCTAGGACTCCCCAAATACCAAATCACTCGTCTGCAAGTTGTTCAAAATACGGCCGCTCGATTAGTGACTGGCAAAAAAACATGGGAATCAATCTCACCTTCGCTGAGATCCCTTCATTGGTTGCCAGTAAAAGACAGAATCACTTTCAAGGCACTCTGCCTAATACATAAGTGTATTCACGGAAACGCCCCCCAATATCTATGCGAAAAAATAAAAGCCCATAACCCAAATCGCATTCTGCGATCCACAAATCAAAACCTACTCCAAATACCCAAAGCCAGATACAAGTCCAAAGGAGATCGAAGATTTGCAGTCCAAGGACCTTGGCTGTGGAATGCGCTACCAACTACCATCCGACTGGAGTCAGACCACTTGGCCTTCAGGAGAAAGATTAAAACCCATCTCTTCTGAGGTCAAGGGGGTTCCTTTCCCATGGAATGGAAACAGCGCCCAGAGGCGATTCAGTTCGCATGTGCTGCGCTTTACAAGTTTTTTACTCACTCACTCACTCACTGTATGCATGGCTTTGCAAGGCAAGCGTGCCAGGAATCCCGTCAGGAAAACAAAAGCTTTTTTCCTGATGGGATTCCCGGCCGTGTGTATAGGGCTTTACTCCAGCATGCTGCAATCTTCACTTTGCTCCTTAGGCTCAAATTATTTATGGGCTGGTCCCCCATTTTCTGGGCACACATTCCCAGGGATTGGTGGAAGTCCCATAAATCTACAGACTGCAGCCTCTGCCCTCCCATCCACTATGTTCTGAAAACCTTCAGAGAGGTCCAGAATACAGGGGGGAGTAGCAAAGCAGCTGCCAATGAAAACCTGAGCAGACGTAACCAATAAACCAAATTTACCTAACAACCCTACCAAAAACCAACGAGGGTGCTACACTTATATTATTTGCTGGTGAGAAAAGATCTCTGTGCTTGTGTGGGTTTCCTCCAGTTTCCGTGCTCCAGACACATGCTTGGGAGTTAATTCATTTCTGTTTCAATTGGTCATAGTATGTGTGTGTATGCATGTGATAAAGGGTTCTTAGATTGTAAGCTCCTGGAGAGAATGGGCTGAGGTAAACAATATAAACTGTTTTACCAAAAGTATTGGGAAGCCTACTTTTACGCGCACATGAACTTTAATGGCATCCTAGTCTTAGTCTGTAGGGTTCAACATTGACAAGGTTTAGAAGTGTGTCTATGGACATGTTTTACCATTCTTCCTCATTTGTGAGGTCAGGCACTGATGTTGGACGAGAAGGGCTGGCTCACAGTCTCCGCTCTAATTCACCCCAAATGTGTTCTATCGGCGTAGATTACAGCGACGGGCACAAGTACGTTCGTGAATAGGCGTATCTAGGTCATTTACATATTTGGCGCATAAATCAATGGAAGCGCCCCTTGCGGCCAGCGTAAATATGCGCCCAAGATCCGACGGCGTAGGAGACTTACGTCGGTCGAATGGAAGCCAAATTCAGGCGTATCTAGTTAAGAGAATAGGGCGCATAGATACCACGGCACATTTGTTCACTTACACTGCGTATCTGTAGATACGCCAGCGTAAGGCCTCGTACACACGGCCGAGAAACTCGAGGGGCAAAACACATCGTTTTGCTCGTCGAGTTCCTTGTGAAGCCGCCGAGGATCTCGGCGAGCCAAATTTTCCCATTGTCGTCGAGCAAAAAGAAGACATGCTTTCTTTTTGGCCCGACGAGATCCTCGGCGGTTTCCTCGTTGAAAAGTGTACACACGACCGGTTTCCTCGGCAAAAAAAAAAAACAGCAAGCTTCTTGCTGTTTTTTGCCGAGAAACTCGGCCGTGTGTACGAGGCCTAAGTGTTCTGTGAATCTAGCACATAGTGTATGTCAAATGCTGAATAAATTGTCAGCACTATATAAATTCTTCTAATAAGTAATAATATGCCAAAACAATAATACCATTTATATTAATAATTTAGCACTACTAAGAAAAAGAAGCAAAAAATATAAGATAGAACTTTAAAGCACCGGAATTTAATTATGATTTGGTATTGACAATTTTATACTTCCATACTACCTATTACTATTATTAGATCCTTTTCAATAAAGATACGGATTACAAAAATCTGTTTATCTGTAGATTTGAAAATGAAGGTTGCCTATTATTTTAATTTCACGTTCTGTTTGGATATGACCTATTTGATTAAAGTAAGCAACATTATTTTAGGACTTTTTAAAAACTAGGACAAATATTGTAGTGACTTGATATAGCGGTAGGGAGAGATGGCTCCAGTTATGAGCTGGATTAGGAAAGCAAACATATGTAAACTTTGTGCAGTATAAGGCATGAAAGTGGGGGTGACCTCTGTATTTTAACAGCTGCGGGTAAGTTCACGAGAAGCTTTCTCTTGCTCTTGACATGTATCTGTTAATATTTAAGAAAACACTGCAAAGCCTGTGACATGACACTACATGGTAGGAGTAAACAGGACTCTCCTTGTCAACTAATCAAGGACTTCCACTCCTTGTGGAACAAATTAATAAAATGTGGCAATTTTCTGCTTGCGTGAAGTTTGTTTTCATGTTTAATACGGGATTCTCACACTTGTAGTGGGAAGAAAAATAAGCCTCATGGTTGTGGTTAGTTCAGTAGCAAAAAATAACACGATGGTAGGTAGGAGAAGATTGTGAATTAAAGAACAACATTCCGCCAGGATATAAAAACACCCTTTTAGTTCACACAAGTATTGATTTGTTTTCATTGGGGGGAACTTTATTCCCTAGGTAGCCCCACTTTCATTCCTCTGCTCAGACACCCTATAAAAACTGTGCTTGGCAGAATGTGCAGAAATGCAGTTCATCCCCAGGTTTTATCGAGGCTCTATGTCTTGTGACCCGTCATAGAGAGGCTGACATTACAGGAGTGTGAGTGGGGGGGGGGGGGGTGCTTAGGGGGCAAAGTTGCATACAGTGGGCCAGATCCACAAAAACGGGCCTGTATTTAGGGGGGCGTAGCACATCTCAAATGCGCTATGCCGCCGTAAATCAGAGTGGCTCCTAGGGTATCCACAAAGAACTTGCTCC
The DNA here is from genome assembly GCF_905171775.1 of Rana temporaria. Classification (NCBI taxonomy): domain Eukaryota; kingdom Metazoa; phylum Chordata; class Amphibia; order Anura; family Ranidae; genus Rana; species Rana temporaria. The sequence goes on from NC_053490.1 coordinate 482,474,324, forward strand.
CATATGCGGGCCGGCGTAACGTAAATCTGCCGGCGTAAGCCCGCGTAATTCAAAGTAGGCTTGGGGTGGGCCTGTTGTATGGTAATCTGGTATGACCCCACGTAATTGACGCTTTTTACGAACGGCGCATGCGCCGTCCGTGGACGTTTCCCAGTGCGCATGCGCGAAATCAAGTCGCAAATAGTCAATGCTTTCGTGAATGTAACTTACGCAAAGCCCGATTCGCGAACGATTTACGCAAACGACGGAAAATTTTACGCTGTCCCGACGTCCATACTTAACATTGCGTACGCCTCATAGAGCCAAGGGTAACGTTACGCCGAAAAAAGCCTTACATAAACGACGTAAAAAAATGCGCCGGGCGGACGTACGTTTGAGAATCGGCGTATCTAGCTAATTTGCATACTCTACGCGGAAATCAACGGAAGCGCCACCTAGCGGCCAGCGTAAATATGCTCCTAAGATCCGACGGCGTACTAAGACGTACGTCAGTCGGATCTAGCCCACATTCAGGCGTATCTTGTTTTGTGGATACAAAACAAAGATACAACGGCGCATCGTAGAACTTACGCGGCATATCAATAGATACGCCGCCGTAAGTTCTTTGTGGATCTGGCCCAGTGGGTATAGAAAATAATCACCCCCCTTTAAAGGGGTTTTAAACCTTTGTGTTATTTTTACCTTAATCAGGGCTGTCTTAATGAGAGGGCACACCTGGGCACTGCCCAGGGGCCCTTGCACTTTCCCCAAAGCAGCCGGTCCTTGAGCCCACGCTGCCCCAAAATTGGTTCCCACTGCTGTCAATCAAATCCAATGACGTGGGCGCCGGGGGGCGGGGATGAGTCATACACTCAGCGGCTATATACGCAGAGTGTATGACACAGGAGCGTGCCCGCAAGGTAACCCCCTTGGGAGAGAGCTTCCCAGAGGGGGTTATTTGTTGTGGGGAGGAGCCGAGAGAGCCGCTATGGGACCCCAGAACAGGAGGATCGGGGCCATTCTGTGCAAAACGAACTACACAGTGGAGGTAAGTATGACATGTTTGTTATTTAAAAAAAAAAACGGGAAACTTTACAACCACTTTAAAATAATCACATTTTGTTGCTTTGCAGCCTGAGATTAAAACAGACACAATTTTTGAGATTAAAACAGACACAATTTTTGTTTTTTCCAGCTGGATTTTTCGAGTGAAACTTATAACATCCAATGAAAGATATAACACCAACATGTCAGAAAAAATATATAAAAAATTCAAAAACAGAATCACTGTGTTGGAAAAAGGATGACCCCCCCCCCCCCCTTACAGCATGATTAGGGTGTGCCCAGGCACATCTGGCACACCCTGTGCGCACGCCTATGGTCCGTATATAAAAGCTTTGAGGGGAATTTTTATCACATAATCAGCGAACCCGCTCCTAGATCCAATGTGAAGGGCTAAGGATGATCCTTCACTGAGCATTTGTGTGTACTAACCCACTCAACTGAATGCCCCTTACTGGCCCCAGGCATGGCATGATCTGGGAGAGTGAGTCTGAGAATTTTTGCCACCTGTGATTACCAGAAGCAAGAGAAATTGATTAGGTAAATAGAACATCTTAAATTACAATTATTATCAAGAATAACAATAAAATTACCTGAATAAAAAAAAATGATATGGAAACATAATATATATACAGTAGCTGACGCACTGCTGTGAAACTGAGACCATAGAAGACTAATGTACTGTACCATTATTGGTATCCATGACACATGCCCCCAAAATATAGCTGAATTAGCATTATAGAAGGTATTATGACCCTGTGAAGTATTATTCATGTCTCTGTTCATTCCATCTGATACAATACATACTTAATGTAAAGCTCCTTTTTTTCTACAGCTCCGCTGGAAGAATAATGTATTGAGTTTCCACTTGGGTACAAAGAAAAGGGCGAAAGGCTCACATCCATGTTAAAATGGATTTTCCTTTTGTTTTCCATAGAAAAGAGTAAGAGAATTAATATTTTAAAAACCCAGGAGATGTGCCTATTGTTTGCATGTCACAGGCGGGCGCGCTGGTGGGAGTCGTAGACGGCAGAAGCTGTATGTGCAATTTCCTGAATAAACAATGATGACATATAGTGCACTCCATAGAGTTTGTGTCATCTTTGTAGAAGGTGAATGAGGTTTGATGTGAAATACAATTGTATTATGAAGCAAAGGCTTTGCCTGCAGAATTCTATAGTAAGCGTGAGACAAAACTACATAGCAGGTCATTTAACCCTTCCAAATATACCTTCTAGGAAAACAGTTCATGCTTCAATGGATATTTAATGTTACAGTCACATTGGAATCATCATCTTTGTACAACACCACTATCAACTGCTGATCTGAAGATCTTGGAAGATATGTAGAGGCAAGATATGGAAAGGATCACACGATCAGAGGAAAACTTGCTGCCATTGAGTGTATGATAGGCCTTCTTCAGCTGATGCCAATGTCAATGTATTTTATAGAGTTTATGGCCCTGATTCACATACATTGGCGCATATTTATGCCGGCATAGCGTATCGAATATACGCTACGCAGACGCAGCGCAGAGAGGCAAGCACAGTATTCACAAAGCACTCGCTCCCACTTACTCTCAAATCTACGCTGGGTTTCCTCGGCGTAAGCCAGCGTAGGTGGAAGTGGGCGTGAGCCTTGCTAATGAGGCGTGACCCCATGAAAACGTTTTTTAGGCATAGGGGGCTTCTCCTTACAATCCATACCAGACCCAAGGGCCTGGTATGCTCCTGGAGGGGAACCCATGCTGTTTTTTTATTTAAAATTTGGCGTGGAGTTCCCCCTCATGATTCATACCAAACACAGTGGGGCAGATTCATCAATAGATACGCCGGCGGATCTCCTGATCCTCCGTCGTATCTGTGAGACCCGACGGTCGGATCTGTGAGATCCCACCGTCGGAGCTATGCGACTGATTCATAAGAATCAGTTCCGCATAGATCTCCCTTGGATCCGACTGGTGTAAGTGACTTACACCAGTCGAATCTTAGGCTGTAATCTCCCGCCGGCCGCTAGGTGTCGTCGCGATTTTTTACCCGTCGCATATGCAAATGAGGAAAACCGCCGATTCACGTCCGTACGCCCGCCCGTCGCTCGTTTTCTACGTCGTTTGCGTTCGGGTTTTTCCGGCGGATAGCTACCCCTGCTTCTATGAGGGGTAGATAATGTTAAGTATGGCCGACGTTCCCGCACCGATTTTTAAATTTTCTACGTCGTTTGCGTACCGCGATCGGGAATACCGATGGCCGCAAACGACGTACCCGTGCAAACAATGACGTCGTAGCGACGTCATTTGGAGCATGCGCACTGGGCTTTTTCGCCCCGGCGCATGCGCAGTTAAATCGGCGCGGGAACGCGCCTGATTTAAATTGTACACTCCCCCTAGCCGCGGAATTTGCATTCCGCCGGGGGGAGTTAGGATCCGACGGTGCAGTTTGCGAGGTAAGTGCTTTATGAATCATGCACTTGCCTCGCTAAATTGCACCGGCGGATCGTAAACCAGGTAGATCTAGCGGATCTAAAGATCCGCAGATCTATATGAATCTGCCCCAGTGTCTGGAATCCAAGTCGGATCCCCGTCACTTCTAAGTCGGACGTATGTAGGCTTTTTCCCTTCCTGGAGAGCCAGCTCGGCGCCGCCTTCCGCGACGGGGCTCGTAGGTGGTCAATCTCACCGAGAAATGCAGTGAGATTGACACAATATCGTGGTCACCTACTGTAATAATAATTAATAAATATAATTATTACTAGTCATACAACATTAGAATTCTACTATGGCTTGTGGATGGATTCGACCGGAAATGTATGATTACGGCATCATACAGTTTAGCTGCTCCGTCGAATCTTCTTAGAACATCCGACAGACACCATAAGCCTTCAATTGACAGATTCGACCTTAAAGTGATTGTATGTTTTTTTTTTTTTCGTTTTTTAAATAACAAACATATAATACTTACCTCCACTGTGCAGTTTGATTTGCACAGAGTGAACCCGATCCTGCTGTTCTCGGGTCCCTCGTGGCTCAGCTCCTCCCCGCAATAGCTAACCCCCCTCTGAAATGCTCTCTCCCAAGGGGGTTAGCTTACAGGCACACTCCCTGTGATTCACGCTGCATCCATAGACATAGCTTGTATTACTTGGTCCCGCCCCCCGGTGGCCGCATCATTGGATGTGATTGACAGCAGCGCGAGCCAATGGCTGCACTGCTATCAATCATTCCAATCTATCCAATCAATAGCCAGACTCCGTGGAGTAGAGGATGCTGGGGGACGCGCACAGCAGGTGAACGGGCTCAGGTAAGTAAACGGGGGGGATGGGGGGGCACATCATTGCCAGGTGTTTTTTTGCCTTAATGCATAGGATGCATTAAGGTGAAAAAACACAAAGCTTTACAGCCCCTTTAATTCAGATTTTCAGACAAATGCATTTTTTAACTAAACAAAATAAATAAAAATGCATTTCGGGAGTAACTAAGTAAATTAATTTTTCGTACGAAAACGAAATTCCGAAACAAAATATTTCAGTGGGCGCATGTCTAGTGTTTTGTGGAATGCAAGGGTTCCTTCAGAGATTGTGGCGGGTTCCTTGAGCTATGGCTGATTGCAAGGCTGTCTTAATAGCATCATGGACCCCTGGGCAAAGTAATGCTCTGGGGCCCCTACAATGATGACAGTGCAGGTAAACAGACTTTGAGTAGGTAGGAGGCAGACTGTCTCCCCTTTGCATCCATCACTCTCAGTGCCATTATGGGGCCCCCAATTTCAGGGGTTCATGGGCTCAAGGACAAGATATGGGGAAAGTGCAGGAGCCCTCTATGCAGCTGGGGCCCCTGGGCAGTGCCCAGGTGTGCCCTCTCATTAAAACAGCACTGGCTGATTGACTTCTTGCCTTACGTTGCCTGCATGACTCCAGATTTAATGCCACTTGATAGAGCGAGCAGCATGACACCAATCAGGGCCGATCCTAGGGTCACAGGCGCCTGGGTGCAGAAATGTTTCTGGCACCCCCACATGGGCGTGGTCATTTTACCAACTCCTCCCCTTTACAAATGTGGCAATGACCCAACCACGGAGATGCTCCCCCACAAAGTCTTCATTAACCTGGGATCCTTTCATGATCTCCTAACAATAAACAAAATACAGGAGGAGAAGTACTTTATTGGGACCTGGAGGGGGGCCTCTCTGATGGGCACAGAGAGGGCTTCTGTTAGAGAGTCTGTTAGAAAGAGCTCCAGGACCGACTTCAGACATGATACAGGAGATGGTCAGAGACTGCAGACATAGTACAGGAGATGGTCAGAGACTGCAGACATAGTACAGGAGATGGTCAGAGACTGCAGACTTGGTAGTGGTACAGGAGATGGTCAGAGACTGCAGACATAGTACAGGAGATGGTCAGAGACTGCAGACATAGTACAGGAGATGGTCAGAGACTGCAGACATAGTACAGGAGATGGTCAGAGACTGCAGACATAGTACAGGAGATGGTCAGAGACTGCAGACATAATACAGGAGATGGTCAGAGACTGCAGACATAGTACAGGAGATGGTCAGAGACTGCAGACATAATACAGGAGATGGTCAGAGACTGCAGACATGATATAGGAGACAACCAGAGACCGCAGACATAGTACAGGAGATGGTTCATTAGACCCCTTTTACATGGAGGCATTTTTCAGGCGCATTAGCGTTAAAAATATCGTCTGAAAAAAGCCTCATCTGCAATCCCAGTGTGAGACCCGAGTGCTTTCACACTTTCAGTTCTGGACGGACACAAACCAGGAGAGAAGGAGGGAGGGGAGAACTCTGGCTTTACGGGGCCCCCACCTCTGCAGGCACCTGGGTGCAAAGCACCCTGTGCACCCTGCCTAGGATCGGCCCTGACACCAATGCTCTTTTTAGATGTCTGTAAGGTGGCATTCTGACCATCGCTGCACAGGTTGCCTTTTTCCTACTGTCCAGTGTCCACCAATGTAGGGGGCATTTTTCCCACTGACACCCAATGAAGTGGTTTTAGCAGGTTCAGTTTTCTAAAACCTGAATTTTTCCATAAGTTCCTCTGGGACCTCTGAGACCGGGCTACACAGCGCCTCACAATGTCCGTATTGTGCATAATAGCTCTTGTTTCTCAGGTCAAGTCTATGGGTCAGGAAAGACTGGATTGCAAACAATAAAGGCTAACTAATCTTAGCTCAGCAATCATTTCACATGGATTTCAATCACACTCCCTGGTATATAAATGAACAGGAAAACTGATGTACATTAACATTCAATATTAAAAATATGTAGCAAAGCACAAGGAAAAAAAAAAAAGATTAAATTCATGTCAAAAATCACTTTCAAGTAAATTTTACAATAACTCAAAATGTGTATTTCCTACAGTTTCATTTAGATGAGGTGTCAATAAATCACAGAGGCATATACTGTAAAATAACATTTTTATTCTAACTTTGATCTCATCACTGTGAGTTACTGAGTGTATATAAGACATCTTAGTTGTTTTCCGAGCTTCAAATAAATACATATTTTTTTTTCCAAACTGTTGATTTATTTATTATTAAATTATTCAAGCAGGATGCCCATGCCTGTGGATGCGAGTAGAATGTTCTCTTGATCTCTGCATGACACTGTCTGCGTATGTTAATTCTGTTTGATATTGGCTTTTTGCAAACAGAGTCAGAATGATAAAATCACTATTAATCTGCACTACTAATGGATGATACTTAGAGATTTTTTGTGGAATTTGACTGCATAAAGAAAATATCCGAAAAAGTTCTAATGCAACAAAATATAATTCAACATACACTATATTCTCAAAAGTATTGGGACACCTGCCTTTACATATGAACTTTAATGGCATCCCAGTCTTATAGGTAGATTCAGGTAGGGGCGCGCTAATTTGCGGCGGCGTAGCCTAGCGTGTTTACACTACGCCGCCTTAAGTAAGAGAGGCAAGTACATGATTCTCAAAGCACTTACCTCCTTACTTAGGGCGGCGTAGTGTAAACGCGGCGGGCGTAAGGGCGCCTAATTCAAATGGGTTGGAGGGGGGCGTGTTTAATGGTAATGAGGCTTGACCTCACGTTTTTTATGTTTTTTGGCTACTGCGCATGTGCCGGGCGCCTAAATTTGCCAGTGCGCATTGCGGCTAAGTACGCCGTACGGGCCTATTGATTTCGACGTGGACGTAAACGACGTAAATCCCGATTTGCGGACGACTTAAGCAAACAACGTAAAAATTTCGAATTTTGCGGCGGAACGGCGGCCATACTTGACATTACTATTCCACTAGGGCCTAGCTCTAACTTTACGCGGCCTATCTCTTACGTAAACGGCGTAAAAGTACTGCGTCGGCCTGGCGTACGTTCGTGAATCGGCATATCCCCTCATTTACATAATCTACGCCGACCGCAATGGAAGCGCCACCTAGCGGCCATCCAAAATATTGCAATCTAAGATACGACGGCGCAAGCCGTCGTATCTTAGATATGTTTAAGCGTATCTCTGTTTGAGCATACGCTTAAACATAGGTCGGCTTAGATTCTGAGTTAGGTCAGCTTATCTACTGATAAGCCGTCCTAACTCTTTCTGAATCTACCTATTAGTGCGTAGGGTTCAATATTGAGTTGGCCCACCCTTTGCAGCTATAACAGCTTCCGCTCTTCTGGGAAGGCTGTCCACAAGGTTTAGGAGTGTGTCTCTGGGAATGTTTGACCATTCTTCCAGAAACGCATACGTGAGGTCAGGCACTGATGTTGGACTAGAAGGTCTGGCTCACAGTCTCCGCTCTAATTTATCTCAAAGGTGTTTTATCAGGTTGAGGTCAGGCCAGTCAAGTTCCTCCAAGCCAAACTCACTCATCCATGTCTTAATGGATGTTGCTTTGTGCACTGGTGTGCAGTGATGTTGGAACAGAAAGGGGCCATCCCAAACTGTTTAAAGCGGAGGTTCAGCGGCCGTTCCTTTTTTTTTTTTTTTTAAAACCATGCAAACATTAAAATCATCGCAATGTTACACTCACTGTTCTGGTGATTCATCTCCCCCGATGTCAGGTTCCCATAAAAAAAACGAAGTTATAAAAAAAGGGTACTGCCGGTTTCATCTTGCTTGTGGGCATGTGAAGCCCACAACCATTAATGCTGAGCACCGTAAACTGAGAAGGTTGCCATCACAACGGGCGGCGGCAGCATTCAGCGCGCCCGCGATGTCGGCAACCGAGGCCGAGCAATCGCTCGTCTCTTGGCTGCCCCCGCCGTCATCCTCGGTGAGGGAATCAGGAAGTGAAGCGTTGAGGCTTCCTTACTGCGCATCCTTGAGCCGCTCGGCGTGCAGTCACTGGTCCCCGCTGTCTCCTGGGACTAGTGTGTTTCCCAGAAGACAGCTGGGGATTACGCAAAGGGTCGTGACTCCCGCGAGAGTCTATTCTCGGAAGTGGGTGCAAATACCTGTATTATACAGGTATCTGCACCCCCTCCCCCCTGAAAGGTGCCAAATGTGACACTGGAGGGGGGAGGGTTCCGAAAAGCAGAGGTTCACTTTTTGTGTGGACCTCTGCTTTAACCACTTGCTTACTGGGCACATAAACCCCCTTCGTGCCCAGGCGAAATTTCAGCTTCCGGCACTGCGTCGCTTTAACTGACATTTGCGCGGTCGTGCGACGTGGCTCCCAAACAAAATTGACGTCCTTTTTTCCCCACAAATAGAGCTTTAATTTGGTGGTATTTGATTGGTTTTTATTTTTGCGCTATAAACAAAAAAAGAGCGACAATTTAAAAAAAATATATATTTTTTTACTTGTTGCTATAATAAATATCACAATAAAAAAAAAAAAAAAAAAAAAAAATTCTCAGTTAAGGCCGATACGTATTTTTCGACGTATTTTTGTAAAAAAAAAAATATCGCAATAAGCGACTGGTTTGCGCAACAGTTATAGCGCCTACAAAATAGGGGACAGAATTATGTTGTTTTTTTTATTATTATTTTTTTTACTAGTAATGGCAGCGATCTGCGATTTTTATTGGGACTGCGATATTGCGACGGACGTATCGGACACTTTTGACACAAATTTGGGACCATTTACATTTATACAGCGATCAGTGCTATAAAAATGCACTAATTACTGTGTAAATGTGACTGGCAGTGAAGGGGTTAACGCTAGGGGGTGAGGAAGGGGTTAAATGTGTATCCTGGGTGTGTTCTAACTGTGTGGGGGGTGACTGGGGGAGGTGACCGATGCTGTGTCCCTATGTACAAGGGACACAGATCGGTCTCCTCTCCTCTGACAGCACGTGGAGCTCTGTGTTTACACACAGAGATCCACGTCCCTGCTGTGTTCCCGACGATCGCGTGTACCCGGCGGACATGGCGGCCGCCAGGTACACGCATCGGCTTCCCAGCGATGCGCCGGGACAGTGTTTACCCGCTGCCGCGCCCCCCAGAGGCGCGCATGGGTAATGCACTTTAAATGACGTCCAAAGACGTCCAGTTGGCACCTGAGAGCCGCGCTGTTGACGTCTTTTGTCAATAGCGCGGGTCTCAAGTGGTTAAGAAGACACAGATGAGAAAAAAACTGACAACCGTTTTAACTTCCCCACCCCTTTCAAAATAAAAATAAATAAAAAAGTTTTGGTTTGAGACATACTTTTTTTCTGTTTTGACTTGAGTGTACGGCCCCATACACACCATAGAATCCATCCGCAGATAAATCCCAGCAAATGGGTTTCAGCGGATAGATCCTATGGTGTGTACACGCCAGCGGATCTTTATCCGCGGATATATCTCCCCTGGGATGGATTCCAGCAGATCGGATATTCGCTGACATGCAGAACAAATCCATCTGCTGGAATCCATCCCAACGGATGGATCCGCTGGTCTGTACAGACTCACCGAATCCATCCGTCCGAAGGGATCCCCCGCATGCGTCGTAATGATTTGACGCATGCGTGGAATTCCTTATATGACAGCGTCGCGCACGTCGCCGCGTCATAATCGCGGCGACGGCGCGACACGTCATCGCAAGAGGATTTCGGCGCGGATTTAAATGCGATGGTGTGTACACACCATCGCATGAAAATCCGCCGAAATCCACGAGAGGATTTATCTGCGGAAACGGTCCGCTGGACCGTATTCGCGGATAAATTCTATCGTGTGTATGGGGCCTACCACGTGTCTCAGGGTAGCAATAATGAACATTAGCCTGATGCAGTTGACTGAAATATAAGTAATATTTTAGAAAATAATATACATTCTTTGATATCAGAATAAAGAACTTTAGGATTTGTGTTATTGCATACTGATGTTCTATTGTACAGAATGCAATGATAAACACGTCTTCTTTCCAGATTTAGAAAACAATAAAGAGACCTTTCTTCAGGTGCATCTCCAGGCCCAGCCTCAATCTCCGCCTGCTCTGGTGATTTATCACATTTTTCCTTCTTTGTTTTATCGGCAAACAATTTGTCACCATAAATCAATCAATAAACAAATCTTGGAGCAAGCTGTGCTTAATCACCGTAACCTTTGTAAATGAATGTGCAGTTTTTGGATGGTCCGAGGTCAGAGACCCCAAGGCAAGGAGTAGACAAGGAATGGGACTTCAGCTAAAAACTTGGAATGCTGAACCAGACAGAAGATGAGCAGATCCATCTTTGTATCTGGCAAGTTCAGCAAATCTCATCTTTTTGTTGGCCAACCACAAGTTCTCAATTCACCTTTGATTGCAGACAGGGCCGGCCTTAGGTGTTCAGGCGCCCTGTGCAAGCTAATCCTGTGGCGCCCCCCCCCCCCCCCCATCTTCACCCCTCGCCCCCTGGTCACCTAAACATACACTAATGCCTCGTTTCCACTGAGCGGATCGGTTCGGTACGGTTCGGTTCGGTACGCTATTTTGGGTGTTTCCATTATGAAAGTGTGCCATAAAACCGAACCGTACCGGACCATTCTGGGTCCTGCTTCAGATGTGGGGCCATAGGAAATGGAACGGTTCCATTAGGGCGGAGATGCAATACATTCCACTGATTGGTGGACACGCTAGGCATTTTTTCTAAATCCTGTATGGTCCCGGACGGTCCGATTTGCAGTGAAAACGCTCACGAGAATAGACCTGTCCATTCTAAACCGTTCCAAATTTACTGACCCGAACCGATCCGCTCAGTGGAAACGAGGCAAAAGAGGTCCCTTATATCCTCTTCCCCTTTTGTGCGTAGGCTGGCTATAAAAAGTAAATACTTTTTCTTTTTTCTTTTTATCTGAAAAAGTAGATGCATGCAGGGCCAGGGGCTCAGTGTGACTTACCTTTCGGTGGACGGTGCGGCTTTGCATTTAAAAACGTTTTTGGGCTTTCCGGAGCAGTGCCGGCGCAGTGTGCCTGTCGAGGCCGGCAGCAGCCATTTTTTTTTCAGGTGCCGCAGCTGATGCCTTGCTCTTCACCCAGTCCTAGGGCAGGGGGGACCTGGCAGCTCCTGCTGCTGTGACTTGTAGGAGGCGGACTCCTGTGATGATCATGTGAGTAACTGACTGCGACTCACATTCTGCAAGTTGTGATGGCCGCACGGCGCCCCTGGTGCCCATGGCGCCCTGTGCGGCTGCACAGCTCGCACACCCCAAAGGCCGGCCCTGACTTTCCCGAGCAGTGCCGGCGCAGTGTGCCTGTCGAGGCCGGCAGCAGCCATTTTTTTTTCAGGTGCCGCAGCTGATGCGTTGCTCTTCACCCAGTCCCAGGGCAGGGGGACCTGGCAGCTCCTGCTGCTGTGACTTGTAGGAGGCGGACTCCTGTGATGATCATGTGAGTAACTGACTGCGACTCACATTCTGCAAGTTGTGATGGCCGCACCGCGCCCCTGGTGCCCATGGCGCCCTGTGCGGCTGCACAGCTCGCACACCCTAAAGGCTGGCCCTGATTGCAGATGTGTTTGGTCTGCAGAGGATTATGCAATCTCTGAATCCAGGAAAATGGATCTGGGTTAATCTACCTGGCAGTACATTAGGTTTCAGCTTTGCAAGAACAATACCTTCCCTAAGCCTCCCTCCAAACCAACCCTACCTGTAATCCTAAACGTCTGATTAAAGGGGTTGTAAAGGTTTTTTTTTTATTTTCAAAATAGGTTCCTTTAAGCTAGTGCATTGTTGGTTCACTTACCTTTTCCTTTCATTTCCCTTCTAAATGTTTTATTTCTTTGTCTGAATATCTCACTTCCTGTTTCTTCTCAGTAAGCTTGCCCCCATCATTCGAGTTGTTCTGGCTGGGGTTAGTCAGCATGCTCGCCCCCTCCCTTGGGACTACATCCCTGCGGGGACACAGCGTCTCCCCGTATGGCTAGTGCAATGCATGAATCTATCCATAAGTCATAGAGCGGGGTGGCTGGAGAGAGGGGGCGGCGCCCGTGCGCCCTTAATGGACACACTGCCACCCCTCTTTAGCCTCCTGCGCGTCTATCTTTACCATAGATCGCTAGGATAAAGTGACATCACTTTCTCCTAGTGCTCTATGATAGAGATATACACTCGCCGTCATTATCCGCTGCCTGACCCGCAACAGGGTAAGCCCCGGGCAGTGGCAGCATTTGATGGGGCATAGTGACAGCATTTGATGGGGCAGAGTGGCACTATTTGATGGGCACAGTGGCAACATTTGATGGGGCACAGTGGCAGAACTTGATGGGCACAGTGGCAGCTTTTGATGGCACAGCGGCGGCGTTTGATGGTCACAGTGGCAGCATTTGATGGGCACAGTGGCAGCGTTTAACGGCACAGTGGCTGCATTTTATGGGCACAGTGGCTGCAATTGATGGGCACAGTGGCTGTGTTTGATGGCACAGTGGCTGCAATTGATGGGCACAGTGGCATTTGATGACATAGTGGCTGCATTTGATGGGCACAGTGGCTGTGTTTGATAGGCAGAGTGGCTGCATTTGATGGGCAGAGTGGCTGCGTTTGATGGGCACATTGAGGCAGCATTTTATGGGGGGTTTTTTTTCATAAATGTTCAGTTTGTTTGCGGCCCCCCCAAAAAATTTGGAGCAACAGCCGCAACTGGAATAGAGTGACAGTTTCCATTGTCAGATGGTCATTAGGGTGGCTGTGTCTGTGTGGCTGTGTGTATTTTGTTTTTTTTGCTGCCTTAGGCAAGACTAGACCATGAACACTAATTGGGCCTTTTTGGGAGGTTTTAGAATTCTTTCACTCCGTTCTATATGTAGAATCATTTTATAAACCTTTTTAATCTTCTCATTATTTCAGAGAAATAAAATGATATAGTATTTTTAGGGAATAATTTCTGAATTGGAATACTGTATTGTTCTCTCTTTAAAGTGCCATTTGATCCATGTATTGGTGTGTAGTTCTACATAGCTAACTGAGACATTGCAGCCACTTCAGGATGGGGTCAATGTATCGCCTGCAAGCTTTTCCATGCTGATGCTGCAGCACTGTCACAATATTTACATCAACACATTGATGCTGACAAATCTCAGCATGCAAAAAAGAAAGGACATTGTAGAGAACTGTACAATAAAAATAAATAAAAAAACATCAAATCTCCATGGAGAAAACCTAGGACTGTCCTCAGATATTGAATACAGTACAGTGGGCGATCACATTACACTTATTTCTCAATAACTGTCCCAAAATCTCCTGCAATGACAATAAATATCTAGTTCTTTCTGACAAAATTTGACCTGCAAAGCCCTTGCCTTAAATTGTGGCGCTGTGCTGCGGCGGGAGATCAAACACTCAGCTTCTTGACTGCAAATCTCTAGTGTAGAAGTTCTCATTAAAATTAATGTGACTCCTAGAAGGCGATCAATCGCTGACCCTAGTCATGTGACTGAGCAATGATCCCAGGTATCCCTAATCTTATTCCATCTCTGTCCCCAATTCTGATTTGCAATGCTGAGATTTTAGGGGGCTTATTATAAATATATATATATATATAACCCTGACATTTGGCTCTTCTATTGGTTGGGGTTTAGTGGTTGGCCCAGGGGCATGGGGTGAATGCCTATTGTGTAGAAATATAAGGCACAGACCTCATTTGTGGGGTGTCTAGATAGTTTTAGATGATTGAGTGGATCAAGCCTGATGGGTGACCCTAGGGAATCTTTGGTAAAATCAATGAAGGTGAATGTGTAGAAAGGATTGGTGCCTAACAACCCAACATTGACTGTATTAACAATAAGGTGAATGTGAATGAGACCTGGATTTCCCATGAGAAAGGGGAATTTGGAAGATGGGAAAACTGCAGAAAAATAGGCTAAATTAGGTAAATGTACAGGCAACTTGGTTTTTAAAGAGGAAACCTACCCTTCGCCTAATAATTACAACAAAGGCACCTCTAAAATGTTTAACCACTTAAGCCCTGTTAAGACCGTTATGCAGCTTAACCACTTGAATACCGGCCGCATGTAAAATGACGGCTTCACAGTGGCTCTGAAAACTCAACAGGACGTCAATTGACGTCCTGGATTCCTCCAGCCACTGGGGGGCGCGTCCCCGAGATGCCGATGCGCGTGCCTGGCGGTCGCGATGTCCGCCAGGCACCCACGATCAGCAGTGACAGAGCAGGGACGTGGAGCTCTGTGTGTAAACACAGAGCTCCACGTCCTGTCAGGGGACAGAGGAGACCGATCTGTGTCTCTTGTACATAGGGACACAGATCGGTCACCTCCCCCAGTCACCCCCCTTCCCCCACAGTTAGAACACACCTAGGCTACACATTTAACCCCTTCCTCACCCCCTAGTGTTAACCCCTTCAATGCCAGTCACATTTATACAGTAATTAGTGCATATTTATAGCACTGATCGCAGTATAAATGTGAATGGCGCCAAAAATGTGTCAAAAGTGTCCGATGTGTCCGCCATAACGTCGCAGTCCCAATAAAAAAATCGCAGATCGCCGCCATTACTAGTAAAAAAAATAAAAAAAATAAAAAAAATAATAATAATAATAATAATAATAATAATTCTGTCCCATATTTTGTAAGCGCTTATTGCGATTTTTTTTTTTTTTTATTATTTTCTTTTTTTTTACCAAAAATATGTAGAAGAATACGTATCGACCTAAATTGAGAAAAAAAATTTTGGAAAAAAAAAAGTTGGCTATTTATTATAGCAACAAGTAAAAAATATTGAATTTTTTTTCAAAATTGTTGCTTTTTTTGTTTTATAGCGCAAAAAAAAAAAAAAACGCAGAGGTGATCAAATACCAACAAAAGAAAGCTCTATTTGTGGGGAAAAAAGGACGCCAATTTTGTTTGGGAGCCACGTCGCACGACCGCGCAATTGTCAGTTAAAGCGAAGCAGTGCCGGAAGCTGAAATTTCACCTGGTCAGGAGGGGGGTATATGTGCCCGGTATGGAAGTGGTTAAAGACCAGGGGGGAGATTCAGATAGAGATACAACGGCGTATCTCCTGAAACGCCGAATACGGATGGACGTCATTTACGTTCACGACGAAACCAATGAGAGCAATGCACGCTGGGAAATTTAGCCGGCGGCGCATGCGCATTTAAATCGGCACGGCGACGCGCCTGATTTAAATACTACACTCCCCCTAGCCGCGGAATTTGAATTCCGCCGGGGGATTTACGATCCGCCGGCGCAAGTTTCGAGGTAAGTGCTTTCTGAATACTGCACTAGCCTCTCAATTTTGTGCCGGCGGATTGTAAATCAGATAGATTACGCGGATATAAAGATCCGCTAATCTATCTGAATCTAGCCCCAGGACACTTTTTGCGATTCGGCACTGCGTCAATTTAACTGACAATTGCGCGGTCGTGCGACATGGCTCCCAAACAAAATTGGCGTCCTTTTTTTCCCCACAAATAGAGCTTTCTTTTGGTGGTATTTGATCACCTCTGCATTTTTTTTTTTGCGCTATAAACAAAAATAGAGCGACAATTTAGAAAAAAATGCAATATTTTTTACTTTTTGCTATAATACATATCCCCCAAAAAAATATAAAAAAATGTTTTTTTTCCCCTCTGTTTAGGCCGATACGTATTCTTCTACATATCTGTGGTAAAAAAAAATTGCAACAAGCGTTTATTGATTGGTTTGTGCAAAATTCATAGCGTCTACAAAATAGGTGATCATTTTATTGCATTTTTACTAGTAATGGCGGCAATCAGCGATTTTTATCGTGACTGCGACTTTATGGCGGACACATCGAACACTTTTGACTCTATTTTGGGACCATTGGGCCAGATTCACGAACGAGTTACGCTGGCGTATGTATTTATACACCGCGTAATTTAAAAGTTGCGCCGTCGTATCTCTGCATGGTATTCTGGGAACAAGATACGCCTGAAATATGGCTTCAGCCGGCCGACGTAAGTCTTAGTACGCCGTCGTATCTAGGGTGCATATTTACGCTGGCCGCTAGGGGCGCTTCCATAGATTTACGCATTGAATATGTAAATGAGCTAGATACGCCGATTCACGAACGTACTTGCGCCCGCTACGCAGTTTACGTAAGGCTTACGTTCCGTTGTAAAGTTACCCCTGCTATATGAGGCGTAGGTAATGCAAAGTTTGGACGTCGGAACAAGCGTATCTTTTTACGTTGTTTACGTAAGTCGTACGTGAATGGGGCTGTGCGTAGGTTACGTTCACGTCACAGGCATTGAGCCGGCGTATATTATGGAGTAAATTCGACGTGATACTGAGCATGCGCGCGCATGCGCCGTTCGTTAGGAGCGTCATTTACGTGGGGTCACGATTGATTTCCATACAACACGCCCCCTACCAGCCTACTTTGAATTACGCGGGCTTACGCCGGCCCATTTACGCTACGCCGCCGCAACTTACGGAGCAAGTGCTTTGTGAATACTGCACTTGCCTGTCTAAGTTGCGGCGGCATTCTGTGCATGAAGGTAAAAAAAATAAAACTTCTGTGTGCAGCTTCCCCAAGACTTTCCCTAACACATACCTGAGCTTGATCCCAAGCCAGAAATGTGCACAAGAGCAGGACTTAGGGTGGCGGGGGCCCCTGGGCTTGAGTGTTGATTGAGGGGCCCCCTGGAGCTGAGAAGCTGATCGAAGTTGTTGAGCAGGGGGGCGATCAGAGTTGATGAGAGGGGGGGGGCTGCCGCCGATCGAAGCTGCTCGAAGTTGTTGAGCGGGGGGTGAAGTGGACTTCTTACCTCTTCATCAGCAGCGGCATGGCTCTTCCTGGTTCC
Source organism: Rana temporaria (assembly GCF_905171775.1). Classification (NCBI taxonomy): domain Eukaryota; kingdom Metazoa; phylum Chordata; class Amphibia; order Anura; family Ranidae; genus Rana; species Rana temporaria. The sequence goes on from NC_053490.1 coordinate 482,491,538, forward strand.
TCCTCCCGGGCACCCCCTATTGGGCAGGGCCCATGGGCTTGAGCCCAGTCAAGCCCAATGGTAAGACCGACCCTGCTGCTATTGGGCAGGGCCCATGGGCTTGGGCCCAGTCAAGCCCAATGGTAAGACCGGCCCTGCTGCTGCCAGTGAGTGGGGCTCGGGAGTATATTTTATATCACTTTAAAGCTGAACTCTAGGAATTAGACCCCTTTCACACTGAAGTGGTTTGCAAGCGATACTGCGCAAAATATAGCGCCTGCAAACCGACCCTAAACAGCCATTGCTGTACCTGTACACACTATACATACACACAGAATACACATACACACACTGAAAAGGTACTGAAGAGCGAGGGCAGCTATAATCTTGGGATTTTTTTTAAAACACAGATATTTACATACTGTCCCTGGTTTAACTGAGGCTGGCAACCCTGATGGGGCCCCCTAGTGGCATGGGGCCCTCGGGCAGTGCCCAAGTGCCCAAATGGCCAGTCCGCCCCTGCCAGGGACAGTATGTAAAAATCTGTGTTTTTTTGTAATCCCCAGATTATAGCTGCCCTGCCTCTCGAGTACCGTTTTAGTGTGTGTGTATATTCTGTGTGTATGTATAGTGTGTGTGTGTGTGTGTGTGTGTGTGTGTGTGTATACTGTGTGTGTATATTGTGTGTCTGTGTCAGGGTTGCCAACTTTCAGTAAATTTACAAACAGTTTGTAAAATCTGTACTTTTTGCATCTGTCCTTGAATGTCCATTACGGACATGTAGGCTACATATCCGTAATTGACATTCATGGACAGATGCAACAATTATGGATTTTACAAACTGTTTGTAAATGTACTAAAAGTCGGCAACCCTGGTCTGTGTGTGTATACTGTGTATGTATACCGAATGTGTGTGTGTATACTGTGTATGTATACCGTATGTGTGTGTATACTGTGTATGCATACCGTATGTGTGTATACTGTGTATGTATACCGTATGTGTGCGTATACTGTGTATGTATACCGTATGTGTGTGTATACTGTGTATGTATACCGTGTGTGTGTGTGTGTATACTGTGTATGCATACCGTATGTGTGTGTATACTGTGTATGTATACCGTATGTGTGTATACTGTGTATGTATACCGTATGTGTGTGTATACTGTGTATGTATACCGTATGTGTGTGTGTGTATACTGTGTATGCATACCGTATGTGTGTGTATACTGTGTATGTATACCGTATGTGTGTATACTGTGTATGTATACCGTATGTGTGTGTGTATACCGTATGTGTGTGTGTATACTGTGTATGCATACCGTATGTGTGTGTATACTGTGTATGTATACCATATGTGTGTGTATACTGTGTATGCATACCGTATGTGTGTGTATAGTGTATGTTTACCGCATGTGTGTGTATACTGTGTATGTATACCGCATGTGTGTATACTGTGTATGCATACCGCATGTGTGTGTATACCATATGTGTGTGTATACTGTGTATGCATACCGTATGTGTGTGTATACTGTGTATGTATACCGTATGTTTGTGTATACTGTGTATGTATACCGTATGTGTGTGTGTATACCGTATGTGTGTGTATACTGTGTATGCATACCATATGTGTGTGTATACTGTGTATGCATACCGTATGTGTGTGTATACTGTGTATGTATACCGTATGTTTGTGTATACTGTGTATGTATACCATATGTGCGTGTATACTGTGTATGTATACCGTATGTGTGTGTATACTGTGTATGTATACCGTATGTGTGTGTATACTGTGTATGTATACCGTATGTGTGTGTATACTGTGTATGTATACCGTATGTGTGTATACTGTGTATGCATACCGTATGTGTGTGTATACTGTGTATGTATACCGTATGTGTGTGTATACTGTGTATGTATACCGTATGTGTGTGTATACTGTGTATGTATACCGTATGTGTGTATACTGTGTATGCATACCGTATGTGTGTGTATACTGTGTATGCATACCGTATGTGTGTGTATACTGTGTATGTATACCGTATGTGTGTGTGTATACTGTGTATGTATACCATATGTGTGTGTGCATATTGTGTATGCATACCATATGTGTGTGTGCATACTGTGTGGCCCCATTATCTATCTTGTTTTTTTTTAATCCCCAGATTATAGCTGCCCTGCCTCTCGAGTACCGTTTTAGTGTGTGTGTGTATATTCTGTGTGTATGTATAGTGTGTGTGTGTGTGTGTATACTGTGTGTGTATATTGTGTGTCTGTGTCAGGGTTGCCAACTTTCAGTAAATTTACAAACAGTTTGTAAAATCTGTACTTTTTGCATCTGTCCTTGAATGCCCATTACAGACATGTAGGCTACATATCCGTAATTGACATTCATGGACAGATGCAACAATTATGGATTTTACAAACTGTTTGTAAATGTACTAAAAGTCGGCAACCCTGGTCTGTGTGTGTATACTGTGTATGTATACCGAATGTGTGTGTGTATACTGTGTATGTATACCGTATGTGTGTGTATACTGTGTATGCATACCGTATGTGTGTATACTGTGTATGTATACCGTATGTGTGCGTATACTGTGTATGTATACCGTATGTGTGTGTATACTGTGTATGTATACCGTATGTGTGTGTGTGTATACTGTGTATGCATACCGTATGTGTGTGTATACTGTGTATGTATACCGTATGTGTGTATACTGTGTATGTATACCGTATGTGTGTGTATACTGTGTATGTATACCGTATGTGTGTGTGTGTATACTGTGTATGCATACCGTATGTGTGTGTATAATGTGTATGTATACCGTATGTGTGTATACTGTGTATGTATACCGTATGTGTGTGTGTATACCGTATGTGTGTGTGTGTGTATACTGTGTATGCATACCGTATGTGTGTGTATTCTGTGTATGTATACCATATGTGTGTGTATACTGTGTATGCATACCGTATGTGTGTGTATAGTGTATGTTTACCGCATGTGTGTGTATACTGTGTATGTATACCGCATGTGTGTGTATACTGTGTATGCATACCGTATGTGTGTGTATACCATATGTGTGTGTATACTGTGTATGCATACCGTATGTGTGTGTATACTGTGTATGTATACCGTATGTTTGTGTATACTGTGTATGTATACCGTATGTGTGTGTGTATACCGTATGTGTGTGTATACTGTGTATGCATACCGTATGTGTGTGTATACTGTGTATGCATACCGTATGTGTGTGTATACTGTGTATGTATACCGTATGTTTGTGTATACTGTGTATGTATACCATATGTGCGTGTATACTGTGTATGTATACCGTATGTGTGTGTATACTGTGTATGCATACCGTATGTGTGTGTATACTGTGTATGTATACCGTATGTTTGTGTATACTGTGTATGTATACCATATGTGTGTGTATACTGTGTATGTATACCGTATGTGTGTGTATACTGTGTATGCATACCGTATGTGTGTGTATACTGTGTATGTATACCGTATGTGTGTGTATACTGTGTATGTATACCGTATGTGTGTATACTGTGTATGTATACCATATGTGTGTGTGCATACTGTGTGGCCCCATAATCTATTGCCTATTGCCCAGGGACCCCATAATCTCCTGTTGCCCGGGGGCCCCATGAACTGTCCACCCCTTTTCCAGAATGATGTGCACTTGAATATTATGTGAAGAGCTGCATAATATTGATGCATAAAATTATGCACTGTATAAAATTAATAAATAGCTGTGATAAAGATAAATACGATTGTTCTGATAATAATGAATGTAGAAAAGGTGTTTGAGAACAGATAATAAGTGTAAAACATTATTGTGTCTGCTGTTTTCTGTTGGCATTGCACCTTTCCAACAGAATTTGATAATAAGTAGTAAAGAGTCAACTGTGTAAAATTACCTGAGTAATTGTAACAATGTATAATAATATTTAATAATGTATTACAATGTAGAATTAGAATGGAAGTTTTGTAGTGGCATCACTAGTGCGAGCAGCAGATGGCAGCAGCGAGCCTGAATGGAGGAATGTCAGAGCCTGAAGGTTTCCATGTGTAGCAAACAACAAAAGAGCAGAAGTGTAGGCGGCCCCTTTAAGCAGAGTTGCTGCCGCTGCATGCATCGCCTGTTTAGAATGAAATGGGGATCAGCTCCGGTGTGATCAGGAGACAGGAGGGAGAAGAAGGAGGCTGCAAACTTCACAGCAACTCCCCATCCCAAGAAGAAGAGTAAAAGACCCGGAGGACTCAGGATCCCTAACCATCCATCCATCCATCCAACTCCTGTCTTCAAGGATCTTCCAAAACTTCTATACGCATCAGAGCAGCGCAACTACGATGAGAGATGGAGAGCCATGCCTGGAATAAAGTAGCCTAGGTGGTCCAGTGCTAGGAGTCATCCAAAGGAGTAGTCGTCTTGTCTGGGCTGAGGATTATCTCGGGGTCCAGGTCACACCAGCCTTGGAGTTTTCTTCTAAGGAGTCCTAGCTGGTGACAAGGTCCGCACTCTACCCACCAGGAGGGTCAGGATCTGGACAGAAGGTCCGCACTCTACCCACCCAGGAGGGTCAGGATCTGGACAGAAGGTCCGCACTCTACCCACCCAGGAGGGTCAGGATCTGGACAGAAGGTCCGCACTCTACCCACCCAGGAGGGTCAGGATCTGGACAGAAGGTCCGCACTCTACCCACCCAGGAGGGTCAGGATCTGGACCTTCTGCAGACCACAAGTCATCTTCTGCTCCTCAACACCTTCTCGGCTCTGGGATTTAAACCTGCTCGCGGGAAAAGTCGCTTATATTAAGCTTGGCTGGATTTACTTTGGGGTTCTGCAAGAAGTTGTGTTGGATTTCCTGGGGATTGTATTCCATTATCTCGGGGTTGTCGGTGGCATGAGAGCAAAATGATTGGGGAGTTTGTTCACTTTTGTCTGCTCTGTGGAATTGTATGCATCACATCAGGTAAGGGGCCAGGGGGTGTGTGTGCAAAGTATTTGGGGTCTGCAGAGGTCCCTGTGGGCTTCCTGTGGAGGGACTGGTTTTCTTCTAGAAATAAACACATATAATTAGTATTTTTTTCCTACATAGATGTCTCTATTTTATAATAAAACCACTCTATCCCTTGTGTACCTACTCAAATGTCCATCATTTAGGATCAAATCCCTCTATCCCTTTTTCCTATGTTAATGTATATCATTTTAGAATCAGTTATCCCTCTTTTCCTACTAAGATGTCCCTCTTTTGGTGTCAAATCCCTTTTTCCTACTCAGATGTCCATCATTAAAAATTAAACCCATCTATCCTTCTCTTTCCTACACAGACATCCTCTTTTTAGGGTCAGACCCCCCTCCATCCTTTGCTTTCCTACTCAGATGTCACTCTTTTGGGGGTCAAATCCCTCTTTCCTAATCAGAAGTCTATCATGCCTCTCTTTCCTACTCATGTCCCTATATTAGAGTCAAACCCCTCCATCTTCTCTTTTATATTCAGATGTCCCTCTTTTGGTGTCAAATCCCTCTTTCCTACTCAGACGTCTATCATTACAAATTAATCCCCTCTATGCCACTCTTTCCTACTCATGTCCCTCTATCAGAGTCCAACCCCTTCATCTTCTCTTTTATATTCAGATGTCCCTCTTTTGGTGTCAAATCCCTCTTTTCTAATTAGATGTCCATCTTTTAAAATTAAACCATTCTATTCCTCTCTTTGCTATCAAGATATCTCTTTTTTTAGGGTCAACCCCCTCTATCCTTATCTCTCATACTCAGATGTCCCTCTTTTGGGGGTCAAATCCGTCTTTCCTACTCAGATGTCCCCCTTTTGGTGGTCAAATACTTCTTTCCTAGTCAGATGTCCCTCTTTTGGTGTCAAATCCCTCTTTTCTAATTAGATGTCCATCTTTTAAAATTAAACCCTTCTATTCCTCTCTTTGCTATCAAGACATCTCATTTTTAGGGTCAGCCCCCTCACCTACTCAGATGTCCCTCTTTTGGGGGGTCAAATACTTCTTTCCTTGTCAGATGTCCCACTTTGGTGGTCAAATACTTCTTTCCTAGTCAGATGTCCCACGTTTGGTGGTCAAATACTTCTTTCCTACTCAGATGTCCCTCTTTTGGGGGTCAAATACTTCTTTCCTAATCAGATGTCCCTCTTTTGGGGGTCGAATACTTCTTTCCTACTCAGATGTCACTCTTTTGAGGGTCAAATTCCTCTTTCCTACTCAGATGTCCATCATTAAAAATTAAACCCCTCTATGCCTCTCTTTCCTACTCATGTCCCTCTATCAGAGTCCAACCCCTCCATCTTCTCTTTTATATTCAGATGTCCCTGATTTGGTGTCAAATCCCTCTTTACTAATTAGATGTCCATCTTTTAAAATGAAACCCTTCTATTCCTCTCTTTTCTATCCAGACATCTCTTTTTTAGGGTCAACCCCCTCTACCCTTCTCTCTCCTACTCAGATGTCCCTCTTTTGGGGGAAAATCCCTCTTTCCTACTCAGAAGTCCCTCTTTTAGAATCAAACCCCTCTATCCTAATTTTCTTAGAAAAATGTCTCTATTTTAGGTCTGACCCAAATAACTGAGATATTTAACTGCCAAAAGTGTTTGTATTTTTCACTAAAGTTTACATACAATCCTTCAATCATGGCATCTGCTGTTTGTAAATACTAGCAGGAAGGAAAAACATTGCAAAACATAGGGGTGACTGGTTATTGTGTATGGTTAAAGGGTATGTCAACATATACAACAGCAATACATTTCTTTTATTGGCTTTGTTTTGGTCAGTTACCTATACCCGTAAAAGTGTGTTATTTTATTGGTTAGACAAGTAAGAAAAAAAATAGCTGTTCATTCAGACAGAAATCTTTTGCACTGATAACTTTCTGTGCTCTCTGCCTCTGGACTGTTGTCAGTTAGCATTGTACAATAGCCATCTCTGTGGACTACAAAACACCTATTTCTGTTATAGAGAAGAGAGGGAGATGTTGGGATCCTAAGATGACAATGTTACTCACTTTGGCTGTTGTCCTTGAACAGGAACTGACTTGATGGCATGATTACTAGGTTAGAATAAAGGAAAAACGTAAAAAAAAAAAAAAAAAACGAATGCAGCCACCACATCTAAGGACCGGAAGCTTCAGTACTATCAATAGTTGTTATTTGGTTTTAATATGATTTAAGTCTTCATGGTTTATGTATGTGATCTGCTACATGGTAATGGGGTGTCAGTTGCATACTTTTTTTGGTCAGGAAGGTGATCCTGTTATCCACCTTTGAAAGTTGGGATGTACAGTAGGTTAGTAGGCTATATAAAGAATTGTGGTTTTCTAGGGTCTATCAGATCTTATGAATAAAGATGTATGTGTAGATCCGCTCTATGTCTGTTGCGCTTGGGAAGTTTAGTTCACCTACTGGGGTGGAAACCATGGCATTAGGTAGTGCAAAGAGTTATTGACAGTTGACAAAGCTGACCAAACATGGATCCAAATGTGACTGATTCAGCAGGGACCAGCTAAATTTCAATCCATCTGTGGGCAGGCTGGTTGTACAACAGTCAATCTCTCGATCGACTTCTGTACAACCAGCATGTTGGAAAATGTTTGCTCAAAGTCTTCCCGCGGTCAGAATACAATGGCTCCTCGGGTGGATTCCCTCACTACTTCAAATGTGTGTATGGAAGAATCTATACATTTTTTTCTTTTGTTCAGCCCTCTGGTTAAAATGAAAATAAATAAATAATCATGTATGGCCTTCTTAAGGCCTTGTACACACGATAGGTTAAACAGAGGACAACGGTTTGATGGACCGTTTCCATCGGTCAAAACCGATCGTGTGTGGGTCCCATAGGTTATTTAACCATTGGTTAAAAAAAGCCAACTTGCTTTAAATTTAACCGATGGATTCCTAACCGATAGGTCAAAACCGATCGTTAGTAGGCACGACCATCGGTTAAAAATCCACGCATGCTCAGAATCAAGTCGACGCATGCTTGGAAGCATTGAACTTCGTTTTTTTCAGCACGTCGTTGTGTTTTACGTCAACGCTTTCTGACACAATCGTTTTTTTAACCAATGGTGTGTAGGTGCGACTGATCATCAGTCAGCTTCATCGGTTAACCGATGAAAACAGTCCATCAGACCGTTCTCATCGGATGGACTGATCGTGTGTACACGGGCGGCTTTAGAGTTCTGCAATAGCCTGTGTGGCTGGTGGGCTACCTTAAGCCATTGCTAATGTGAAGATTCCCATGTATCCAGGTCATGGTATATCTAGTAGTAGTTGGTCACATTTAACTGGACTTGCTTTGCAATGTTGAACGTTTTGTAGCTTGTCCAATCCACTTCTTCATTTCTTCAGAAACATCTTCAACGTTACAGAACAAGTCAATTTGAATGTGACCAGCTTCTACTAGATATTTTAAAAAAGTTCTAAAAGTTAAAAGAATCTACCTGTGGCCTTGGAGGACCCATATTCAGGGGTAAGGCCCCTTTAAAACTTATACGACTTGTGATGGCAAAGTAGCATGACAAGTTGTTTCCCATGATTTCCAATGACAACCCTTCATATTAATACGACTTCAAAGTAGTCCCTGCACTACTTTGGTCCAATTTTAATGCCGCTTACACAGGCATTCCATGAATCGCGGCTGCGAAACCGCTGTAAAATCGCGCGACTTTGAAGTCGCAGAAGTGTGAAAGGGGCCTAAACCAACATTTGTCCATAGGAAGGCAGCATTTTCTCATTTGAGTGGCAGATTAATGCTAAACTATAGCAAAGATATTTTTTAATATCATTCCGAGTTAAGGTAACTGATGGAACTTTTTATAGCCCGAAAAAGCAATAAAATGTGAAGACACGTTATCATTTCTAGGTTCCAGTTTTTGCATGTGACCAATACGTTGTGCAAAGTTAGATCTTAATTAAAATGGAAAATAGTCATGTACGTGTTGCTCAATGCTATGGAACTATTATACTGTACAGATGTTTGTGCAGTTGTGACGAGTACTTTGTGCTATGCCTTGAAAATTAGGAACTGGACTACCTATGATCTCCTGGTGGACAGTTGTCCTTGGAAAATATTTTGAAACTGTGATGGCTGTAGAGTTTTTGCTACTTTATTAAACAGGGTGGATTGCGGATTATCATCACAATTACTTTAGTACATAGGATATCACCACACTCTATAGTGAATTTAAAGGGGTTGTAAACCCTCATGTCTTTTCACCTTAATGCATCCTATGCATTAAGGTGAAAAAACATCTGATAATTTCCAGCCCCCCAGCTCAGCGTTTTACTTACCCGAGCCCTCGAAAGTCCAGCGTCGAGAACACGCTGGATCTCGGCCGGGGCTTCTCGGCTCTTCATTGGATAGATTGATAGCAGTGTAGCCATTGGCTTGGGAGAGCGCTTCTCAGAGGGGGTTATCTGATGCGGGGAGGAGCCGAGACAGCTGGCGAGGGACCCCAGAGGCGGCGTTCGATGCCATACTGTACAAAATGAACTACACAGTGGAGGTAAGTAAGAAAAAAAATTCTAACTTTTAGTACCACTTTAAGACTGGCCAGGTATTGAATTTTTTTTTTTTTAAATAACAAACATGTCATACTTACCACCACTGTGCAGTTTGTTTTGCACAGAATGGCCCTGATCCTCATCTTCTGGGGTCCCTCGGCGGCTGTCTCAGCTCCTCCCTGCAAGAGCTAACCCCCTTCTGGGAAGCGCTCTCCCAAATCGGTTAGCTTGCAGGCACGCTTCCGTGATACAGTCGGTGACCATAGGCACCAAGTGTATCACTCTGCCCCGCCCAGCGCCATGTCATTAAGTTTATTGACAGCAGCGGGAGTCAATGGCTGCGCTGCTATCAATCATCCAATGAAGAGCCAAGAACATTTGAGAAGCCAGCGTGTTCACGACGCAGGACTTTCAAGGGCTCAGGTAAGTAAACGGGGGGGGGGGCTGGGGGGCTTGTAAGCATCTGATGTTTTTTCACCTTAATGCATAGGATGCAATTAAGGTGAAAAAACACAAAGCTTTACAACCTCTTTAAATTCACATAAGGTAGGGTGAGGTTATTCACCACCTTTATAAACCATTCAGACTTCTCCAGTTAACTTGTTTTTGGATGTTCTGTGTATCACATTCCTCGGGGCATTCATGTTAGTGTCATAATCCTGTAATCAACCCTAATTACCTACTTAAGACTTTGGACAGAGAACTGCTAATGAAATCCCACTTCACTGCTGCTGTATTGTTGCATTGTTATGGGCCCATGCCTGCTAGGTAACAAGGTCTTGCCAAAAAGGCCTACTTCAGGGCAACAAAAATAAAATAGGATCAAAAAAGGGGGAAAGGGAAACAAAAAAGCACTCACATTTGCCAACATCCGTAATAATGAATAGGAAAAAAGTTACTGCTAGGGGGCAGTGACAGGGCTGTATTGTTGCATTGTTATGGGCCCATGCCTGCTAGGTAACAAGGTCTTGCCAAAAAGGCCTACTTCAGGGCAACCAAAATAAAATAGGGCTTAAGCTTCGTACACACGCTTGGTTTACTCGGCAAGAACCAGCAAGAAAACTGCTGGCAGAGCTTTCTTGCCGAGTAAACCGTGCGTGTGTACGAGGCTTTCAGGTTTCTCGACAAGAAAACTGCCCAGAATCTAGACGAGAAAAATAGAGAACATATTCTCTATTTTCTCGTCGTCAAATTCTCTGCAGTTTTCATGCCGAGAAACCCGAGAGTGTGTATACTTACCTGTCGCCGTGGAAACACGTGCATGCTCAAAATGACTTTGGCACATGCGTGGTAGCTTCCTAGGCATAGGTAGGGTGCAGCAAGATGGCGGCGAGGGCATCGAATGTGACGAGTGCATGCTCGTCGTACGCAATTACGTCACCGCGTTCTTGCCTTCCAAAAGAACCGTGGTTCTTTTGAAAGGGGTGTCTGTATACTCGGGCGACATTAGATTCTTGCCAAGAATCTCTTTAGGAAAAACAACGTTTTTTTCCTGACGAGATTCGGGCCCGTGTGTACAGGGCTTAATTCTGTAAACCTGAGTCATGGACAATTACAGAAACCAATACCTACCAAGTCATATCTGGCAGCAATAAGCTGAAATTTGGATTGCGGCAATTTGCTCACCCTTGTTTTATTGAATTATTTAAAAACCCAGTAGATAGATGGAAAAAGAAGCTGGTATGACTTTAGCTAAACTGAAATATTTCTGTTGTGAGGTCAAATGAACTTTTCTCTTACAGATGTTAGAAATTAGTCTGATTATTTCAAACGATCGGGTTCAGTCATGTGAAGCTGTTGGCTCTTCTCCTGACCACGCAGAGCGACCATGATGGAGAACTCGAAATCTCTTTGGAGCCTTGTGTAAAGCAAACTTGGCTTGACAAACCTGGATGTGTCACTTTGTCATTCCTGCAAGGAGAGAGCGTTGCGAGCAACAAAATATATGTCTGCAGAGTTTGATGAAGGTTGTAATTAGAGCACATTAGAAAAGCCACACTAAACCACCCTCCGCCTCAAAACTCACAACTTCAGAAAAAGATAATAGTCTGCAAAAACTCGTGGGAAGAAAAACAGAAGAGGATAGGGTACGAGGCGGATATATAATATTCCCTGGCTGAATAGTGTCTGACAATGTAAAATCCATATCTTGTTTCCTAAAAGTTGGAAAAACTTGGAGCCTGTTAGGTCTTATGGAATTGTTTAAGTCCAGCACGTTTTTGTGCTTTAAAGTGGATTCAGAGGAAAAGCCTTTCTAGAAAGATTACAAAGGCATGGAAAATAACCATGTTTAGAGAACTGGCATGGAGGTCCGGCAGGGATCATGCTTCAAGGTTTGAAGTGTATCTTGATACAAATCTCAGTTTAAGACTGAAGAAGTTACTTTACACCTGTGTCAGTTATTTCCTCTTCCCTCTTTCTATACCTCGCTTGTCCTTCTATCTCTAATTTCTCTTATTTGATGGCCTTCTCCTGTTATCTGCCTAAATATCTACTCCTTTATCTCCAAGTGCCTGAAAACATCATAGAATGACAGCACTGTGCAGTGCATTAGTCAACTCACAATGCATCACAATGGTGGGCTGCTTGTGTTGGAGACCACACTGGACTAACTGGATTGGTCAGTGGTCCTGAGTGGGTAATCATATTGCTGCGACACAGATTTGGGGGCCATAAATGTTCACTAAGCGGCACATGCACGGCTCAGTGTACATGATTGCAGACAGGGCAGGAGGATTTATTTATGGCAGAAGTGACTAATAGGGTCTCTTCTGTCATGTATACCCTGCCACATTTTTGAAAAATGTAGTTTACTTCTACTTTTAAGGGGATTAGAAGCAAATTCCAGCAGGAGCTACAGAGTATAAAAGAGAAGAGAGGCGCCTCTAAGGCCTCGTACACACGACCAAGAAACTCGACGGGCGAAACACATCGTTTTGCTCGTCAAGTTCCTTGTTAGGCTGTCGAGGATCTCAGCGAGCCACATTTCTCCATTGCCGTAGAGGGAAAAGAAGACATGCTCTCTTTTTGGCTCGACGAGATCCTCGACAGTTTCCTCGTCGAAAAGTGTACACACGACCGGTTTCCTTGGCAAAAAAAAAAAAACAGCAAGTTTCTTGCTGGTTTTTGCCGAGAAACACGGTCGTGTGTACGAGGCCTTAGTGTAGCAATATGGTTGCATTTAATGAAGGTACAACATTTAGCAACTCACATGGTTGATGATTAAAAGGGGCACATCTAAGTATGCAGACATCCGGAGTAAAGCTGTCCACATAGACCAGGGATATGCAATTAGCGGACCTCCAGCTGTTGCAAAACTACAAGTCCCATCGTGCCTCTGCCTCTGGGTGTCGTGCTTGTGGCTGTCAGAGTCTTGCTATGCCTCATGGGACTTGTAGTTCTGCAACAGCTGGAGGTACGCTAATTGCATATCTCTGACATAGACCGTCCTCCGCACCGCCGGCTCTCACCACTGTCAGTCTGCAATCGTGACCGGGAAGACTACTCTGCAGTAGAGCGATCTGAAAGCGAGGCTTGAACCGCTTTTGGAGCGCAACGTGCAAGAGATGATGTCGATGGCGGTGTGGTGAGGTGGATGGTCTATGTGGACAGCTTTATCCTGAATCCCTGCATACTTAAATGTGCCTCTTTTAATAACCAACCATGTGAGTTGCTAAATGTTTCTCCTTCATTAAATGTAATCATATAGCTACACTTAGGCCCCGTACACACGGTCGGTTTGGTACGATGAGAATGAACCGAAGTTCATTTTCATCGGACCAAACTGACCGTGTGTATAGGCTATCGGTCTGTTTTCCTTCGGTCCAAAATTTTAAAACATGCTTCAAAACCGAACCGATGGACCGCTGCCCCATCGGACCAAACAGATGGTAAGTACAGAAAAGCATCGGTTCAAAACCCGCGCATGCTCAGAATCAAGTCGATGCATGCTTGGAAGCATTGAACTTCGTTTTATTCAGCACGTCGTGTGTTTGACGTCACCGCGTTCTGACCCGATCGGATTTTGGACTGACGGTGTGTACACATATCCGGCCGTACGGCCACTTCAGAGGTGAACCATTCTCATCGGTTTTGTCCAACCGTGTGTACGGGGCCTTAGAGGCACCTCACTCTTTTATACTCCGTTGTGACATGATGCTACTTGTATATCGGGACGTCGCTTGTTTTATCAAGTCAAACTTTATAAAAAAAATAGCTTGTCTTGCAAAACACTCTCAAACCAAGTTACTCTCAATCCAAGGTTTTACTGTGTATGTTTATTTGTGTTTTCAAGATGATTACCACCAATGGCAGCGCAATTATAAATCCTAACATTTTATTGTTCCATCTGTACACCTTCCAGTTGTGTAGGTTAGGATCACAGGCTGTGAACGACCCCAATTGTGACACAGGGGACTGAACTTTTATCTCCTCACTCTGGAATGTGCAATTACCTAACCTGGAAGAAATAAATAACTTTTTCCTACTTTAGTACTCTGCCTAATTTATTGGAGCAGATTAGCCTTAGAAGATTTGGATCACTCTCTGTGTTAAACGTTTATTTGCATGTTTGAAGACAATTGTCAGGATGATGTATGAAGGAAGGGAAGATTAGAGAAGAGATAAAGGACTTAGGAGCCATTAGGTAGTGTTTGAGTTTAGGGAACTGGCTGCTGAATGTTATCAGGAGTTCTATGTTTATGTAACTACTAGGGTTGGGTGACTACTCCAAGCTGTTAGTTTTAGGTAGGCACTAGTGAATGGAATCACCCAATGGTTTCTTGTACCTTAGAGATCCTGAAGGACAGAGTTCCCTGCAGTCATTTGTGGTCTAAGGCCTGGTTCACACCTATGTAGGTTGCAGTTTGCATATTCTGGGTGCATTTTGCGTTTTTTTGTTTTTCAATACACATGTTTGATCCACTGAAGTCTATGGAACAAAAAAAATAAATTATAAAAGTCCCCAGCCCTTACCATAAAATGCACAATTGTGAATGCGTCCTATAGGAAACCATGTTAAATGGACTGTAGTGTGTTTCTGCAAGACTGAAAACGCACAAAAAAATGCATGGGTGTGAACCAGGCCGTACACCCTCCAGAAAAGTTACAACTGTTTTACAAGGGCACTGTAATGTGACAGATGAGGCATGTTTTTAACTCACCTCAGCCATCTGTCAAAACCAGGCAATGGCCATTGGACACTACAAAACAACAAAAAGAGGTCATACCAGCCTTGCATATGACTTTAACCTCCTTAGCGGTATTCCCGAGTCTGGCTCGGGGTGAATTTTTCATACCAAAAGCGGTATCCCCGAGCCAGACTCGGGATCGCATTGCAGGATACAGGGAGAGTTACTTACCTTGTCCCTGGATCCTGCGATGTGTCCCCGCTGTGTGTGCGGGCTCCTCCGCTGTGTCTCCTCGCTCACAGTGCTGAGTTCCGTTCCCTGCGACGTTACGGCGCATGGGGACGGAGTTCGACGCCAAATTCAAAAAGATTACAGTACTGTATGAAGAAATTACACACCCTATTTGTCCCTAGTGGTCTGTCTAGTGTTCTGCATGCACTTTTATTTTATAAAAACTGTTCTTTCTGCCTGGAAACTGTAGATTGCCCATAGCAACCAAAAAGTGTCCCTTTTATGTCAAAAATGGTTTCAGACCAGCTAAAAAACAGCGATAAAAAATTATAATCACTTGCAGAATTGAGCGATAGTGATTTGTGGGGAAATTTGTCATCAAACACTAAAAGTAATGACAGCGACAATTCTGTAACTGAGCAAATTTCAGTGTTTTTGATTTGATTACATTATTGAATATGTTTTATTATTATTATATTCTTATTTATTATAATTATTTATTGTATTATAATTTATGATTTCTGTTTCAAACTTTATCATACCCGGGATGTCTACTAGACTCTGGTTTGGACAGATTTAAGTGAGTTATTTCTAAGAATTACAGGCCTACAATATAAAACGCCAAATTTCCATGCGATACAATTGTACTGCTTTTAGCACCTACAATCTGACATAATCATACCACCAGGGAGGTTAAAAAACCAAGCCTTCTGTGTGCAGCTGCCACTCTAATACTTACCTGAGCCCCATCTCGATCCAGTGATGTTGCACGAGAGACTCGACTGCGGTTGCAACCACAATGGAACCACATCCAAATGCAGGAGGCAGCACATTCCCTCCCGATTCCCTGCTAACTAGGGACCAGCCGCTGCTGACAACAGTCATGTGAAAGAGGCCTGAAGGTATTACTTCCTTGAAGCTGAATTCTCATTTCCATGCTCCATGGCCACAGTCTGCAGATATGTATTTATGCTTATGCATATTATGCACTTGTGGCACCCTGCTTGCCCACCCTGTGCTATGGATTAATTCACTTTTTTTTTTTGTGACCTGTAGTGATTTCTGTGCGCACTTCATACCGTATTGTTCCTACATGAAAAGCACATGTAAAATAGCTAACAGATGTAAGATAGCTTTGAAAGTATTTGAAAAATCCCATCTTTATTTTAGGTACGCCAGCACTTAGCTGCCATGTGTTTGGACGCTGGAACATGTGCTGCTTTGTAAACCGCATTAGACATATTTATACTCTCCTGGTTATGCACCTCCCTACAAGTGAGACTGCACTTAGGGTATCCAGTCTTGTTTGCTGTTTTATCGATTCTATGGTGAACATGCAAATGCCTTATTAACCACTTAACCCCCGGACCATATTGCTGCCCAAAGACCAGAGTACTTTTTGCGATTCGGCACTGTGTCGCTTTAACTGACAATTGCGCGGTCGTGCGACGTGGCTCCCAAACAAAATTGGCGTCCTTTTTTTCCCACAAATAGAGCTTTCTTTTGGTGGTATTTGATCACCTCTGCGGTTTTTAGTTTTTGCGCTATAAACAAAAATAGAGCGACAATTTTGAAAAAAATGAATATTTTTTACTTTTTGCTGTAATAAATATCCCCCAAAAATATATAAAAAAACGATTTTTTTTCCTCAGTTTAGGCCGATACGTATTCTTCTACATATTTTTCGTTAAAAAAAATCGCAATAAGCGTTTATTGATTGGTTTGCGCACAAGTTATAGCGTTTACAAAATAGGGGGTATTTTTATGGCATTTTTATTAATATTTTTTTTTACTAGTAATGGTGGCGATCAGCGATTTTTTTCGGTACTGCGACATTATGGTGGACACTTCGGACACTTTTGACACCTTTTTGGGACCATTGGCATTGTTATAGCGATCAGTGCTATAAAAATGCATTGGATTACTATTAAAATGCCACTGGCAGGGAGGGGGTTAACACTAGGGGGCGGGGAAGGGGTTAAGTATGTCCCTGGGTGTGTTCTAACTGTGGGGGGGGGGTGGCCTCACTAGGGGAAATCACTGATCTTCTGTTCATACATTGTATGAACAGAAGATTAGCGTTTCCCCCCCTAACAGGACCGGGAGCTGTGTGTTTACACACACAGCTCCCGGTCCCCGCTCTGTAACGAGCGATCGCGTGTGCCCGGCGGCGATCGCGCCCGCCGGGCACACGCACGGGATTCGGGCACCCTAAGAGCTGACGTTATACTACGTGCTCTCGCCCAGGAGAGCCGATCTGTCGCCGTAGAATGACGGCGGCTGGTCGGCAAGTGGTTAAAGGGGTTGTAAAGGTTCGTTTTTTATTTTCTAAATAGGTTCCTTTAAGCTAGTGCATTGCTGGTTCACTTACCTTTTTCTTCGATTCCCCTTCTAAATGTTTTTTCTCTTTGTCTGAATTTACGCAAAGTAAATAATGAAAATCACATCACATGGAAAAGTTTTTCCACCACCAAGTGAATTGATGCAAATTGTGTTTTCTGTGGCACGCCACACATGGTAATCGGTGATGGTCAGACAAGCAGGCAGAGTACCTCTGCGGATTAGAGCAAGATGATGGCAACCAAACCTCCAGGGCAATACGATGGAAGATGGAACCTATACCTTAATCACCATTCACAGCGGGGCATTCTGTACACATGGGGACTCATGAGCCTGTCTGTTTTATAGCAGAAAGTAATTTTTTTTTTTATTGCCATTTTTTTGTTGTTGTTTATAGCGCAAAGAATAAAAAAACAGAGGTGACCACCAAAAGTAATCTCTACTTGTCGGGGAAAAAAAATACCCACATTTTCTTTGGGTACAACGTTGCACGACGGTCAGTTTAACCCCCCTGGCGGTATTCCCGAGTCTGACTCGGGGTTACATTTCTGTGCTGCGATCGGTAACCCCGAGTCAGACTCGGGCTCGCCTCGCTGAATCCACAACTAGAAAACAGCGATAATAAATTATAATCACTTGCAGAATTGTGCGATAGCGATTTGTGGGGAAATTCGTCATAAAAAAATAAGTAAGTAATGACAGCGACAATTCTGCAACTGAGCAAATTTCAGTGATTTTGAGTTGATTACATTATTGAATAGTTTTTATTATAATTATATTATTATTTGTTATAAGTATTTATAATTATTTATTATATTATAATTTATCATTTTGTTTTTAAAAAAATGTCATACCCGGTATGCCTACTAGACTCTTGTTTGGTCAGATTTAAGCGAGTTATTCCTAAGAATTACAGGCCTACAGTATAAAACGCCAAATTTCCTTGCAAAAAATGGTACCGCTTTCAGCACCTTTTTTTCTGAAATAATCATACCGCCAGGGAGGTTAAGCAACGCAGTGCCGTATCGCAAAAAAAGGCCTGGCCAGGAAGGGGGTAAAACCTTCCGGAGCTGAAGTGGTTAATATTAAATACAGAATGGAATTTACTTAAAAAGACTGTGCTGCAGATAGTCCACTTCCCGAGGCTTTAATACCCCAAATAATGCTTCATCACTGCAGAATCCCTTCCTGTCTAAGCTCTGGTATTACCTGGGAGGCAATGAGGGATTGTGGCTCAGTAAGTATAATTACCTGGGGGGGGGGGGAGTATCTGCAGTCACTGGATGGCCCTGAATGGGCAGAGTGAGTGTCACCTTTCTACAGACTGAATATTTGGCAACTGGTGTATTTCATGTTAAAAATAATGCCAATGCCATACTTCAAATACTAAGATATTTTTGGGGTGAATTTTAGCTCCACTCTTCCTTTTAAAAATCATTCTTGCTGTTAAGCTATTGTATCTTCTCAGCAGGCATGTCTGCGATTTTCATGATCAAAAAGGAATAATAATGAAAGAGCCATGACGGAGCTTCGCAGCACATAGGGGTAGCACCTGAACCAGCAAAGACTTTGTAATTGGCTGCTTTTTTTTTGTCAGTTGTCCTTCACCTGCACTGTAGCTACATCTGCTTATAATTTAAGCTTCATTACAGTGTAATAGCACAATGGAGGTGTCATTAAATCGCCCACATGTGTTCCTCAGGCTACAATGTACATTTGGTATTTCATTTCTTAAAGTGCACCTAACCTTACAACAAGTCCACTTCCCGCTGATCAGTAGGGCATCAGCATTACCAATTATTTTTATATGTTCAAGCAACTAAGTGCCATTTCCTTCCTTTGAAAAAAAAGAAAAAAAAATCACAATTCTGAACTATATCATGTCAGCCTATAGTAAATATGTCATGGCTTCTCTTTGCCAAGTGCATTGTGGGTGTTTGATATTATTACATAGTTATATAGTAGGTGAGGTTGAAAAAAGACACAAGTCCATCAAGTCCAACCTATGTGTGTGATTATATGTCAGTATTACATTGTATATGTCTGTATGTTGTGGTCGTTCAGGTGCTTATCTAATAGTTTTTTTAAACTATCGATGCTCCCTGCTGAGACCACTGCCTGTGGAAGGGAATTCCACATCCTTGCTGTTCTGAGGCCCCGTACACACGGCCGAGGAACTCGACGTGCCAAACACATCGAGTTCCTCGGCGAGTTCAGCCCTGAAGCCGCCGAGGAGCTCGGCGGGCCGAGTTCTCCCATAGAACAACGAGGAAATAGAGAACATGTTCTCTATTTTCTCGACGAGTTCCTCGGCGGCTCCATCGGGCCGAAAGTGTACACACGACAGAGTTTCTCGGCAGAATCCGGCTCTGACCGAGTTTCTCGCTGAATTCTGCCGAGAAACTCTGTCGTGTGTACGGGGCCTAACAGTAAAGAACACTCTCTGAAGTTTAAGGTTAAACCTCTGTTTTTCTAATTTTAATGAGTGGCCACGTGTTGAACTCCCTCCCGTGAAAAAGTTTGGTCTTTACTCAAAACTTATTTTCGTTTTTGAGTAAATACCGATTAAAAATGTATGTGCATATTTCTTAAAGCGGAGCTCCACCCTAAAGTAGAACTTCCGCTCATTGGATTCTTCCCCCCCCCTCCGGTGCCACAATTGGCACCTTTCAGGGGGAAGCAGATAGGTATTTGTACCCTCTTCCGGGCGCTGCGCAAACTGTTGGCGCTATATAAATCCTGTATAATAATAATAATAATAGACTCTACGGGGACCTGCGGGCAGTATGTCAGTCGACCCAAAACCCCCCCCCCCCCCCCCGTTGTGTTTTGGGAAACACACGGCTCCCAGAACACAGCGGAGTACAGTGAGGACAGCGCAGCGTGACTCGCGCATGCACAGTAGGGAACCGGGCAGTGAAGCTGCAACGCTTCACTTCCTGATTCCCTCACCGATGATGGCGGTGGGGGCAGCCGAGAGACGAACGATTGTTCATCTTCTGCTGCCGATGTCGCTGGACTCCAGGACAGGTAAGTGTCCATTTATTAAAAGTCAGCAGCTGCAGTATTTTAATATTTTTTTTTTACGGCGGAGCTCCGTTTTAATATGGTGGTCCATTTATTTTATCTGTACATTATAAGTGGTCTAATATATATTTATGTATGTGTTTATTTGATTCGATTGTTTTACCTTTTGTGCAATGGTCTTTGTAAAATGCTTTGGCCCAGATTCACATACATTTACGTTGCTCCTGGGCAGCGTAACGTATGTGATTTACGTTACACCGCCGCAGGTTTACAGGTTTACAGCCTGATTCTCAGAACACTTACCTGTAAACTTGCGGCGGTGTATCGTTAAATCGCTCGGCGCAAGCCCGCCCAATTCAAATGGGGCAGGCACCATTTAAATTAGGCGCGCTCCCGCGCCGAGCGTACTGCGCATGCTCCGTCAGGTAAATTACCCGACGTGCATTGCGCTAAATGACGTCGCACCGACGTCATTTGCTTAGACGTTAACGTAAATGGCGTCCAGCGCCATTCACGGACGTCTTACGCAAACAACGTAATTTTTTAAAATTTCGACGCGGGAACGACGGCCATACTTAACATTGGTTGCCCCTCATAATAGCAGGGGCAACTTTACGCGTCGGAAAGGCTACGGAAACGACGTAAATTCTCTGCGTCGAGCGCGCGTACGTTCGGGAATCGCCGTAATTTGCTAATTTACATAAGCGACGGGGAAAACGACGTCCGCGACACCTAGCAGCGGGAAACAAAATTGCATTTTAGATCTGACAGCGTAAGAGCCTTACGCCTGTCAGATCTAATGGGTATCTATGCGTAACTGAGGCCCAGTACACACGGCCGAGGAACTCGACGTGCCAAACACATCGAGTTCCTCGGCCAGTTCAGCCCTGAAGCCACCGAGGAGCTCGGCGGGCCGAGAGCTCCCATAGAACAACGAGGAAATAGAGAACATGTTCTCTATTTCCTCGCCGAGGTCCTCGTCGGCTTCCTCGGCCGAAAGTGTACACACGGCCGGGTTTCTCGGCAGAATTCAGCCAGAAACTCGGTCGGAAGCTGAATTCTGCCGAGGAAACTGGTCGTGTGTACGGGGCCTGATTCTAAGAATCAGTCGCATAGATACCCGGGGCCAGATGAGGAGTTACGACGGCGCAAATGGTGTTGCGCCGTCGTAACGCCTTTGAGAATCTGGGCCTTTGTATTTGTATTCATTTTTTGCAGAATGATTTGTTGGCATAAAACTCCTTGCTGGTTAGAGGAGCGCTGTGTTTATGTTGATGTGCTTTGTGGGCCTCTGGCATTCTTGGGGCTTAATATAAATTTGCACTGCTTATTCTCTTTTCAATGCCATCTATTTATATGCAAGCTTGAAGGACATGTAAGAAAAACATTTTTTCTTGTGCAGATGGGACTGTTGCATTGGTAAGGCTTGATTTCAGGAATTTGATACGACTCCCGGTGCAGGTATTGTGGACCCTGAGAATGCTACGCTATTTGGAACAAGGTCAACATTCTCATTTTATCCTGACATTTATTTATTTTGTATTTCAACGGATCAAGTGCTCTATTGCTTACGTAGATTATGTTTTGTGTGTGTGTACTAGAGGCTTTCTAAACCATGTTGTGTAAAGATCAGGGACGTTCCTATACACGTGCAAATCCTTCCCTTTCATTTGCTGTGTACCATTGAACAGCAAATAAAGTCCAAGTTAAAATTCATTACACCTGGATTTAACTGGAATGAGATTTTGCAACTCACACAAACGTGGTACCTATCATTTTTTTTTAAATGGGAAATGTGAATTTTTTTTGTAGCAAAATGTTTAAATTGCAAAATATTAACCTGGCCAATCTCCTACTTGGACCACTTCCCTTTGTCTCCATTGCTGTTTCTAGAGTTTTCAATAAAATATTAGGTTAAACATCCTGAACCCTTTTTATGCCCAAGACGGGGATGTTTTTGCTGATCGTGGCAAATGGAAAAAAAATGTAATAGGCAAAGAGGGATCCTCTAAAGCAGGGGTAGGCAACCTTGGGCTCTCCAGCTGCTGCAGAACTACAAGACCCATCATGCCTCTGGGAGTAATTGTGACTGCCAGCCTTGCAATGCCTCATGGGAAATGTAGTTCCACAACAGCTGGGGGGCCCAAGGTTTCCTACCCCTGCTCTAAAGAATACAAATCACTTACACACACTGGTGTTTGCTGCCTATAGCAATCAGTTATCCCCATGTTTGTTCTAAAGACAAAAATACATCCCAACTGTCCCTGATTTTTTAAGACTGACTCTGATTTGGAACTAAGGCTGCATTCACACCTGAGCGTAGCGTTTTTGGTCTTTTTCCGGCGTTTTGTTGCGCGTATTCATGCGTATTTGTGCGTTTGCATACAGCGTCGTCCGATGTTTTTGTACTTCGACGTTTTTTTTTTTAGCCAATTGGAAAAATTATCATCTTTTCATCACTTGTTGCTATGTTTGTAGATTTTTTTTATATTCTGCTTGGGTGAAATGTTCTATTGATTAAAGTGACAAAACACCCGTAGAAACACTCGTTTTCGCGCTAGACGCTTGAATCGAGCGTTTCCATTACTTTCTATGGGAAATACAAACGCTCAAAAACGCCCAAACCGCCCAATTCGCGCAACAAAAAAGGGTCCGGAACTTGTTTGAGCTTCAGGCGTTCGGCGTCAGGCGTTTTGGAGTGGAGATGTGAACCATCTCCATAGACAATAATGTATTTTTTCCCCTGAAACGTCGCGATTCAGGTGACAAAACGCTCAGGTGTGAATGGGGCCTAAGTCCCTTCTTCCTCCTCTCATTTATATCTCATTTTGGTCTGATCTATATAGATGTATCAAATGCACTATTTATCTATCAAAAAGTTTTAGGGTGCTAAACTTTTTACTTAATTTCTAAATTGCTGCATTTGTACATTTCAAAAGCCAATATAAAGGAATAGTAGTGATACAAAAAGCACTAATATAATTCTCCTTTAAGGGGGGGCATGACAGGGGGTGTGTCCTATGCCTACATACTTTTTGGGTTTTAGCTTTTTATGCATTTTCACATATTTATTGGGTCAATATTAGCTGCTTTTTACAGAGCTCAGTAGCTCAAGCTCCAGTTTGCACGCATCTACTGATTGACTACTGTACCACCACCCTGTTGGATCAGGCTAAAGCCAGTAGTGACAGAATACAAAGCTTATCGGGGAGGATTCACATCAAGTGGGGATGGGGGAATCGAGTCCAGTGCAGCAGTCCGGGGATTTGAATGCTGTAGTCTTCTTCCCCTTCTTTAATTAGGGACACCAGGACTATCAGAGTCACTTTGAGCACTGACTCATGACTGCTTTGACCAATTAGAATCAATCTAATCCATTCTTGGTTTATCTAATTAGGAAGAGGAAGAAGACTACAGTTTTCCAATCCCTGTACCATAAAAAAAAACGCTGTATAGACAGTGCAAGCTATATATCTGCAGAGTGGAGAGAGTCTGGTGTGTTAGTTCACCTTGCCATACACTAATAGAATTTAATTTAAAACGTTTAGTTTTAAGAGCATTTGTTAGAAAATGGTTATTGATTTTCTAGTGGTCGGTGGGATGAAATTGACATATGTTTGACAGAAGTAAGGAGAAAGCATGAAGGAGCTGCATAAAAGCTTTTTCTCGAAAGAACAATTTTCAAACAATGTATGTGGTCTCCTTTCAGCGTCAATTCACTCCAAAATCAAATGTTAAAAGCAAATTCAATTTTAAATAACTTCCAAACAACATCAAATGTACTGAGAATTTCCATACAATTTTTAGTGAAAGTCTACTAGAGTATGGCCATCTTTAGGCTGTATTCACAAACCCATGAAGGCCCTACGATGTGTTGCATTGAAGTAACATTTTCAAATCTGGTAAAACTTGACACCTGTGTAAGAAGCTTTTCAGCATACAAAATAGAGCCCTATAGTTTTGTTCCTCTGAAGCTTGAAGGATAATGTTGACTAACACTATAAAACAAAAAAAAGTAGGTAAATGATGTGAGGAAATTCACTGGAAGAAATTTATGACAGGCTTCATGTCGGCCTACTTTTTTTTTTTTTTTTTTTTCGAGTTTGCAGTTGTTGTGTCTTTTTATACACAGTTGGTAGGGACTGAACACATACTCATCTTTCCCAAGTGTTCATTAATTTGTAACTGTATCTTGTCCCCGGCGTTAAAACTTCTTAGTAAAATTGGTGATCCAGCTCACAAAAACCACCTGTCAAAATGTCAACTGAAAAACAAAGCCACCCAGAGTATGTGTAAAAATATTTGTCAGCTTATCTCCGAGGTATTTAAGAATCTGAGCATGAAGTGCTGATTGGTATATTTTTGGGAATATTTGGTCATTAATCTATCAACATAATCTTTCATTAACTATTGCTGTGTATTACCTCAGCCGAAGTCTAGCTGTGTGGATTTTCTGAGGCATGACTAAATTGAAGCTCTAAGGAGGAACTCAGCTGCCCAGAGTGCTAATAATGTGTTTTATTTTATTTTATTTCCCTTAAGTTATGTGAATATTAAAATGGCTTTAATGTTTTTCGTTAGTCATCTTCTGGCTCTCCTGGTGGCTTTCTGTTTTCCGAATTGTACCCTGCATAGGCTGCATGTACTGTATAAAAGACTTGCCACATTGTTCCTCAATGTAGTAACCCATAGCAACCAACCAAAATTCTTTATGCTGAAGTGCATAAGGATTTTGATTGGTTGCTAGGTTGCTATGGTTTACTGCACGTAAGAATTAATAATCAGACAAAAAAATTATGGGGCAAACCCATTGATGCACTACTTGGTCTTTTTTCTACAAACCAAGGATATGTATGTGAGCCACTCAAGCTGTATTGGAATGTAGTCCTATGCCCACCGATGTGAGTGCTGGCCAGGAAGGGAGCTTGTCCATGCTCCAGACAATGGTAGAGCAAGACTAGGTGTCCCGGGAGCCGCCCACCAAGTCCTGACTTGCTGTGTAATAGTGAATGACAATGTCAGCCTGGACCCCTGCCAAGCCACGCCCCTGAGGGGTCCAGGCTTAGACTGACATTCACTATTACACAGCAGGTCTTGACTTGATATGCGGCTCCCGGGAAACCTGGTCTTTTTTCTGCCTTTACTCTTCTATGTTTCTATGTTAGTTAAAAATATTAACTGATTTTGATCTTACTTACTCTTAAATAAGATGTAACTAATGACAAAACCTTTTTTTGTTTGTTTCGGGTTTTCTTTGTTTTGGGTAGGGTGGAGAGGGAATAGAACCCCTCTCAAGTTTTTTATGGCTGTCTGTGCTCCTGTTAGATAGATTAACCCTCTCTATTTGCCCCGTTTTTTGTTATCACCTGGGGTGAACAGGAAATTTTGGGTTGCAAAACAGGAATAAAAGGTAAATCTTCCAATGGGGAAGATTTACCCAATGGGGAAGATTTAGTTCTGGTGAACCTGTTGACAACCAGAGATCTCCATTCCTTTGGAGGGATTTCTCATTATTTTCTGTCCTGGCTATGGGACAGGAAGTAAAGTGAAATCGCCTTTGGGACACAAATGGCACAAAAAAGCTGATGGGTTATAACCCTCCCTTACTCTATCCAAAATGAAAAAAATAAAGTTTTGGCTTGAGTTCTACTTTAATTTCCAATGCTATAGCACTTATCAGACTAGTGTTGGGGCAGATAGGACATGAGGCAGTCCTGTTGGGCATATCCATGCTAAGACCCGTTTTAGACAGAAATCATATAAGCTACCAGCATGTCTTTGGAGTGTAGGGGGCAACTTCATGCAGATAGTGACCTGGCCAGGATTCAAACGAAGGAACCTGAGAGTTGCAAGTGTTTCAGCAGTCAATAATAATAATGCCCTTTGTTAAAGACAAACCAGTTCAAGTTGTATTTTAACTGGCTGCTATGGTTTAACTCCATTTAACAATAATAACTTTTTATTGACCAAGAATGGAGGTCATTTAGAACTGAGAGTGTAACTAAACCCTCACATCCTTTACAGCCAAGGAAGCTGCCATCTTAGTCTCTGTTTGGTCTGCAGTTTCCATGGTGCTGCACATGTGATCAAGTGTGACATCAGGCATTTGATGGCTTGACAGATGAATTGAAAGCACAAAGTTTGCTATTTACCATACAATCTGATTGTACAATCTCTATATAATCTCATTTAGACTTACCAAAACAATGTGATATGGGGCAAACCCAAACAATTCACTGCATTTTTATGAAATCAGCCAAGATTTAAGCCTGGAACACACAGTGAGTACTCCAATGGCTGAGAGCGCTGATTGGGAGCCGGCCAACTACTGTTTTTTCAGGATGATCATTCAAGAGTAACCGGCTTCTGTCGGATTGGCTGCCATACACACGGGCCGAATGTCCGCTGGTTTTTATTGAACTGGCTGATGTGGCGCAGCATTTGGAACATTTGTACGGGGCCTACCATTACATAGTTGATGGTAGGGCTAAGCTATTATCAGATAGTATAGTGAATGGACAGCTTAAAAGATTCCACTACTATCAAAAGTAATAAAAGCCAGCTGCTTGGATCTGTAAGTCATCTTCACTCATTAATGATAGTGACTCTATGTCTACATGAAGCATGAAGTCCAAGGAGACACTGTTGTGTAAATGAAGAAGCCCGTAAAGGCTAATTAGCACAAGTTGCCATAGCTGAGGTGTATGATGGAGAGGAAATGAACTCAGACACATTCTATGACTCTATATACACTTACTTTACTTAGTGCAGCATTAGGAGCCTAGGATAACAGATAACTGGCAGCTGTTTGGTATGTGGGGTTTATGTTACTTAAACAACCAACATGGCTATTTTAGGCTATTTTTAGTTTTAGTTCTATATCATAGTGAACCTAAAGACACAATATAGCTAAGAATCAAACATTGACATTTATACAAATATTCTGCTGAGTAATTCTAATACAGAGAATATAAAATGGTGAAATGATGAGCGCAGTATCAAAACCACCTACTGCGCATAAGTGATGATTGCTAAAACAAGCAATAAATACCTAATAACGTGTAAAACAAAAAATACATAAAGTGCAGATGCAAAATATGTGCCACACAACACTGCTCCAAAACAGTTAAAGTGCAAATGCAAAATGATACCAAAACAAAAATATTCCAAACAACAGGTATACTGTATGTGAAATGTGCCCAAAATAGATAAAAATAGAAATAAAACTGTGCACAGTCCAAAACTAGTGAAAAATTCAATGGGACTCTTTAAATGCTTCCATCCATAAATCTCAGTATTTCAGCTGTGGATCTTCCTGGTACTGTATATGAGCTCACAGAGCGCTTACCTCAATACATGGGTATTGTAGCTTTAAATGTAGATACAGCGGCTTCCTGAGCAAACAATGACATCCATACAAATCTCCAGATATTGGCAGATGATTTAAAATGACTTCAGAAAAATGGAGGCTCACAGTGGGGACGGACATTCATAAGCCAAAAGGAAAAAGACTCACATATTGAAGTAAGCAAGGGCTAAAAGGTTTAATAAAATAAATCTGCTTACATAATATAAAACACCAAACAAGGATAAAACGGCAATACATGGACGGACAGGTTCCTATGTCACTTCCGGTCACGTGTGTACTTCCTGACGCGTGTCGTCACGTCACATGACTTCATCAGAGGTCCTTTAGTTTTTCCCAAAAAATCCAGTTTTTTTTTGATGGGGCATGAAAATCGCGTGTCGCAGCCAGCACACTAGTGATGCAAAAAACGAACGACCTAACAATTGACAAGAATTTCCATTTGGCTTTCAAAAGTTTTCACGTTTGGACTGCGTAGATTCACTTTAACCACTTCAGCCCTGGAGGATTTGGCTACCAAATGACCGGGCCACTTTTTGTGATTCGGCACTGCGTCGCTTTAACTGACAATTGTGCGGTCGTGTGACGTGGCTCCCAAACAAAATTGACGTCCTTTTTTTCCCACAAATAGAGCGTTGTTTTGGTGGTATTTTATCACCTCTGTGGTTAAATTTTTTTGCGCTATAAACAAAAAAAGAGCGTCAATTTTGAAAAAAATACAATATTTTTTACTTTTTGCTATAAAAAAATATCCCCAAAAAATATATAAAAAAAAAATATTTTTTCTCAGTTTAGGCCGATTCTTCTACAAAATAGGGGGTAGTTGTATGGCATTTTTATCATTATTATTTTTTTACTAGTAATGGCGGCGATCTGTGATTTTTATCATGACTTTGACATTATGGTGGACACATCGGACACTTTTGACGCTATTTTGGGACCATTGTCATTTATACAGCGATCAGTGCTATAAAAAATGCACTGATTACTGTGTGAATGACACTGGCATGGAAGGGGTTAACCACTAGGGGGCGAGGAAGGGGTTAAGTGTGTCCTAGGGAGTGATTCTAACTGTGTGGGGGCTGGGCTAGCAGTGACACAACACTGATCACTGCTCCCGATAACAGGGAGCAGTAGATCAGTGTCCTGTCACTAGGCAGAACAGGGAGATGCCTTGTTTACACTGGCATCTCCCTGTTCTACAGCTTTGTGACACAATCACGGGACACCGGCAGGCATTCGGGTCCACGGGTCCCACGGACACGGTCACAAAGCTCTCCGCAGGGGCGTGCGCGCGACGGCAAATTCAAAGCAATTCAAGCTTTGCGCAGCCGTGACATTCTGCCGACGTATATGTACAGGACGCGGTCAGCAAGTGGTTAATAAATACAGCCTTTGACCACAAATATTGCCATCTCATAAGTTTCTAAAAATTTGACATGTATATTTGTAACTTGTATTAATAATCTGCTACATGGACCCATGTGTAATTTTTTAGCCACCAAGTACTTTGTAACTATTTTACAGTAACAGAAATGAAGACCTCTTTATTTAGCTACAACCGAGTTTAACATAACATTTCCCATTGATGCATTTCTCCAAAAAATAGCTCCCTCATGATTGCTTCATGAAAGAGCAAAATTAAATATCCAAAAATAACCGTACACGACCTAGTTAGAGGAAAACTGAAACTAATATGCCAAGGGTACATTAAAGAGGAATGCTATTGATTTAATAAAAGTGAGGAGAGCCCAGATGAGCAATTAAGTTATGGGAATGTAACACACCTGGCCTGTGAATGAATGAAGTTTGTGAAATATCCAGTTTCATATTATGCCTTGAGCATTAAATCACAAATATATCACTTTTTAATGGGACAGGAGAACTAGAAAATATCCCTGCTATTGCTTTTAATGGCTCGGTGAAAAAAAAATGAAAATTGCCTATGCTGAGTAGCAGAAAGTACTTTAAAGGCCGCCGATCAACTTAAAAGCACCATCGGAGTTTTAGGGGTCGGTCCATTAATTATTGCAAAATGTTAACTCTGTGACATATCTATTTACCTATCTACAAATATATATATATATATATATATATATATATATATATATATGTACTGTATGGGCTAGATTCACAGAACACTTACGCTGGCGTATCTACAGATACGCAGCGTAAGTGAACAGATGCGCCGTCGTATCTATGCGCCCTATTCCCTATACTAGATACGCCTGAATTCTGGCCTCATCCGATCGACATAAGTCTCCTACGCCGTCTGATCTTGGGCAAATATTTACGCTGGCCGCTAGGGGCGCTTCCGTAGATTTAGGCGTTGAATATGTAAATGACCTAGATACGCCGATTCACGAACGTACTTGCGCCGTCGCTTTAATCTACGCCGTTTACGTAAGGTGTACGTCCGTCGTAAAGTTATCCCTGCTATATGAGGCACAGCTAATGTTAAGGTATGGATGTCGGAACAGCGTCGATTTTTTACGTCGTTAACGTAAGTCGTACGTGAATGGGGCTGTGCGTAGGTTACGTTCACGTCATAGGCATTGAGGCGTCGTATGCTTGGGCGTATATTCGATGTGATTCTGAGCACGCCCACTACCTGCCTACTTTGAATTAGGCGGGCTTACGCCGGCCTATTTACACTACGCCGGATCAACGTATGGCGCGACTCCTTTGTGAATACTGTTCTGGGCTCCCTGTTTTACGTCGGCGTAGCGCATATGAGATGCGCTACGCCGGCCAAAAGATGCGCCCAGGTACGTGAATCTAGCCCTATCATATTACTTTTTTTGTTTTTGTTTTTTTGTTGTTTTTGTTTTTTTGATGGTTCTGATGTACCTAACAAAAAAATATTATCTTCCTACAGAAGGTTGGGATTTTAAGTGATACCCTAGAGTGGCTTACATTATTAATTCTCCACACCTCCTGAGTGTAGACCACCTATTATATTACTTAGTTTCAACCCTGATCCAGAGTTGTGCCTAGCACTGCATAGCAGTTGCTAAGGAAACCACTGGTTGACTCCTCCTCACTTCCTTTGAAATGGTCATACTAGCGGTAGTGGTCCTTTTAAATACATCCATCATATAGCAATAAATGTAGTTGTGGCACACAAGTGTAGTTTTAAGAGGAGCTGGATGGAGGTTTTCTTTCGGAAGACTGTGCGGTGCCAGGCAAGACTGCACAGCAAACATCACTGGATCGGGGGGGTTGAGGAGAATCAATTAAAAGTCACCCAAAGTGACATTTTCCTTTTAAAGTATAAGTAAGGACAAAACTTTTTATAGAAGGATTAGAACAGATTTTTTATTACTATTTGTACCTGCGCTTGGGAGTTTCACCGTTTCTATTTGTCCTGTTCACCATTATGACCGAGGGTAAAAGAAGATCTCAATTTCGAGTTGTCACAAGAACAGGAATAGAGGGGACATCTTCAAATGGGGATACTAGTTCTGGTAACCCTGAAGACAACCAGGGATTACCTAATTTTGGAAGGATTTCCTTTCACTTCCTGCTGTGGCTATGGAGCAGGAAGTGAGAAACCCCCCCCCCCCCCAATGGGACAAAGATGGCAACCGATGGCCAGATATATATATAAAAAAGTTTTGGCTCTACTTTAGGTTATCCAAATGTCAGGCTTTTGGGTTCCTTTCTCATGAATTATACAATTCTTAAAATGGTTCTGAAACCCACCTATTTCCAAAAGGGTTACAAAGAGAAACAATCAAATGTTTTCACACACCTAAGCAGTAACACGCATTGTAATAGGTTAGGACTTATAGAATCAGAGCTTGGGAACATTATTGAGGTAATTGTCTAACAGTTATGAAATCCAGACCCACCTCTTACCTCTGCGAAGAGCATTTCCAAGCTGAAAAGATGACGCATTTATAATTTCTACTTTTCTGTTCATAAATTGCCTGGTTCTCCATACATATTATGACTGTCCCTAATTTGGTGTCCCATGCCATGATTTTTCAAAGCCTGAATTAGTTCAGTTTAGGAAAATTAGGACGTTTTGGCTAAGCTAGCTTGAATTTGAAGAAAATTCTGGACTGATTGGTGGAAGACTAAAAGCTACCCACAATGCACTTAGTTGAGGCAGCCAGTCTTCCAGATCGTTTAGCTATAACCGTTTTACTCCATCTGGCTTATTGTAGCTCTCTATTAAATAAACACCATATAATTTACTTATAGGCTTGTGTAAATGTGTGAATCAATGCGGTCCCGCACTTGACTCGGAATGCAATTCTTTTTTCCCCTGGAAACAGAATTATTGAAAAGCCAAATACTTTACTGTTTACATTTGGTTTGAATCTGCTTTCTATGATCAATGGCTGGGCTGAATGCCAAAGTAATAGCGAAATTGTTAGAGGAATATACAACAGATTGGAATAGTAAAATCTATGTTTAAAACAGAAACAATCTGGAATGCTTTTTTAATAAATTAAACCTGTTTCTCTTAGACTGGGGACTGTGAAATTTTTAAACAGAGATTCAAATCAGCCTATCAAATGACCACACTGGAAGGAGTCAGTGCTTTTATAAAAACAAGTTGTTCAGGCTGCAGAACCATCTAAAGACACATGGCCAGATTCTCAGTCAGTGGCGTATCTTTGCCCGGGCGTAATGTATCCAATTTACGTTAAGCCTCCGCAACTTAGACGGGCAAGTGCTGTATTCTCAAAGCACTTGCTCCGTAAGTTGCGGCGGCGTAACGTAAATCGGCCGGCGTAAGCCTACCTAATTCAAATTTGGATCAGGGGGGCGTGTTTTATGTAAAACTACTGTGACCCGACGTGATTGAAGTTTTTGCAGGACGGCGCATGCGCCGTCCATGGAATTTCCCATTGTGCATTGCTCCAAAGTACACCGCAAGGACGTCATTGGTTTCGACGTGAGCGTAAATGACGTCCAGCCCCATTCACGGATGACTTACGCAAACGACGTAACTTTTTCAAATTTTGACGCGGGAACGACGGCCATACTTAACATTGGTATGCCGCACTTATGCCTCATATAGCAGGGGCAACTATACGCCGGGAAAAGCCTAAAGTAAACGTCGTAACTTTACTGCGTCAGCCGCGCGTACGTTCGGGAATTCGCGTATCTAGCTAATTTGCATACTCAACGCGGAATTCGACGGAAGCGCCACCTAGCGGTCAAAAAAAATGCAGTTAAGATCCGACGGCGTAAGAGACTTACGCCTGTCGGATCTAATGGATATCTATGCGTAACTGATTCTAAGAATCAGGCGCATAGATACGACGTGTCGGATTAGGACTTACGACGACGTACATGGCGCTGCCCTGTTGTAAGTCCTTTTAGAATCTGGCCCACATAGTCCAGAAATGTACTAAATCAAGACTGATAAATGTCCTCATTTATAGTGCTACTGCAACAAATGTTTAATTTTTCAGAGTGAGAAATCTCTGTCTGGCTTTAATAGCTTTCTATTTCCCTGTTGAAGATGATTTCCCCTCTCTAACTGTGCTGATGACAGTGGTCACCGAGACAGGAAGTGAATGGAGATTTCAAGAGACTGCAATAAAAAAAAAAAAAAAAAAAACGTTTTAGTAGAGTGGGGAAGGGTTATTAACCCTTTATGGATGCACATGTACACTTTGGGGAAATTCTACCCTCTTTCTAAACTTTTACAGGAAGAGATGGGCAAGCTTAGCTGGAAACCAGACATTGATTAAAACCTAAAACGATTTGAATCTTTAATTACGATATAAAAAAAAAGTTTGGCTGGAGTTACACTTTATAGTTTCTAATATAATGTGATAGTATGGGGCCCGAAAGTAAAAAAATAGAGGTATGCTCAGTTGTTGGGGCATGGCTTTGAGCAGCCTTTGTTGTTGGTGTTGAGGATTATAAATGAACAGTTCAATACAGACAAGTAAAGGTTTTTCATTTCTCCCAAGTCCTCAATAGTAGTTTAGTCTTCACTGTGCTCATTCACAACACAAAATGCCAACAGATCCAGAGGAAAACAGCCAGTGACACACTGTGATGTCCAATGCTGTTAAAACCGTATTATTCCAGGGCATGCTGCATGTGACCCCGGTGTTTTCATTCCAAATGCGACCTCAACACGATGAATTAGAGCGGAGACTGTGAGCCAGGCCTTCTTGTCCACATCAGTGCCTGACCTCACAAATGCACTTCTGGAAAAATGGTCAAATATTTCCATAGACACACTCCTAAACCTTGTGGAAAGCCTTGCCAGAAGAGTTGAAGCTGTTATAGCTGCAAAGGGTGGAGCAACTTAATATTGAACCCTACGGACTTAAGGCTCGTACACACGGTTGGACATCTGACAAATTTTCCCTTGCATTTTTGTCCCAAGTGAGTTGTCCGGTCACACCCATAGCATACACACGCTAGGACTTTTCTGCAGACTTTTGTAAAACTTTCCCAACATCACGTGTCTTTTCTGCTCTTTTCAGCTCTTTATCGCTACCCTTTGGTTAACTTCTGCTATTGTTGGTTGATTTTAACATTGGTTCTGGGCATGCTTGTTTGTACTTCGGACAAAAGTCTGATGGCTTTGCTGTACACACGGTCGGACTAGGCACCATCGGACTTTTGTTGTCGTAAAGTTTGTCTGTTTGCAGACCAAACTTTTTGTCTGACGAAACCTGAAAAAGTTGGTCCGATGGAGCGTACACACGGTCGGACAAATGTGAAAACTTGCAGATTTTGAAGTTTGTTGGACGAAAGTCCGACCGTGTGTACGGGCCTTAAGACTGAGATGCCATTAAAGTTCATGTGCGTGTAAAGGCAGGTGTCCCAATACTTTTGGTAATATAGTATATTTTAGGTCTTGTGCTTCACTTAATGCATAGCATGATTTTTCTGCATATCAGCAGCTTACATAAAGAATAAAAACAAAAATTGGGTTCTTGTAATATAGGTACTTGGGTTCATTTACTTAAAGCGGGAGTTCACCCATAAAACAATTTTTCCCCTTAGATGGATGCTCGTTTTGTCTAGGGGAATCGGCTAGTTGTTTTAAAATATGAGCCGTTCTTACCGTTTTCGAGATGCATCTTCTCCGTCGCTTCCGGGTATGGGTCTTCGGGAACGGGCGTTCCTTCTTGATTGACAGTCTTTCGAGAGGCTTCCGACGGTCGCATCCATCGCGTCACTAGTAGCCGAAAGAAGCCGAATGTCGGTGCGGCTCTATACTGCGCCTGCCCTCGACGTTCGGCTTCTTTCGGAAAATCGTGACGCGATGGATGCGACCGTCGGAAGCCTCTCGGAAGACTGTCAATCAAAATAGGAACGCCCAGTCCCGCAGCCCATACCCGGAAGCGGCGGAGAAGATGCATCTCGTAAATGGTAAGTACAGCTCATATTTTAAAACAACTAGCCGATTCCCCTAGACAAAACGAGCATCCATCTAAGGGGAAAAAGTGGTGTCATGTACGGGTGAACCCCCGCTTTAAGCAATCAGAAGTAAGATTTTATTAGCCTAACTAGCCCGGATAGCATAAGGTTAATATGCGTTTGCTTGCTCTGCATTGTTGCACTTCCTTTGGCTCTGCACTGGTATAAAATACCCTCTTTATTGCTGATGAATTTGACATTTTGTCTCATATAATAAGTCCAGTTTCGAACATTGATTTTTCATTTTTTTTTTGTCTCTTTTGCTAACACCATTGCATCAAACCTGATTACATCAATTCATTTTATTGTAATATTTGGACTAGCTCTGACCTTGCAGAACTTGGCCTGAGATATGAAGAGGTTTGTTTATTATATGTATTACCAGCATGGTCATCTGCTCATAATAATCAACAAAAGTGCTGTCTTTGACGCCATAATAATCCCATTTAGCTTTTAGTGGAATTACATAACAGGGGAGACCTGACATGATTCATCTGTGTAATGGGTTCGGAGCTCAGTCTTTGCTCAGGGCCTGTTCATTTAATCTGGAGACCAGATGAACGGCCTGTTCTGGTGAAAGTGTATTTCATGTGTGAAATCTGTGTTATTCCTGGAGATGATAAATTGTTTTAGTTGGCAGATATCTCCAAGAGAGAGATAGACAGTTACAGAATTCATGTATGGGTTTTTATCTCGTATTTATAAAGTGCTGACATTTATTGTAGAATACAAAGACACCATCTCATCAGCACATACCTCCCAATTTCTTGAGATGGGAATGAGGGATATCTATTAGGCATAGGAGACACCCCATGCCACGCCCACTTAAAGGGGAATTATACAAAAAAAATGTTTGGTTAACCACTTCAGCCCCGGACCATTTGGCTGGCCTAAGACGAGAGCACTTTTTGCGATTCGGCACTGCGTCACTTTAACTGACAATTGCGCGGTCGTGCGACGTGGCTCCCAGACAAAATTGACGTCCTTTTTTCTCACAAATAGAGCTTTCTTTTGGTGGTATTTGATCACCTCTGCGGTTTTTATTTTTTGCGCTATAGACAAAAATAAATTGTCAATTTTGGAAAAAAAAGCTATATTTTTTCCTTTTTGCTATAAATATCTCCAAAAAAAAAATATATATATATATATATATATATATATATATATATATATATATATAATAAAAATTCCTCAGTTTAGGCCTATATATTCTTCTACATATTTTTGGTAAAAAACATACATTGATTGGTTTGCACAAAAGGTATAGCGTCTACAAAATAGGGAATAGATTTATGGCATTTTTAAAATTATTTTTCTAATTAATTTTTATCATGACTGTGACATTATGGTTGTTACACATCTCATGTTACACTGTTGACGCTATTTTGGGACCATTGTCATTTATACAGCCATCAGTGCTATAAAAATGCACCGATTACTGTGTAAATGACACTGGCAGGGAAGGGGTTAAGTACTAGGGGGCTATGAAGGGGTTAAGTGTGTCCTAGGGTGTGATTCTAACTGTGTGGGGGCTGGGCTACAAGTGACACAACAGTGATCACTGCTCCCGATCACTAGGCAGAACAGGGGAATGTCTTGTTTACATCCCCCCGTTCTGCAGCTCACAATTGCGGGCACCTGGCGGACATCGAGTGGGCGGCACCGGCGGTCACATTCACTGAGCATGCAGCGCACATGCCCACAATGCTGCAATTTAAAGGGGACATACAGGTACGTCCCTTTGCTCAGCCGTACCATTCTGCCGACGTATATCATCGTGCAGCGGTCAGCAAGCAGTTAAACTGCGTAGGGGGTTCCTCACTATTAGGACAATAAGGATGTGGAACTCTCTTCCACAATTGGGAGTGGATGCAGGGAGTACGGATATTTTTAAAAGACTCTTGATGTACATCTTAAAGTAAGGTGACCAGATTTTTAAAATGAAATCCGGGGACATATTTTTTCTTTACTAGTAATGGCAGCAATCAGCGACTCTCTGCCCATCGCTGCCCGCCTCACAGCCTCTCAAGTCTTACTCTTTGGGCCCCGGCTACTACTGGATGGGGAGTGGAGGAAGATCACTCTGCCAGGGAAGGCAAGGACATAGGCAGGTGGCTGGCAAATATTTGAGCCAAGGCAGAAAAACATGCGAGCGAAGCAGAATGGGCATGCGCCCGAAACTGAAGAAATATTCCCTCCGCTCTGACCAGCACATGATCATCAGAAAGGGGCACAGATAATAAGAAAAGTACAACCCCCCCTATGCTAGAAGGCACGGCGGAGCGGGGGGGGGGGATGTAATTCTAATTTTTTTATTTGAATTCTGCACTGACTGTCTTTGAAATTGCTCCTGCCCCCTATTAAATCCAATCCGGGGACAAAACCAGGGACAGACTTGGTCTGGGGACAGTGTCCTCAATCAGGGGACTGTCCCCTGAAACTGGGATGTCTGGTCACCCTATCTTAAAGCACACAACATACAGGGATTTGGAAAAACAATTATATCCACATGCACCTACACAGGTTGAACTGGATGGACTATTGTCTTTTTTTCGGCCTTACCTACTATGTAACTATGTAAGATGTGAATGGGCACAATAAAAAAACATGAAAATTTGATGTTGAGCATTAAAACACTTTGAGAAATGAGCTTCAAATTGCTCAGGTGTGAATGGGGGCAAATTAAGAATGTGAGTGTTTTCTGTGAGCTTTAAAGCGGGGGTTCACCCTAAAAAAAAAAATTGTTTTCTACCATGTCATCCAGCATACTAGCGTGAGCTACAGTATGCCTTTATTTTATTTTTTTGCGCCTTACTCACAGTTTAATCCCGTAGTTACGTTTCAGACTCCCCGCGAGGAGTAGGCGTACCTAGGCAGAGGGGAACATGATTGACGGCCGGCTATGGCGCGTCACGCTTCCCGAAAATAGCCGAAATAGGACTTGGCTCTTCACGGCGCCTGCGCAGTCAGCTCCTAGTCTGTGCGCAGGCGCCATATAGCGCCGTGAAGAGCCCAGTCCTACTCTGGCTATTTTCGGGAAGCGTGACGCACCATAGCCGGCCGTCAATCATGTTCCCCTCTTCATAGGAACGCCCATTCCCCGCGGGGAGTCTGAAACGTAACTACGGGATTAAACTGTGAGTACGGCGCAAAAAAAATAAAATAAAGGCATACTGTAGCTCGCGCTAGTATGCTGGATTTAATGGTAGAAACTTGTTTTTAAGGGTGAACCACCGCTTTAAGAACAGTTCTATCCTCACTTTCCATCATGGGGCCTACTGTGAGATACGCAGGCCTCAGCGTTCTATGGTGAAATAAAGCTGAATGAATACCTTTAGCATGTTACCATGGCGATGCTAGCCGGGATTTATCTAAACTGAAATAACAACATCCAGTAAAATAAGTCACTTGGTAGGCTCTGTAGCTGTGTGGGTGGGAAGATTTAAAAAGACGGAAGCCGAATATACAATTCCAATCTATGTATCCACTTACAGCATAGCCATTCTTTGTCAGCGATCATAAAATACTTTAATTTGCTTTTTTTTGGTCATAACAAAAACCATAAAAAAAAAAAGATCTATGTGTTATTTTTAACGCTAGCTGATTTTAAAGAGCGGGAGGCAGCAGGGGTCAGAGATTGTATACATTAAGTAGTTGTGTTTATTTTAGGGCCCAGCCATCCAGATTTAAATTGGCATCAGGAATGATTAAATACTCATTATTGTATTTTTTTCTGCAGATTTCGTGATACTCCAAATAGGGAGTCGCATAAAAGCTCCTCTTTCTGCATGATAGCTTATGCATTTATTCAGCTAAGGCTTTCATTCGAGCTCAGATTAAAAAAAAAAAAAGCTTTCAATGCTTGCTCCCCCCCCCCCTATATCCTACACAGTTTAAGCTGATAGCAGAAAAAGGATTGAAATCCCCATCTATGACACTCAAAGCACAATCGTTCAGAAGCACCGAACTCCAGGGAGCCTGCGCCACTGAAAAGTCACACTTTACACAAAACAAAAGGTACGGCCTCACTGAGGTAAAGTCACTTTCATCAGCAATAATAGACAAGCAAGGGTGGAAAAAATAAAAATCTCTTTATTGCTATTGTTATATCCGTTTCACAATGCCAAATCAGAAAGCTGCTACCGAGATCAAGAGCATGAAAATACAAATGTCATGCTTTTACCATAATTGACTCTCCTTTTTTTTTTTTTCTCTTTGGGTTTAAAAAAAAAGATATAAAAAAATAAAAGCCAAAAAATAAAAGCCCGGCTCTGTTTTCTTAAAGCGGGGGTTCACCCTATTAATAAAAAAACATTTTTTTTTTCCCTCTAGCATACAATGAGGCATAGTAGCGCGAGCTACAGTATGCCTGTATTTATTTTTTTAGTCCGGTACTCACTGTGCAATCCTAGCGAGACGATTCCGACTCCTGGGCGTTCCTATCCAGAGGCAGCATGATTGACGGCCGGCTATGGCGCGTCACGCTTCTCCGGAAATAGCCGAAATAGGACTTGGCGCTTCACGGCGCCTGCGCATAGTCTGTGCGCAGGCGCCGTGAAGAGCCGAGACCTACTCCGGCTATCTTCGGGGAGCGTGACGTGCCATAGCCGGCCATCAATCATGCTGCCTCTGGATAGGAACGCCCAGGAGTCGGAATCGTCTCGCTAGGATTGCACTGTGAGTACCGGACTAAAAAAATAAATACAGGCATACTGTAGCTCGCGCTACTATGCCTAATTTAATGATGGAAATTTGTCAATAAGGGTGAACCACCGCTTTAACCTCCCTGGCGGTATGATTCTCTCTGGAATTACGTACCAAAAGCGGTACAATTATTTTGCAAGGAAATTTTATACTGTAGGCCTGTAATTTTTAGAAATAACTCACTTAAATCTGACCAAGCAAGAGTCTTGTAGGCATCCCGGGTATGATTTTTTTTTTAAAACAAAATTATAAATTATAATATAATAAATAATTATAAATAATTATAACAAATAATAATATAATTATAATAAAAATTATTCAATAATGTAATCAACTCAAAATCACTGAAATTTGCAGTTGCAGAATTGTCGCTGTCATTATTTTATTTTTTTTATGACGAATTTCCCCGCAAATCGCTATCGCACATTTCTGCAAGTGATTATAATTTATTATCGCTGTTTTCTAGCTGATCTAAAACCATTTTTGACATAAAGGGACACTTTTGGACAATCTACAGTTTTTAGGCAGAAAGAACATTTTTTATTTTATAAAAGTACATGCTGGGCACTGGGCAGACCACTAGGGACAAGGGGGGTGTGTATTTTTTACATACAGTACTGTAATCTATAAGATTACAATATACTGTATGTAAAGTGTTTGTTTACTTTTTTGAATTTGGCGCCGTTCTCCGCCCCTGTGCGTCGTAACGTCGCAGGGAACGGAGATCGGCGGCACACGGGGACACTGTGAATCGAGCGAGGAGGACCCGCTCGCTCACACAGCGGGGTGGCATTGCTGGATCCAGGGACAAGGTGAGTAACTTGCCTGTGGATCCAGCGAAAGGTAAGCCGTGCCGCTGCACGCCCACCCCGAGCGTGACTCGGGGATACCGATCTTAGCATTGAAAACCAACCCCGAGTCACGCTCGGGGATACCGCCAGGGAGGTTAAGGTTGGATTTCCTTAAATGACCTTGCAAATGAAATGGTATATTATCAGTAGCATTATGTTTTTTAGAACTATTATGTGCTTTATTGAAATTTACACACAGGTTTAGCAATTAAATATAGTAAATATGTGAGTAAGTAGGGAGAAAGCCTTGCAATACTGTGTGGAGTTACAGGAACAGGAAGTGAAGATTTCTCAGAAAAACAAATAAGGACATTTAAAAGCAAAATGGAAGGATGAGGTAAGTGAAGGAGGACTGCACTAAGGTAAAGGAAGCTATTTCAGGAAAAAAAAAGTTGTACCTTTACAACCCCTTTAAGGGGGCATGGCAGAGGTGTGTGTCCTATGCCTTATTCCCATCTCAAAAAGTTGTGAGGTATGCAGTAGCCCCAAGCAGAGTGTGAGCTGGGTCAGGTTGGGCAGCCGAGATCAGGTTGGGTCCCTGGTCATGTATTACATCCTTTCCTAGCTATTGGCCATCTCTATGTAATCTCATCTCCTCTGCGCCCAGGAATCTGGTGAGAATTTCAGTGTGGGAAGTCACAGGTTCGGTATAATTAGGAAGAAGTAAGCATAGTTGATTTTACAGTTCAATAGCAGCAGTGTGTGAAAAGTTCAACCTGCTCCTCTGCTCACACTGCCAATAAGTTTGAATTGCATAATAAAACAAGGCAAGCTCAGAAACGTGTACTTCGGAAAACAATAGGCTTGTCTGGACATCAGGGAGCCTTACTAAGCAAATAAGCAGAAATGCAATATTGTCAGTCCATGGGATTGTTTCTGTACACAACACTGCACGGCACTTTATTTTTTATTGCCTTTAGGTATACAGTTGTATAACGCATGAGTGCTATTTGAGGAGCTGAGTTTATCGCTTCTTACTGATGATAGAGCACAAAGTATTTGGCTGTGGCTGACCTAAGGGGTAAGAGTCAACTTCCTTTTTGTCAATAAATCTGATACCCTGCAGAGATCAAAGGGGGATTCCTCCACCCCTTCCATCTTCAAACATCCCTGATAAACATGCATGGAGTGATCTGCATGGCATAAGTGGCACACTGTTATTTCGCACCTGCACTGTCCTTTTGTCTGTCGCCTGACATCGGAAAATGATGATTTGGCAGCATTCATTAGCACTATTATCTTTGGTGCTTCATTTTCCATCAGATTTAACTCTTATTATTCCTGTTAATATGATGCACCTTCTTCTTTTTTTTTTTTGGTTTTTATTTAAGGTAATGGCAGACATAGGTTTAAATGACTGAAAACAGTTTGGGGAATGGTCATAATTCCAGATAGCAAGCAATTGTGCTGTATGTTTAAAGCGGAGGTTCACCCAAAAAACAAGTATATAACATTACATTCAGTATACCTCAAACATGTACAGTATGCCGTTTTATTTTTATTTTTTTTGGGGGGTGTACATACGGTATTATCGGTATTTTCCTCCTGGCTTCCAGGTACTCGCTCCCGCGAGACTGGGCGTTCCTGTGCAGTGCCGCAATGTCATCTGGGACTTCGCCCATATGATTGACGTGCCTGAGAAAAACTCTCACTGGCGGATAAGGCGCATCACGACTTTCCGAAAGTAGCCGAACCGCAAGTCGGCTCTATACGGCGCCTGCGCACCGACTAGGAGCCGTGTAGAGCTGACTGCGCAGGCGCCGTATAGAGCCGCCTCACGGTTTGGCTACTTTCAGAAAGTCGTGACGCGCGTCTATGGATGCACACAGCTCGGCTCAGGTCCTAGGTAGAAACATACACACATACACACATGGGTGTCTCCTTAGCAGCTGGCTAGCTAAAGAAGACACCTACAAACAGGAGGGGGAGTGCATGGGATTGGGTTGGTGGAGGGTCAGCGGCTTGGCAAATGGAGGAGAAGAAAAGAGACAATTTTAAAGAAGGAGAATAATGTAATGGAAGCATGAAAAAAAGGTTTAAAATCACTTTAACACTCATTTTTATCTACGCATTTTAGACCTGAAAATTACATTCTATGTTTTATAAAATGTTTTCTGAAAGCAGATAACCTATAGAATGAAAAGATTGTAGTTGCAAATTTTTATGTCACACAATATCTGTTTTTCAGTAAAAAATACACTAGATATAGTTCACACAAACACAATATAACTGATTCTTATAACTGATTCTTGGCCCAAATAAGGCCTGTGGTTTAAGTCAGATAAAGGCTAAGTTTAACCAGCTTTGCAATGAATTTGCAGGTCCTATTGTAGTGTTTTTTGATTGTGGGCGAGTCATTTTGCATTTGAGTATGCTTCTTTCGAAGGGAAAGGGTTCCATCCATAGCTGCAAACCCTTAGTTGATGTCACCCATAGATTAGACATGATCTCCTGTCTATCCAGCTGGTTTACATGCACACTCAGGTCCATCTGTGATTAGTCGCAGACAGTCCCATCTGATCATTCTTGGAGGAACTGGCGAATAACTGGATTGGATATTTTGGACAGGCGCCATTGTTTCCCCATGACATAAGGACAGAGGTTTCTGGCTGTGTTCCATCTCCAATAAACATTAATATGCACACTCAGGCAATCCGTGTATGCACGTTAATGGAATCTCAGCTCCACGTAGCGAACATCCAGCCACCACCTGATGTCTTTAGCCTAGAGTAGCTGAATAATGTACAGTAGGCCATGGCTGTTATAATGTAAACACTGTCAGCTTCTATAGCAAAGGTTCTCCAATGATAAAAGGAGCAGTCTGAGCCACACTGAACAAATCATTTCTTTTGATAATTTATCATCCTTG
The DNA here is from genome assembly GCF_905171775.1 of Rana temporaria. Classification (NCBI taxonomy): domain Eukaryota; kingdom Metazoa; phylum Chordata; class Amphibia; order Anura; family Ranidae; genus Rana; species Rana temporaria. The sequence goes on from NC_053490.1 coordinate 482,534,974, forward strand.
GCTAGCCAGGGCTATGAATGGGGGCAATGTTTGCCTACGTACAAATATTCTTTAAGGTCTGATTAAAAGCAACACTACTCCACTTGTTAGAGACATACTTCTCTGTATCTTTGTTCCTGTCATTCAACTGTGTGGCTGCTGTCATGGTAGCTTCCTACTGAGCAGAAGGTCAAGTGGCTTTGCCATGGCCATGTCTATCAACAGCGATTCACATATTAAATGGAAAATCGGCCAGCTAAACTATCAAAGCGAGTGATTGGCCTTCTAACTTTTATTATTGGAAATACATACGTCAAAGTATATTACGTCGACAAGGTGAAATAGTGTGTAGGAGAAATGACAATATAGACATTCATCTGTAACATATACTTTGTGCTTTTATTTAATTTGTTACATAAGTAAAGTTTAGAAATCTAGTGGAACTGAAAAAATAAAAAAAATAAAATAAAGGGTCCTTTCACACGTGCGGACCGTTCGTCCGTTTTTTCATACGTCCGTTTACGGACTGCAATGCTTTCCAATGGGATAGCGTACGTTAGCAGATGAGCTCCGTTTTTTTGAACGGAAGAAAACCCTATTTTTCTTCCGTCAAAAAAACGGAATGGACGAAAAACAGATGTTAGCGGACGATCTGTTTAACATCCGATCCGCTAACATCCATTTTTCATCAAAATATGTATTGAAAATAAAGTTCTAACAAAAAAAAAAATACGGATGAAAAACAGATGAAAAAAGGATGACAACTGATGAAAAACGGATGTAAAACGGATGAAAAACGGATCAACTGATGATAAAAAACTGATCTAAAAAACGGTCCGCACGTGTGAAAGAGCCCAAAAGCTGAATAGTGAACAAGTAAATGTAGAAATCATTATAAGAGAAACAATGATCACATTTAACTACTGCCGTTGTAGAAGAACAAGTACCGGTACATATGGACATGTACACCACACCCTTATAAACTGAATGTGTGCCTAGATATGTTATGAGCATAGTTAATGCAAGGGTAGGACAGAGAAAGATTCCATTGCTTCATGGGAGCTTTTTTGGGGTTTAGAAATTCCCATTAGATAGAAACAAAAACTGCAATTAAAGCAGAACCTAAAGTCATTCTAAAGGTTGTGATTTTCTTTAAAAAAATAAAAATAATATGTAATACTTACCTACTCTGTGTAATTGTTTTACATAGAGCAGCCCCTGATCCTCTTCTATCCACCCAATAGCTAGCCTATTGTTATGGGGGCACTCAAGCAGGCTCACTCCTGAGCTGTGCACCTGTGAATGGACTTTGGCAAAGAAACTGTGCACTGTGCACGCTTGCTCCAGGGCTTAGTAAATTAGGTAAAGCTTCAATTTGCAAAGAATAGGCAATCACATACAACAAAATTTAAAGAGACAGCGTTTTTGCTTGTACTTTATTGGATGATGGTAGTCTACAGAGCTTCTGCTCACCTACTTAGCTTACCGCCGCAATATCGAAGTCCCGCTATAAGTCGATGGTCGCCGCCATTACTAGTAAAACAAAATAAAACATATACCATAGTTTGTAGATGCTATAACTTTAGTGCAACCAACCAATAAGCCCCACTTACAGCAGGCCTCTTAGAAGGCACCCCCTTACAGCAGGGCCGCCAGAGAGCACTCCTTACATCAGGGCCCCCAGAGAGCCCCCCACTTACATCAGGGTCCCCAGAGAGCCCCCCAATTACATCAGGATCCCCAGAGAGCCCCCCAATTACATCAGAATCCCCAGAGAGACCCCCAATTACATCAAGGTCCCCTGAGAGCTCCTCCTTACATCAGGGTCACCAGAGAGAGGGGGCAGTGAGAGATGATGTAATCTCTCTGCTGCCCGCTGCTGCACAGTGGGGGCAAAACAGTGGTGATTCAGGGTGGATGGTGAGAGATGATGTCATCTCTCTGCTCTCTCACTCACCCGGCTCTCCCGCTGCACGGCTGCAGAGAGGCTTCAGCCCTGTGGTTGGGGACTTCTTGGACTCTGGGCTACGGGCCCCAGATTTGGGGCTATAACTTCGAAAGCCATCCCCTAGCGACGCTACTGGCTGTCACTGAAACCGGCCCACCGGGAAACTCCCGGTAGTCCCGATGGCCAGTACATGCCTGTACCTGAGGCTGTAATGTGATGCCATTTTTCATTTTATGTGTGATCATCCTGCCTATAGCACAGAATTACATCTCACAATAAATCATAATTACCGACAACTGTCATAATAATAAAGTATACATGGACAACCAGTGGGGAGGTGGAATACACAGACAATAAGGATTTTTGGTACTGTGTTAATTATATGTGCGGTTCTGAATGTGGATAAAATCTATGGAAACATGCTTATTAAACTCTCCAAGTGACATCAATTAACTGTCCTGGCTTATGTCTTTTAACAGCACAGAGTCATTGTTATTACCTAAAATTGTTGCGACTTGTCCTGCTATTTATATTTGTCTGTGGGATTTGAAGACGCTTTGCGAAGACTATTATTTAGATGTTCTTTCTCACTGTGCACAGAATTCTTAGCATTCTTTGAATTAGCTTAAACTGAGTGGCAGGATCTAATGAGGGCAAAGAGGAGGAAACAGTACAATGCATCAATACAATACACCAAACAGTAACACGATACTGGCTATAGCAAGATCCAAACATTTCTGTGTGCACCAAAATAACACTTACACTGCGCTCCATCCACCACAAATACGGGCTTGCTTTAATTGGACGGGTCTCAGACATTGCCTATGAAATGTGACGGCTCGGCCTGTCTTGAGTTATGCTGCAGCCGCGCTTCCAGGGACGGCCTTTTAAGTGAGAAGAGTGATGGGAAACTTACATTAAATGCTGTTGGTTGATGTATTTTCTGCCTGTGCTACTATTTTAGTTAATGATATAATTGGTCGGCTGAGCTAGTATAACAAAGAGAGCAGCCCAAAGCAAATACACTGTGAGATAACATGTTAAGGTTGAATGATTAAATTGGACCTTTCAGGAGCTTTTGGAGTTTGTACGATTACATTTCTGACATATCACAATATACAAAAATTGAGTTGTTTTTTTGTTTTTTTTAAGCAAGCTGACCCTTTTTAGAATTAAAGAGGACCTTCGTCACCCTCACTCTTTAACTTTAATAATTTTTAATTTTAATAAAAAAAGTATTCTGAATCTGAATCATTCAAACAATCGCACATTTAATTTTTTTAATTTTTTTTTTTTTTTTTTAAATATCCCACACTTAGAGGGTTCTTTCCTAGGCGAGAATGATGTCTCCCAGCTGTCCAGGAATACTCCCATCACATAAGCCCTTGGGGTAATCTAGATTGTATGCACTGCTGTCTATCATCAAAGTACAGTCCATTCCTGGTTCTTGCAGCTGCCCCCCCCCCCCCCTGATGACACACTGCAGGGCACATATACACTCTGGCTCATGTCATTGATACTACTTTAACTCCCCCTTGTGGTAAACCTAAGTGTATATGCTGCTGTGCATCATCAGGGAGCTGGCCATCTCTTCCATGTTCTTGTAGCCGGCCCCCTAATGATGCACTAGTTCTGCCTAGTTCCTGGTCCTAGGTGGTTCAACTTCCTGTCCTAAGACCTCATTGACTCCTGGGAAATGATGACACTCATTTCCCAGGAGTCTCTGGGCATTACTGTGCCTAAAAATAGCCCAACATACACCTGAACACCAGGAAGAAAAAGGAACTGGACTTCACATGCCCACACATACCGTGTTTCCCGGAAAATAAGACGTAGTCTGAAAATAAGCCGTATCGGGATTTCGACGCAAGATCGAAATATAAGCCATACCCCCGAAAATAAGACGTAGTGATGGCGTGCCAAACCCCCGAAAATAAGACGTAGTGATGGCGTGTCGAATCCCCGAAAATAAGACATAGTGATGGCGTGTCGTATGCGTAGCGGAGCGGGCGGGAAAACAAGATGTGATAGGCGTACTGTACTGGTGCGGAGCTCAGGAGCTGTAAAGAAGTCGTGCAGCACCTCCTTATCTGCTCCACTGTATCTCTAAGTGACCTGAGAGGTGTCGGCAGCCCCATAAATACGGTAAGGTCGGCTCCCCCTGTCAGGTGAAATTGAAAGTAAAAAGTCTCCTCAGTGAAGTGAGGAGAAGGACGCTCTGTACTCAGGGGAAGAAGTAAAGCTTCTCCCCAGCACTGACCAGCAACAGTCTCTCACCCCACACAAACACCAGGGGATATTTGAATAAATGTAGATTGTTGTACCATACTGTTGTACCATACTTGCCAGTAATAAAAATAAGACATCCCCCGAAAATAAGCCATAGTGTGATTTCTTGAGGAAAAATAAATATAAGACGGTGTCTTATTTTCGGGGAAACACGGTATGATGGATATGGCCACAAAATGAGCTGGAGGATATAAGGCAAGTGTTTGCAATGATTTCTGGAACGATTGGGGAGCTATTAATATGTTTTAGGGACTATTTAATGTGATTAATTTTAGCTTGCAAAAGAAAATCATTCCCGGAACCCCGCTTTAAGGGGGATGATCGAGGAAAGTAAAACGGTGGATCATCCGCCTGTCTTTACTGCCCCCTGGAAACTCCTGTGAACATGCCCTTAGTGTAAAATATACTCACTGGCCACTTTATTAGGTACACCTTGCTAGTATAACGCAATTGTACCAAGCAATTAAACAGGTGTGACTAATAAAGTGTACACGTGTTGGTGCAGGTCCTTCAGGTGTGACGTTATGAATGACGTTATGAATGGACAGCCATCCTATCACCTTTTACTCTAGATAAGACTTTTCCATCTACGGCCATTCCAAAGCTTCACATTCTCCACATCTGAGCATTTTGTCAAAGGTTTATATGTCGTAATTTTTCCTGGAACAGCACCATTATGACAGCTTACACTGCGCAGTACCCATTCACTACATACCCACCAAATATTCATCAAAGTCTTTCTGCTGTCCTTTTAAAGTTACATTCTCCTTGATGCCATCTTTGTGATGTCATCTTCTGAAGGCCTATTTGATGTCACCTTTCAAGTCGGCGTAGTCTGTTTTAGATGTGTGGTGAAATTATACCGTGCCTACATGATTTAAAAGCAAGCCTTTGGGACATGAAAGGAACTTCGACTACAAAAAAGCCCCCACGAATACTGTAAACTGCAAGCGGTTATTAAGTCTGGCTCTGTGCAATCAGCCGTAGATCAGGTGCTGGCAATTCTGTTTCAAATCTGTAAAAGGTTTAAAGGTGAGATTATTCAAACCCTCAGTTGAGTAACTCTTACATATTTAACTTGGCCTCTGCAAACAAAGGATGTCTTGTTTCCCCCCTTGTATATACAATTGAAACACCGAATACACACTCACTATGGAGGGGGAAATGGCAGAATTTGCTGCTTTTACAATAAATTACAATAGCAGGCAAGCGCTCATTTACATTTCGCATTGTTAAAATAACCTTTTTGTTGATCTTTTGTTCCGGCCATGTAATTATTAACTATTAGGTATGTTATGTCTGTCGGCAAATAGTGATTTGTATTCTCAACTCGCCTGAAAAGTTAATTGTTTTTAAAGTTAGTAATTAGTGCACTTTTGCGGTATGGAAATACATGGATCCAACATCTATAGCACGCCATGTGATGCATAAAAATACATTTTCCGTAAAAGAAAATAACCTACATAAGGTGATATTAAAGCGGAATTAAGCCTAAAAGCAAAACAATTTATATATTGCGGTGGACACACACAAAGCCGGCTCGAGAGTGAGCATGCACGAGTGCCGCTTGCTATGGGGGCATGTGGTGGGAGGAGGGGTCAGGGACACTGGCGGGGGACCTGAGAAGAAGAGGGTCTGGGGTGATCTGTGCAAAACCATTACACAGAGCAGGTAAGTATAACATGTTTGTTATTTTTTAACAATAAAAATGTTGCCTTTAAAGAGGAAGTAAACCCTGATTGGTTTTACTTCCTCTTTGATTCCCTGCAAAGTTCAAGCATAATGGGCTACTATGCATCGCATAGTAGCCCATTATGTGTCACTTACCTGAAACCGAAGCCTGCGATGTCACCGCTGTCCCCTCTTCCATGAAGCGTCCATCTTCCTTCCGGGTATTGCGGCTCCGGTGCTGTGACTGGCCAGAGCCGTGATGACGTCACTCCTGCACACGGGAGCCGCCAGTCATGACACGATCTCCTCTGGAAACGGCACGGTCACCGTTTCTAAAGGTTTCTAAAGTGTGCCTTTGCCGTTGTGTATGGAGCATGCGCCGTAGACATCGGCACCGGTCTCATTTGTAAATATCTCTTAAACCGAAGAGGTTTGGGAGATATTTCGAGCACCTTACAGGTAAGCCTTAATCTAGGCTTACCTGTAGGTAAAAGTGGTTGTAACGGGTTTACAACCACTTTAACAGCTTCAATATTGAACACTTTTACCCCCTTCCTGCCCAATCCAATTTTCAGCTTTTAGCTGTCGTACTTTGAATGACAATTGCGCGGTCATGCAACGATGTACCCAAATGAAATGTTTATCATATTTTTTTTTTTACACAAATATAGCTTGTATTTAATATTTAAAGCTTGTATTTAATATTTAATCACTGCTGTTTTTTTTTTTTTATAAATGAAAAAAGACCCGAAATTGTAAAAAAAATAAAATAGTTTTTCTTTGTTTCTGTTATACAATTCTGCAAATAAATAATCTTTCTAAATGTAGGCCAACATGTAAACTGATACATTTATTTGGTGAAAATAACCCAAATCAGTGTATATTGTTTATAGTTATAGAAAGTTACAGAGAGTCCACAAACTATGTTATATATCTGAAAATCGATTATTCCTGATGTACTAACATCTCATTTCTTGAGGCCCGAAAAAGCCAAGAACAATACAAGAACAATACAAATTTCCGACAGGTTCTCTATCTAAGGTCCTTCGGACAGCCCGTCTGACTTTTTTCTCAGAAAGTCCGGCCGTGTGTATGAGGCATAACTGTGCATTTTACAGTTATAAGCAACCATTTTTTTCAGAATGAAAACTACTCATTCAGTGTTTATTATTGTGATTAATTCAGAATGGCCTGCCCTGTCTTTACCATGTGATGACTGTAAGCAATCACAGAGCTCATCACAATAGTGCACAGTGAAAGGCATGTAACAATGTCTTTCATGTACAACTGACCGGCTGTCATTGGCCACAGCAGTTACATGGTACCGATCTTGGCGCGATGGTATTTCACAGAGCGGTCCCTTGTGTCATCTTCCTCTGCCAGCTCGGTCCGCTTCGTCTTCTTGCAAGTGCCCCCATAGCAAGCCATGTGTGGATAGGGCACCCATCCAGGTGCGCTCCCACATAGCGTGGATTGGCCACGCACCACACTCACTCCTCACAGGATTTTACTGGCAGCAGCAGGAACTTACTGGAGCGGTGCTGCAGACCCGTCAGTGCTGGATCAAAGAGAGGAGCCAGACTAGTGTTTGGGGGAAGAACAGACCGTGGGGTATTTTTTACCTTAAACCGTTGCCCTTTTTTTTCCGGTAACCTGCAAAGCCGTAATGTGCTAGTTTGCTTTGCATACTAGCACATTATGTTAAACTTACCTTAAAACAAAGCACTCCCATGCCGAAAAGTCAGCGCTACAGGTGCTCCCATCTTCACCCACCTTGCTTCCGGGTTCGTGGACTCTGGCTCTGTGATTGGCCGGAGCCGTGATGACGTCACTCCCACGTGACGTAACTCCCACGCATTTGTGCAAGAACCGTTGTTTGCGGCACAGGGTTTTGAAGGAACAGCACAGGTGGCCATTCTTTCAGAGCGCATGCACCATTGAAGTCAATTTAGGAGATATTTACACTACCTATAGGTAAACCTTATTATAGACTTACCTATAGGTAAGTGAGTGAGTAACTTGTATAGCGCAACAAATGCGAACTTAATCGCCTCAAGGCGCTTGGCATCCAGAGTCGTACCGGTCTTTCAGAAGAGGTGGGTCTTTAGTTTTTTCCTAAAAGCCTGATGGTTTTCCTCCAAGCAGATGGTAGAGGGTAGAGCATTCCAGAGCCGTGGTCCTTGGACCGAAAATCTACGTTCTCCCTTTGATTTGTAGCGGGATTTAGGAATTTGGAGAAGGTTTTGGTTGGTTGACCGGAGCACGCGCTTGGTGACGTAGGGTTTTATTTTCTCGCTTAATTATTGGGGAGCGTTACTCTGTATATATTTGTGGGTGAGGCAGAGTGTCTTGAATGTCACCCGGTCCTGTACGGGCAGCCAGTGGAGGGACCTCAAGACCGGGGAGACTGATTTCCACGGCTTTTTACCTGTTACCAGTCTGGCTGCAGTGTTCTGGATGACTTCTACACGTGAAATCTGGTAAAAGCAAAAAATAGACGTTAACTTCCACTTTAATGCATAGTGAAAATGTGTAGACTTTAAAACTGTTCTGTAATACATCAACAAAGGAAAGAGAACCAGAGATTTAAAACTTGGCTTCTACAGAAACAGATTGCTTATCATTTGTTTGCGGTGTAGTGTTCTTCCGTAATCCATCCCCACCCTACCTAGGCCAACAACAAGGTGAGTTGTAGGCTTGTGTATTATATAAGACCCAACAGGTTTGAGCAGGAAGTGTCGAGCGAGTGGGTTAAAAGTGCATACATTGTCTGTGATTAAGTATAAAAGTGTCACAGGAAAAGATTACTTTGTTTGCTTTCTGTATTTGCGTTGTATTGTAAGGTCGTCATCTATTCACTCATAAGCTGAACCTTTTCTTCCCCTAGTGTACTCAACTAACAATTATACAATTATTACACTTTTTCTACAAGTCTTGCTCCAATTACATAAGAATGTTTAGTGAAAATCAATAAAGGGGCAAGAGGGAAAAATGTAATTGTGTATATAATGTTGGTAGCATGATACCTTTCTTTCAGAATAAGCAAATCAATGCGCTATACAATTACTGAAATAATAGACTTTTCAAGGCTTTCAGTTCTTGCACAGTATAGGCTTAGCTACAAAATGATAAAATAATTTGATAAGTTCTAATTTTGTACAGAGTGATAGAAGGAAATTTCTTGTTTTATTTGATCATTGCAGCACTTGCATTTCTATTTGTTTGGGGAGGGTAATATTGTCCTGTAACCCTTTCTTGAATAGAGATCTTTAAAGTGGACCTGAACTCAAAAACTCAGATGTTTCATCAGAAAACATTCAAATGTAATTAAAGCCTCAACTTTTTTAAATAAAATAAAACAAATGTTATACTTACCTGCTCTGTGAAATGGTTTTGCACAGAGCAGCCCCGATCCTCCTCTTCTGGTGTAAGCCGCCGCCATTTCTGTGTCCTCCTCTTCGGCAAGTGCCGCCATAGAAAGTCGATTTTAATGGGGGCAATCGAATGGGTTCACTCCCAAGCCACCCTGTCTGCATCCAGACAGGAGCAGCCTTGATCCTCCTGTTCTGGGGTACTCTGCCGGAACTCCTGGCTCCTCCTCTTTGGTGAGGGCCCAAGTGGGCCTGCTCCTGAGCCATCATGTCTGTGTCCATTGACATAGACAGGGCGGCTCGGCCTTGTCCACTTGCTCCCTCGTCACTGGATTTGATTGACAGTAGCAGGACCCAACGGCTCCTGCTGCTATCAATTTGCTCCATGAGGAAGGACAGAGGCGGGAGAGCTGTTGCTCTCATGAACAATGCTGGATTGAGATAAAAAAAAATTCTAATCATGAAGGATGATGTCCCTGTAACCTCACATCCATATCATTCCAAGGTATGGTAGTAAGTGGCAACCTCAGCCTGGGCTTTGACCAGGCCACATGTTTCACTCCGTTACATGACCAAGCTCTGAGGGGCGGAGCGAAACAATTTGGAGGTGTGGCCTAGCCAGAGTCCAGGCTGAGGTTGTTACTTACTACCATATCTTGGGATGATATGAATGTGCGGTTACGGGGACATCTACGTGCTTAGACAATTTAGGAGCCAGGATTGGCTTCCTCCCAACCAGGACTCCCAGCGGTGATGGTATAGGATTGATGCCCTCTTCAGTAAACCTGAGCAGCACGCAATACAGGTCTCTTGGGTCACAAAAAAAATCGAATGTTTGCCTTGAGTTCCTCCAAAAAAATATCAGTAGATTATCTGTGCCTAGGCACTCCTGTTCTGTAGCCTTGTAGCTATATATCTGCAATGAGAGATCATCCAAAGCACCATTTCCTCTGACTTCTAGTTTCACAAAATTGTTTGAGGGATTTGGTGGTGTCACTACTGCTCAATGTTCTCTTTGCTGGAGAAAAAGCTGTAACTAAGGATCTGCAATGGATAGATAGATCCAGATCTTAGATCTCCTTTTTTCCTATGGTGGGAATGTGTTTTTTGAAGTACACGATTATAGCCAGAGGCTCTAATAGGCTTCAAAAAATGGTGGGTTTGGGGTGCCTCGATCCCACCCAGTTCTGTAACAATAGCGAATACATTTTTGCTGTTTTCACATTAAATCTCCCCGCCAATCAGGAAGCAGGTGTGAGACCTGTTTCCCAAAACATCAAGCGATCCTATTGGACGCTTGACAAGGAGCCAGGGAACAAGCTCGCCACCCTAGAGCCACTGCCTGGACTCCGCACCCACTAGCCTGGAGCCACTGCCTGGACCCCGCACCCACTAGCCAGGAGCCACTGCCTGGACCCCACACCTCGCCACGCTGGATGACACCCCCCATCTATCTGGATCTATCTATCCAGGTAAGTGCCAGACCAACCGGCAGATGCGTGTGTGTGGGGGGGGGGGAGGGGGTTGGTAGTTAGTGCCACACCACTGGTGGGGTGGTTGTTTGTCGCCCACCCAAACAAAAAACCCACCAACCACCACTGGTGATTTTTATCTTGGTATCACACCAACCATAGCGACAAGAAAATTCAATTTTTTTTCGAAAAGTGAAAAGAAATGTATTACAAAACAGCATGTTAAAAATTTTAAATGACATTTGTCAAGTCATCAATTGTACTGAGAATATTGATACAGACATTTTTCTGAAAATCTACAAGTGTTTGGCCAACCTTTGCTGAGATATTGTTGAATGCTCCTATTATTGTAGTACAATCTCACCCTATATGGGGGCACTAGCAGTCTCAGAAGAACATTTTGGAGATGGCCTGTTGAAAGCTATCTAGCAGGTTGGAACATAATGAACAATGTATCCTTGTTCTCTGCTGTTACAGGAGAGGTATGATGGCTGGCAATGCCTAGGGCAATAAGGGCGAGATTGCCCCTCATGCGCTGAATACTCAACTTGATCGTTGTTTTGATTCTTGATCATTTTTAGAAAAATGCCTCTAATAACATGACAGAGTCACATTGTATAAAACCAACATGGAAATGATTGGCAACGTTTTCCATAAGAGACTAACTCAAGCTGATGAGGCCACTCCCATGATGCTCTCTTCTGCCTTTACCTTTTGTAAAAGCTTGACAGGTTTTGCTTGTAATAAAGAACTTGCCTCGGGTGTTGCGTCTTCAGCTGAATATAATTGGGGATACTTTTATTGGGAGCTGAACGGAATGAAAAGACAGCATTCCCCAAAAGAGATCGAACTTGTTTTCTGAGCTATTTTATATTTTAAATGGGTTAAATTTATGTTATTTTCAGGGACATCTGAACAAAATACAGGAAATGTTCTTAAACTGCAGCTTTATAGTGACAATACACATTTTATTCTGTTAAAGATGACTTAATGATTACTGCCAGATTTTACTGTTGTCTGTGTCCCCATCAAATAGATAAATAAAATAATTAAAAACAAATGTGTTGCGCAAATGCAAATCACAGTGTTCATGTGAATTAATTTTGCATTATCACTCAAGTTGGGTTACACTTGTGTCCGTTACAGTCTGTTTGACTTAAAGCAGAGCCCCACCCAAAAGGGGAAGCTCTGCTTATTTGCCTCTTCCCCTTCCGCGGCCACAGTTGACATCTTTTGGGTAGGGGGGAGCGGGTACCTGCTTTTGACAGGTACCCACTCCCACTTCCTGCTGACTTCGCCACAGCAAAGTCATCCAGAAGTTCGGCCCCCTCCTCCTTTCACCGCCTCCGGGCCATTCACAAAGCGCAGTGCCTCGAGTTCCTCTTTAATGACCCAGTAAAGTGTTAAGCCTCGTACACACGATCAGTCCATCCGATGAAAACGGTCTGAAGGACAGTTGTCTTAGGTTAACCGATGAAGCTGACTGATGGTCCGTCGCGCCTACACACCATCGGTTAAATAACCGATCGTGTCAGAACGCGGTGACGTAAAACACAACGACGTGCTGAAAAAAAGAAGTTCAATGCTTTCAAGCATGCGTCGACTTGATTCTGATCATGTGAGGGTTTTTAACCGATGGTTTTGCATACTAATGATCGGTTTTGACCTATCGGTTAGCAATCCATCGGTTAAATTTTAAAGCAAGTTTTAAACAACCTATGGGGCCCACACACGATCAGTTTTGACCGATGAAAACGGTCAGTCAGACCGTTCTCACACACCGATCGTGTGTACGCGGCCTTAAATTGCAAACCTTACTAACCATTGGTGTATTCACATTTAAATATGTCTGAACCCAGCGAGTATTGTGTTGGGGAGCTATGAAGGTCAGGGAAAACAATGGGGACAAATGCAACTTCCAGCGGGCCTTGCGGGATGGGCAGGCAGGGAAGCTGTCCTGGGCACTGTGGTATCATGTTAAGTGGAGGGGTACCACAAGGAGGTTGGGGGAGACAGGTGATAGTAATTGTTCTAGAAGGGGACATTTGGGGAGGCGTGCCAGGAGTTGTGATTGGAGGGGGATTTGTGTTGGGAGGGGGAAGAAGATTTGTGCTAGGAGGGAGAATTTTGTGGGGTTTGTGCTAGAAAAGGTAATATGGTAGGGGGGGTTATTGCTAGGGGGAATTTCCCTTTTTTGGGGTGGGGGGGATTTGTGCTATAAAGGATTATTGGGGGGTATACAGGGAGTGCAGAATTATTAGGCAAATTAGTATTTTGACCACATCATCCTCTGTATGCATGTTGTCTTACTCCAAGCTGTATAGGCTCGAAAGCCTACTACCAATTAAGCATATTAGGTGATGTGCATCTCTGTAATGAGAAGGTGTGTGGTCTAATGACATCAACACCCTATATCAGGTGTGCATAATTATTAGTCAACTTCCTTTCCTTTGGCAAAATGGGTCAAAAGAAGGACTTGACAGGCTCAGAAAAGTCAAAAATAGTGAGATATCTTGCAGAGGGATGCAGCACTCTTAAAATTGCAAAGCTTCTGAAGCGTGATCATCGAACAATCAAGCGTTTCATTCAAAATAGTCAACAGGGTCGCAAGAAGCGTGTGGAAAAACCAAGGTGCAAAATAACTGCCCATGAACTGAGAAAAGTCAAGCGTGCAGCTGCCAAGATGCCACTTGCCACCAGTTTGGCCATATTTCAGAGCTGCAACATCACTGGAGTGCCCAAAAGCACAAGGTGTGCAATACTCAGAGACATGGCCAAGGTAAGAAAGGCTGAAAAACGACGACCACTGAACAAGACACACAAGCTGAAACGTCAAGACTGGGCCAAGAAATATCTCAAGACTGATTTTTCTAAAGTTTTATGGACTGATGAAATGAGAGTGAGTCTTGATGGGCCAGATGGATGGGCCCGTGGCTGGATTGGTAAAGGGCAGAGAGCTCCAGTCCGACTCAGACGCCAGCAAGGTGGAGGTGGAGTACTGGTTTGGGCTGGTATCATCAAAGATGAGCTTGTGGGGCCTTTTCGGGTTGAGGATGGAGTCAAGCTCAACTCCCAGTCCTACTGCCAGTTTCTGGAAGACACCTTCTTCAAGCAGTGGTACAGGAAGAAGTTTGCATCCTTCAAGAAAAACATGATTTTCGTGCAGGACAATGCTCCATCACACGCGTCCAAGTACTCCACAGCGTGGCTGGCAAGAAAGGGTATAAAAGAAGAAAAACTAATGACATGGCCTCCTTGTTCACCTGATCTGAACCCCATTGAGAACCTGTGGTCCATCATCAAATGTGAGATTTACAAGGAGGGAAAACAGTACACCTCTCTGAACAGTGTCTGGGAGGCTGTGGTTGCTGCTGCACGCAATGTTGATGGTGAACAGATCAAAACACTGACAGAATCCATGGATGGCAGGCTTTTGAGTGTCCTTGCAAAGAAAGGTGGCTATATTGGTCACTGATTTGTTTTTGTTTTGTTTTTGAATGTCAGAAATGTATATTTGTGAATGTTGAGATGTTATATTGGTTTCACTGGTAAAAATAAATAATTGAAATGGGTATATATTTTTTTTTTGTTAAGTTGCCTAATAATTATGCACAGTAATAGTCACCTGCACACACAGATATCCCCCTAAAATAGCTAAAACTAAAAACAAACTAAAAACTACTTCCAAAAATATTCAGCTTTGATATTAATGAGTTTTTTGGGTTCATTGAGAACATGGCTGTTGTTCAATAATAAAATTAATCCTCAAAAATACAACTTGCCTAATAATTCTGCACTCCCTGTATGTGCTAGGAGGGAGGGTTGTGCTAGAATGGGGAATTGGGGAGAATTTGCGCTGGGAGGGGGGGATTTGGAGTGGAGGGAGAGGAATTGAGGGAGGGGAAACTTGAGGGGTAGAGGATTTATACTAGGAGAGGGAATTTTTTTTTATGGGGGGGTGGATTTTTGCTGACACATAATATCATACATCTGGGGGGGGAGTGCAAATTGGCATGTTCACCATGGACTCTAGATGGCCTTGTCCTGGCACTGTTTGCGGGGGGAGGTGCTACATAGAGATTGAATGGTATCCCTTGTCCCCAGGATAGCCCTAAACTATCCAATTGATGTCTTAGTTTTCAGGTGGCTATAATATTGGGGACAGTACTGGGCTGTTCTTACCTTCTACAACAATAGCCCTAGAACAATATTTCCACCTTGCCACTTCTCATTGTCCGTGTCTGCAGGGCAATTTAAGCTATTATTACATGAGAACCTGGGCACTAGATGGCCTTGTCCCGGCACTGCTTGCGGGGGTAGCGCTACATAGAGATTGAATGGTATCTCTTGTCCCCAGGATAGCCCTAAAGTCCCCAATTAATGTCTGAGGCCCGGATTCGCGTAGATCCGTGCATTTTTACGGCGGCGTATCGTATCGTATTTACGCTATGCCGCCGTAAGTCAGAGAGGCAAGTGCTGTATTCACAAAGCACTTGCCTCCTAAGTTACGGCGGCGTAGCGTAAATGGGGCCGGCGTAAGCGCGCCTAATTCAAATGAGGATGAGGGGGCGTGTTTTATGTAAATTATTGGTGACCCGACGTGATTGACGTTTTTTACGGACGGCGCATGCGCCGTCCGTGTACATATCCCAGTGTGCATTGCTCCAAAGTACGCCGCAAGGACGTATTGGTTTTGACGTGAACGTAAATTACGTCCAGCCCCATTCACGGACGACTTACGCAAACAACGTAAAATTTTCAAATTTCGACGCGGGAACGATGGCCATACTTAACATTGGCTACGCCACCTAGGGGGCAGCTTTATCTTTACGCAGTGTATCTCTTACGGAAACGCTGTATCTTTACTGCAAAAAGGCAAGCCTACGTTTGTGAATCGGCATATCTAGTCATTTACATATTCTATGCCGAAATCAACGGAAGCGCCACCTAGCGGCCAGCGGAAAAATTGCACCCTAAGATACGGCGGCGCAGGCCGTCGTATCTTAGCTAGGTTTAAGTGTATCTCAGTTTGAGCATACACTTAAACTTACGACGGGCTAAGGCCTCGTACACACGACCAAACATGTCCGCTAAAACTGGTCCGCGGACCAGTTTCCGCGGACATGTCCGACCGTGTGTACGGCCTAGCGGACAGGTTCCCTGGCCTAGCGGACAGGTTTCCAGCGGACAAAAGTTTCTTAGCATGCTAAGAAACTTGTCCGCTGGAAACCTGTCCGTCGGACATGTCCGCTGGTTATGACGTATAACCAGCGGCCCGAAATCCCGCGCATGCGTCAAATTGATTCGACGCATGCGTGGAAGCATTGAACTTCCGTGTTAGAGAACGTCGGTGTCTTCTACGTCACCGAGTACACACATCAGACCAAAAGCTCCCAGCAGACATGTCCGATGAAAACGGTCCGCAGACCGTTTTCATCGGACATGTCTCCTCGTGTGTACAGGGCCTTAGATTCCGAGTTACTGATACGCAGGCTTAACTCTTTGTAAATCCGGCCCTTAGTTTCTAGGTGGCCGTCATATTGGGGACAGTACTGGGCTTTTCCTGCCACCAACAATGGCAAACCAAAACCTAGCATTAGATTTTTCGGATAGCAAAGCTTTCTGTGATCAGCAGAATTTTTTATGTACCATGAATGATGTACTTGCTGACATCAGGCCCTAGAACAATATTTCCACCTTGCCACTTCTCATTGTCCGTGTCTGCAGGGCAATTTAATCTATCATTAGAAGAGAAGCACATTGACAAATTGCACCATGTGACCAAGGACCAAACAGGCTGGGACAACTATAAAATATGTGCACGCTGTTTAGTCATTACACTGTTGCAGAGGAACATTTGGAAGGCTTGGCGCTGCTTGTCATGTTTCTAATGCTGGTAATAATGTTTCCTGAGGTTCTTTGATGGAGTAGAGCATCTTGTAATACGTATTCCATTGCCAGAGCATGTTTTCCAGATCTGCTTAGTGCTTATTAATGATTCTCGAACAAAAGATGAAAACGTTGTGATGAGGATTAGGGACGGAGCATATGCCTTAATGGCTCTCCGATAGCAAACACAGCACATGGTAAAATAAGGCAGCTCTCTGTTTAAAGGGAAATGCAGCATTGCACACACGGGATACCGGTTCTCCTTTTGTATGCAACTTTTTGTTTCCAATAGCAATACCCTCTGCTTTTAAAATCAAACAGAACCTTGACCAAACAATATTTTGTTTGCTAAAGCGCTATGCATCATAAACAATTGCCATGCCTTTTTTCTTTACTTTAACAACTTCAGCTCCGAAAGGTTTACCCACCTCACGACCAGGCCATTTTTTGCGTTACTTTAACTGGCAATGGCGCGGTCGATGCTGTACCCAAATAAAATTGATGCCATTTTTTCCCCATAAATAAAGATTTCTTTTGGTGTTATTTGATCAATTCTGCAGTTTTTTTTTTTTGCACTATAAAGAAAAAAAGACCAAAGGTTCTGTTTGATTTTAAATGCGACTTTGGTGGGGCTTCGATGATGCTTTGGTGGAGCTTTGTTGGGGCTTTAGTGAGGCTTCGGTGGTGCTTCAATGAGGCTTCAGTGAGGCTTTGGTGGAGCTTCAATGGGGCTTTGGTGGGGCTTTGGTGAGGCTTTGATGAGGCTTCGGTGGGGCTTCGATGAGACTTTGGTGGGGCTTCGATGAGACTTTGGTGGGGCTTCGATGATGCTTTGGAGGAGCTTTGTTGGGGCTTCAGTGGGGCTTTAGTGAGGCTTCGATGAGGCTTCGGTGGGGCTTCAATGAGGCTTTGGTGGAGCTTCGATGGGGCTTTGGTGGGGCTTTGGTGAGGCTTTGATGAGGCTTCGGTGGGGCTTCGATGAGGCTTCAGTGGGGCTTCGATGAGCCTTTAGTGGGGCTTCGATGATGCTTTGGTGGAGCTTTGTTGGGGCTTCAGTGGGGCTTTAGTGGGGCTTCAAACGAGCTTTGCCATAGACTTCTATGGAGGCTTTGGAGACACTTTGAAGCACCACTAAAGCTACATGTGGTATAATTTTTGAAGGGAACCTGAAACAAAGCAAAAGCAAGGTGTAAACAGGACTGTAAGCTAACCATTTCAGGGTCGTTGACGCGTTGGCTTTAACAAAGCGCGTCTGAAGTCTTGGTTTGAAGAAAGTGCAAACTAGCCGTTAATGTGTGTTGAAGCCGAAGCAAGTGTAAATAAGCCCTTAGAGGCTGTTTTAAAAATACATCTGCTACAAGTGAGACATATCAGATAGTAGCTGTCATTCTCCTGGGGTACATTGTTAGTATTTTTAGTTCCTCATTGTAACCATATGCTAGTATGTGTATGTGTGTGTATGTGTGTGCTTATAGAGATCTTGAGCAATACGTCTTGATTTCCTATATATGTGTTGTTTAAGGACCCGCTCACGTACATATACGTGACACGTCGGTACCCGTCCCCATAGCATAGCAGGGCGGAAGTGACATCAAATCATCACTTCCGCCCATGCTTCTTAAAGCAATATTTTCTAATTGTCATTTTTTGACCCCAGATCTCATATTTAAGAGGACCTATCATGCTTTTTTCTATTACAAGGGATGTTTAAATTCCTTGTAATAGGAATAAAAGTGACCCATTTTTTTTTAAATCAATAAAATAAATAAAAATAAATAAGAAAACAAAAAAAAATGTTTTTAAAGCGCCCCGTCCCGACGAGTTCGCGCGCAGAAGTGAACGCATAGGTGAGTAGCGCCCGCATATGAAAACGGTGTTTGAACCACACAAGTGAGGTATCACCGCAATCGTTAGAGCGAGAGCAATAATTATAGCCCTAGACCATGGGTGCTCAACCTGTGGCTCTCCAGCTGTTTCAGAACTACAATTCCCATGAGGCATTGCAAGCTACTGACTGTTACAAGCATGACTCCCAAAGGCAGAGGCATGATGGGACTTGAAGTTCTGCAACAGCTGGAGAGCCACAGGTTGAGCACCCATGCTAGACCTTCTCTGTAACTCAAAAGATGCAACCTATAGAATTTTTTAAACATCGCCTATGGGGATTTTTAAAGGAACACTAAATGTTCGTTTTTTATTAGATCAATTGATTGCTGTAAGCTAGAGCATTTAAATATCACTTACCTCGTTTTTCCTTTTGACCTCCAAAATACAGTAATCCAGGTTTGAAAATGCCATTTCCTGTCTCTCCTCTTCTTGCTTTCCACCAGCATCTGAGCCGTTTTGCATGGTGGAAAGCAGAATGTGCTCACCCCCTCCCTATGACTACAGCCCTGCGTGAAGATGCTCTCTTATCCCTCACAGGCATGGAGGCTAAGCCTAATGGCAACTGTAGTTCCCATTAGGCTGTGATGTAGCAAGAATGAATGCGCACCGCAAACCAGGAAGTCAGTGAGAATAACGATTCAGGAGTGACGGAGGTGAATAAAACAGCTCGATTTCAACAGGTATCAAACTAGTTATAATGCAAAACATTACTTTTTACTTTATCAGCTACTGTCAGACTTTAATTTAAGAGGAAAATATTTTTGTCTTTACAACCCCTTTAAGGTTAAAAGTTTGACGCCATTCCACGAGCGGGCGCAATTTTGAAGCGTGACATGTTGGGTATCATTTTACTCGGCGTAACAGTATCTTTCACAATATAAAAGAAAATTGGGCTAACTTTACTGTTGTCTTATTTTTTTATTCAAAAAAGTGAATTTTTTTAAAAAAAATGCGCTTGTAAGACCGCTGCGCAAATACGGTGTGACAAAAAGTAATGCAATGACCGCCATTTTATTCTCTAGGGTGTTAGAGAAAAAAATATATAATGTTTGGGGGTTTTTCAGTAATTTTTTTGCAAAAAAAAACTATTTTAATCTTGTAAACACCAAATCTGAAAAACAGCCAAGGTCCTTAAGTGGTTAAAAAAAAAGAAGGTTTATGATTAGTTAGGTTGAAAAGAACGCTTTTTCACTCACGCTGCTCCTTGATAATTTACTTATATCAGTAAGCTTTGCTTTAGAAAAACCCAAATAGGTTATGTTTCTCATCTTTCCATCAGCATTGCTGGGATGACGAACACTTATTACTGAGAATCGTGCAAGAAACACTTTATTGCTATTTGGAGTTGCTGAAATACATGTCATTGTCCAGGGACTGGAGTTCTTTTGGGGTAAATCCATTCTATAGAGTTTCAGTGTCTGGGGTCTAAGTATGTTTCCATAAGAAGTCTTAAATGACAACACAATGTAGGGGTTGGCCTCATCATCATCCATCAGGTCATCCATCACCAAGGACTGAGTCATCCTTTCAATAAAATGACCTGTGTTTTAATGAGTCAACCTCAGAATAAGACTCTAGCTTTGCAACATGCTATAGATTTTACTGTTTGTAGACACGCAAATTACCAGAAAAATGTCTTCAAGATTTGCAACCGTAGGTGGAGCAATTTATTTCCGCAGCATGTCTCTCAGGATTCTTTGATGATTTGAAAAGCAGAAGTCTTGTAGGTTTCGGATTTCTTCATTTGTATGTTTTTGTCTGTATTTTCTTTCTTGATGTAATAAAATGTTGATCTTGCTTGAGTGAGTCCCAGTAAAAATTTGAAACCTTGCTTTCACTGTGGGACATGGCGGAAATAATGAAACACAGGGGAGTATTGGTTTTCTCAATATTGTGTGGATGTGATTCAAATTCTGTGACCTTTTAGTGATCAGTGAAAAAGAACTTACCGTATATACTCGAGTATAAGCCGACCCAAATATAAGCCGAGGCACCTAATTTTAACACAAAAAACTGGGAAAACGTATTGACTTGAGTATAAGCCTAGGGTGTCCATCTGCATGCCTCACTGTGCCTCACTTTGCCTCACTTGGTCCATGTGCATGCCTCACTGTGCCCATGCCTCACTATGCCCATGCCTCCCTATGCCCATGCCTCACTATGCCCATGCCTCACTGTCCATGACTAGACTGACATTTAACATGGGAGTCTATGGAAGGGGTACCCGGGTTCGAAAAATCAGTACTCCGCTGCCGTAGGCCCCTTAGACAACAAACTTTGCACACTTGTAGAGGAGAAAGGGTGCTATATGTGTGCCAAGTTCTGGGACTTACAGGCAGCCAGTACTGGGTCCCCAAATTCACTGGAGAAATGACCATTTAACATGGGAGTCTATGGAAGGGGTGCTCCCCGGCTGTAGGTTCCCGAGACAACAAACTTTGCACACTTGTAGGAAGAGTGGGGCTACATGTGTGCCAAGTTTGGGGTCCAGGGGACCTACGGCCGGCCAGTACTGGGTCACCAAAATCTGGGAGATCAGGCGCAAAAAGGTGACCCGAGTATAAG
This sequence comes from Rana temporaria, assembly GCF_905171775.1. Taxonomy (NCBI): domain Eukaryota; kingdom Metazoa; phylum Chordata; class Amphibia; order Anura; family Ranidae; genus Rana; species Rana temporaria. The sequence goes on from NC_053490.1 coordinate 482,556,045, forward strand.
CCGAGGGGGGCATTTTCAGCACACAAAAAATGTGCTGAAAAACTTGGCTTATACCCGAGCATATACGGTACTTGCAGGTATGGTTCGAGGAACAGTGTTGTGCATATGCAATCAGTAGAAGATCCCCAGTAGAGTACTTATAAAAAAGTATTGGTAATCATACTCTATGGTATTTATCTATAGTATCGGTTAGAGCTGCAGAATTAGGCCTCTTTCACACCTGCGGACCGTATGTCTGTTTTTCATCCATCCGTTTTCGGATGAAAAACGGACATACATGTATACCTATGGGATTGCGGATGTCAGCAGATGAACATCCGCTATGCTCCGATTCTGCAGACGGAGGAAAACCCTATTTTTCCATCTGTCTGCGGATCAGATCGGATGAACACGGACAGGCAGTCCATGTTCATCCGATCCCCCCCATAGAGGAGAGCGGAGATCTGATAGGGCGGTCCCTGTACACGTTAAAAAGTCCTTGCCCTTTCCAAATAAGCAGCAGCTGGAAAAAAAATCATGGATGTGAACGTGTCCCATAGGAAAGCATGTAAATGAACTGTAGTGTGTTTCTGCAAAAAGCACCAAAAACACAGAGGTGTGAACCCCGGCCTGGGAGGTTTAATAACATAATGGGGTTAAAAAAGTACAAAAAGAGCAAATAATCGCTACTGTAAGATCCGTTTCACACTGGGGCGACTCGAAAAGGCGTCCTGAAGACGACTTCAGAGGCGACTTGCAAAATGACTTCTGTATAGAAGTCAATGCAAGTCGCCCCGAGTCACCCCTGAAGTCGTACAAGAACCTTTTTCTAAGTCGGAGCGACTTGCGTCGCTCCTATTAGAACGGTTCTATTGAATAGAATGGGACGCGGCTTGTCAGGCGACTGAGTCGCCTGACGAGTCGCCCCAGTGTGAACCGGCTCTTAGGGGTTAATTTTTTTTACTGTGGGACAGTGAAAGTAATATTTATAGTAGCGATTTGCTTTTTTGTACTATAAAGGGCTAATTCTAGTTTTTTTAACCCCATTATGTTACTGGCCAATTAATCGATTATGAAAATTGTAATCGATTCGTTGACGATTAATCAATTAGTTGTTTCGGCCCTACCCAAGTCCACCCTTCTTTCCTTCTTTCCTCTAAGGACAGGGGAAGAGGGTTTCCCCTGACATTATTGTCCATATCTGGTCCAATTTGACAGGTAGATGGAAGGGATTTGACAGAAAGGAATGTGAAAAATAAAAATCAAAATCAAAATCAAATCATCGATAAAGCCATTTATGAATGAATTGGGGTAATTTACTGTATCTGTGAGCCCTGCCTGACTATAGCAGACTTTCTCTGCCACAGCATTATGTCCTAGGTACTACCCAGAGGATTAGCGTGTCAGATTAAAAAAAATAATAAATAATAATTACATAAGAGTCTGATGGAATAATCAAAATCTTTTTGTAGAGGAATTTTAACTTTTTTTTTCTCTTATTAAAAAATAAATAAAAATTAGCTGCTTCAGTAACTGGTCATTTTTGTACCTCTGTTCTGTTGTATTGTTGAATTAGGCCTTCCAAAGACTGCATACTTATGAGAATCTTTATATGTAAATTTCTTCTCTCATTTTATTCCGTCTCTCTCCTTTCTCTTTTCAAATCACCTCAAGGGTGACTGACTGTTGACAACAAAAGTGGAGTAAAAAAAAAAAAAAAAAACTCACTGCAGTGAAATAATGTCACACAGAATTATATGTCTGTGGTAAGGCAGTGTATCAGAATACTCTGAAAAGAGTTAAGTTATGCACAGGAAGCATTTGCATTAAAATGTATCCAAAACCCGCTCTAAAGGAACAGACATAGCAATTAACTGGTACAACACAATTTTAAATGGCGTCATCATTATCAACTTGCGTGCAGCAGTGCATCAAGCAAACAGATGTATTTTGTAGCTGTGCTGAGAAAGTAAAACACATATAGAATTGTTGTATCTCTTTACTGTAAATGCTTCATTCATTGTGTTTTTTTTTCTCGATGTTTACTCAAAGACCACAAGATTTAAAGATTTATTCTAGGAAAAATCATAGGAAACTTTGCCACCATCCAACAGTCAGAAAGTTAATTTGGTTTACATTAAAGTGTTTTTTGTTAAAAAATAATAAACATGCCATACTTACCTGCTCTATGCAGTGGTTTTACACAGAACAGCCCCCTTCCTCCTCTTCATGGGTCCATCTTCAGTGCTTCTGGCCCCTTTCTCCTGCCCGAGCCAAGCCGCTGCTCTATGTGTCCATTCAGACATGGAGCTGGGACCTGTTCCCGCCCCCTTCTCTCTTCATTGGCTCGCTGACTTTGATTGACAGCAGCGGGAGCCAATGGCAACAATGCTGTGTCTCAGCCAATTAAGAGGGTAGTTTCCTGGGCAGCGAAGCCTCTTGTGCAACATCGCTGGATCGAGATGGGTCCCAGGTAAGTACACACACAAGTTTTTTTTTATCTTAATGCATAGAATGCATTAAAGGGTCACTAAAGGCAGAATTTTTGTTATACTTACCTCCACTGTGCAGCTCGTTTTGCACAGAGTGTCCCCTAATCCAGTCTGGGGTCCCTCGGCGGCTGTCTCAGCTCCTCCTCACAAAAGCTTTCTACCTTCATGCGAGCAAGCTTGCATGGTGGAAAGCTTTTGTGAGCGCGCTCCCGTGATACAGCGGCAGGCATAGCCGCCGACTGTATCACTCGGCCCCGCCCCCCGATGCGCCACGTCATCCGCTGTGATTGACAGCAGCACCAGCCAATGGCTGCGCTGCTATCAATCCGTCCAGCCTAGCCAATCAACGGCCAGGCTGGAAACCGAAGACCATCACATGGACGCGCCCGGGACTTTCAAGGGGTCAGGTAAGTAAAACGGGGGTTCGGGGGGGGGGGAGTGCTACCATGGGATGTTTTTTCACCTTAATGCATAAGATGCATTAAGGTGAAAAAACATTTACCTTTACAACCCCTTTAAAATAAAAAAATAAAAACTTCTAGCTTTAGAACCACTTATAGTGTGTACTTGTCTCAATTAGGAGTCATTTCAGCTATCCACCCCTGTTTTCTGAATTTTTGGACAAGCTTTATAAAAACTTTGAATGGCTGTAGCGAATACTAGACAGCAGATAAACAGGTACATCTTATGTATGAGAATTTTTTTAATCTCTGTTGCCGGGCGCAAGCATCGGGTCCCGAATGACGAGGCGGGGGCGCGCCCCCCAGAGGCTCAGGAAGTAAAAGACGTCATATGATGGCGGCCCGGAAGGACCAAGGGTTCCTGCCGCCGTCATATGACTATGCACGGTAGGGAAGAGGTTAATAGGTGGGTAGAGCTCAAAATGCCAATATGTATTTGTCTACAGGCTCCGGTCTTGTTAATCCAAACCTGATTTTAAATACAAGTTTACTTAAATAAGCTTAGGTATCTATAAAGATTATAACTCTAGCATTAAATGTAATACAAACACAGGATAATATTTCAGATCTAATCTCCCGTAGACAACCTATAATAAGAGAAGAAAAAAGTTTTGCCATTTGTAAAGTTAAATGAAACTCATTTGTCTGTTTCAAGCTTTTCTTGCATCCTTTCAGAGGAAAGTTTTGTGTATATTGTGATGGTTTTCCAAAGTCTCTTTATAAGATGTCAAAATAAAAGACTCCCCATAGCCTTTAAGGCCAAAAACCAACAAATGAGCACAGCCGTGTTGAAATAATAGCCCTGTAAAAGAGAAAGTAGTTGAAAGGGGCTAAAATAAAGAAAGAGAATATAAACCTCTAACTTTAACATTAAACAGTACCTGAATTACAGGAGCTGAGCCACGATATAATGCACAACGCACTATAGTTTGAATGGTAACTTGAGACGCAACTGTACCTTTTCTCTGAGGTAGGACGTTCTTTTTGATGGAGGGAAGGATATTTAAACAGTTTCCTTTGGCGAGCCTACATCTTCACAATTGTTCAGTTCACAGCTTTCACCACATAGTCTGAGAAGCTATAGTGTGGAGAAGAACAGCACGTTTGAAATACGAGTCGGGTCCTGTGCATTTTAATTAGTTTAAAAGCCAGTGTTGGATAAAAGCAAGGATTTTCCTTCATTTTTATTTCACATGGACTGGTGTAAAGATGCCTTTGTCAGGCGATCTGGTTTAACCTAGCCTAAGTGACCATTTTTATACATAATCGGCCATGATCAGGACTGCTTTTGGTTGGGTTAAAGGGATTAGAGGGGGAAAAAAGAGCTAATTACAAGCAGTGAAATCTGTGAGACGTGAAGGGACACTCAGTCTGTCTGTGAGAGACAAACCTACTCAGGAGACCATTATTCAACTTTGCCAATTAATGCTGGAATACCTTAAAGGAAAACACTAATAGCTAGATTCAGGTAAAGTTAGGTCAGGGTATCAGTAGATATGCCGACCTAACTCAGAATCTGCGCCGACCTAAGTTTAAGTGTATTCTTGCGCCGTCCTATCTTAGGGTGCGATATTTAGGCTGGCCACTAGGTGGCGCTTCCATTGTGGTGGGCGTAGAATATGTAAATCACTAGATACACCTATTCACGAACGTATGCCCAGCCGACGCAGTACAGATACGCTGTTTACGTAACGCTTTATCAGGCCTAAAGTTATTCCAACAAATAGTTGGAATAGTAATGTTAAAGTATGGCCGCCATTCCCGCTTCGAAATTCTAAAATTTTATGTCGTTTGCGAAAGTCGTCCGTGAATAGGGATTTACGTAATTTACGTCCACGTCAAAATCAATAGGCCCGTGCATCGTACGTTGCCGCAATGCACACTGGGAAATGTAGGCGGACGGCACATGCGCCGTTCAAAAAAAACGTCAATCACGTCAGGTCAAACAAAATTATAATAAAACACGCCTCCTCAGCCTATTTTGAATTAGGCCTTGCGCCCGCCGCATTTACGCTACGCCGCCTTAAGTTAGGAGGCAAGTACTTTGAGAATACAGTACTTGCCTCTCTGACTTAAGGCGGCGTAGCGTAAATACGATACGCTACGCCGCCTTAAAGTTGCGGCAATCTCTGTGAATCTACCTATAATCTACCTATAAAGATAAAAAAATGTTTTTTAAATAACAAACATGTTATACTTACCTCAACTGTGCAGCTCATTTTGCCCAGAGTGGCCCCGAACCTGGTCTTCTGGGGTCCTTCAGCGGCTGTCTCGGCTCCTCCCAGCAAGAATTCACCACCTTCATGCGAGCTCGCATGGTGGTAAGTTCTTGCGGGCTCGCTCCAGTGATACAGCCGGTGGCTATAGCCGCTCACTGTATCACTCGGCCCCGCCCTCCGTCGCGTCATTGGATGTGATTGACAGCAGCGCAAGCCAATGGCTGCGCTGCTTTCAATCAACTAATGAATGAGGCGAGATGCCGGCCGAGTAGCTTGCGCGTTCACGGCGCGGGATTTTGGAGGGGTCAGGTAAGTAAACGGGGGGCTCGGGGGGGCGCTATTTTACAGATGTTTTTTCACCTTAATGCATAGAATGCATTAAGGTGAAAAAACTTTTACCTTTACAACCCCTTTAATTGGATTTCTAGCATTTGTTTACATTCAGTTCTAATCCTGGAAATTCAGTGCTGACTTGTATATCAACTAGTATGTGAGGAGAACCTACAGGGTTCTATTTATCAAGGCACCATTATGGTCGTTCACGCCTTTTCAACTGCTCATTCCACGCCTATCCACCAAGTCATCATTTGCCTTTTTTATAAACTTTCCCCACTGCTCACATCCGGTGGGATTTGCTGGTTTTTGATTGACGTTTTGATCTCTCCAAATCCTATAATTGTCTGGATCAGAGAATGTGCCCCACATTCAGTGGTGATCTGTCACTTCTGTTGGTTAGCATTCATGACTACAATATTTGATGGCCTCAAATTTCCTGGGCTTTAAATACAAGTTGACAGTGGATTTGTGTTATGACTGGTCGGACACAAACAGCTGAACTTTCCCTAGTTTTAAAATTTGGCTAAATAGCGGTGGGGGAGGTGGGGGCGCACGGAGGCACAGGTCGCAATTGAGGTCAGTAATTGAGGCCGCGGCTTTGCGGCCTTGTGAAGTCCCAAGCTCTTCCTTCTGTCAGCTGGCGCCATCTGGTGGTTGCCGTTGGCATTACAAGTCAAACAGCAATTCTAATATGTCATGTTTCACTATTTTCACTGCCATCTCCTTCCCTCTAATTAGAACCCCCAAACATGATATACATTTTTTATTCTAACACCCTAGAGAATAAAATGGCGATCGTTGCAATACTTTCTGTCATGCCGTATTTGCGCAGTGCACTTTTTTGGGAAAAAAAATACACTTTTTTAATAAAAAAATAAGACAACAGTAAAGTTATCCCAATTTACAGGACGGGGCGTGTTTTCTGGCTCCTAACTTTTTTAGCTGGCTCCTAGATTCCAAGCAAATTTGTCAAACCCTGACCTACAGTATACTACTGCCACCACCAGGCACCTTCATACATACTGTATATGATAATTCAGATTATTTATTGAACCAGCAGTTCTATTGGACAGGTAATCTGTTACACAACCAGGCCTTTGCTTAATCAAGCAAATTTATAGTATAGTTTAATGTTTTTCTGCAGAGCTTCCAGGATAGATCAGAGCGATTCAGTGCATCAGAGGTAACCAATCAGAATCACTCTGATCCAACCCAGAAGCACTGCAGAAGGGGAAGAAGAGTGAAGGGTTTCAACTACCCTGACCACTACACGGGCTCATCACCCAAAGAGGAAATTACAGTGGATATCTGGGAGTGTGAAAGCTGTAGGGAGTTAGTTCATCTTTTAATTGTTTTTAAAAAAGGTGAACTTATGCCGCATACACACGATCAGACATTCCGACAACAAAACCGTGGATTTTTTTTCCCCAACGGATTGTTCGCTCAAACTTGTCTTGCATACACATGGTCACACAAATGTTGTCGGAAATTCCGTACGTCAAGAACGCGGTCACGTACAACACTACGATGAGCTGAGAAAAATGGAGTTCAGTTATTCCGAGCATGCTTCGAATTAATTCTGAGCATGCGTAGGATTTTTGTGCCTTCGGAATTGCATACAGACGATCAGAAAAATTAAGAACCAGCTCCCAAACATTTGTTCTCGGAAAATTCCGACAGCAAATGTCCGATGGAGCGTACACACGGGCAGAATATCCAACCAAAAGCTCACATCGAACATTCGTTGTCGGAAATTCCGACCGTGTGTACGCGGCATGACACTTTAAGCCCACTATTGACTTTTTTAAATCACATTTTCATTTATACTGGCTTCAAAGTAACAAATGCAATAATTAAAAATCTGCATGAAAGATTTTGTGTAGTTAACATTTTTTATATATAAATGTCTATAAATCAAACCAGACGGAAGAACGACTGCAGAGAAAAGAGAGACAGAGGGATTTAGATCAAATGAAGGACAGTTGGGAGCTATGTATGTGCTCCAGCAGGCAGTATACAATGTCTAAGGAACCCACTGGTTTACTTTAATTGCCATAGAAAGTATGGCTTTTATTTGGCTGTGATGCCATAGCATAAATATTCAAAGCCATGGTGTCACTCTTGCAAAATACAGTATATTTGGAGAACATTAAAGTCGCTTTGAGTGTTTTTCCATGACTGAATTCATTTCTTTCATAGAAAAAAAACAGCTGGAAAGCTTAATGGGAACAACTTCAGGTTTATACTTAATTTGTTAAAAACCATCACCGCCTCTAAAAATTCTCTGTCTTTTTTTAACCATTCATATTCTCTCACTAGAGAAAGTGATTGGCTAAAGAAATCTGGGACTAATAATGACACTTATCAACATCTTATACCATAAGTGCTAAAATAGCGGCAGGAAGCACATACTGATGGTATGAGGCAGAAAAAGAACAAGCCATCATTCTCTACCAGGCACGGGTCTTCACCACCATCACCTCAACAATAAGCTGGCATAAGCTGATGGGCGTTAGGGTCTTCCTTCTGCCCCTCATATGCTGCTACTTGAATCTGCATGCACGTTTTTCACTAGGGCATGCCCAAAACTAATTTAATTTTTTATTTTCAGCCAACTTCAACAATTCCCAACAGGAATTTCAAATACCGTATTTTCCGGCGTATAAGATGACCTTTTGTACTTAAAAGTATGCCCCAAAACTCGGGGGTCGTCTTATACGCCGGTGCCTGTATGTAGATTCTCAGTCAGATTGCGGATGTCCATTGTTCAAAAGCCGCGCCACCTCCACGTGCTGTTCCGTGATAGGCAGAACACTAAATTTTACCAGCAGAGCCTCTGTTCAGTGTTCCGCCTATTACTGATGTCTTCTCATCCTCGGCCTCGGACGAGAGAACATCTGTGATAGGCAGAACTCTAAACACAGACTCTGCTGGGAAACTGAGTGTTCCGCCTATCACGGAACAGCACAAGGAGGAGGCGCGGCTTTTGAACAATGGACGCCCGCAATCTGACTAAGACTCTGCATGTCTGGGATAAGGTAGGTGAGGCATGCAATGGAACAGTGAGGCATGCAATGGCACAGTGAGGCATGCAATGGCACAGTGAAGCATGTAATGGCACAGTGAGACATGCAATGGCACAATGAGGCATGTAATGGCACAGTGAAGCATGTAATGGCACAGTGAGACATGCAATGGCACAGTGAGGCATGTAATGGCACAGTGATATTTGAAAAAAGCTGAATGAAGCTTGTTTCTGTCAGCGGTTGTTCCTGTCAGCGGTTGTTCCGGCTACCCCTCAGCTTCCAGAAAGACTAGTAGGAAGGGGGTCGTATTATACGGCGAGTATATCCCAAAACCAACATTTTAGCTGGAAAATTATACGCCGGCAAATACGGTATGTAAGTAATTTCCAAAATCTAATCAAGCTACCAACCTATGAGTGAAAATGACCACCAGTCAAAATTAGACTTGAGTTTAACTAATGCAATTTTGGGTTTGCAAAATGTAAATTTGATTGATTTTTTTTTATTTCAATTACCATTATGTCATTGAAATGGGAGCTTAATAAAGTAAAGTTGAAGGAAAATTGTGATCAAATTGAAGGGAAATTAAAATGCAATTTTGACTCTGTTATTATAATATCTATTATTATCATATCAATTGCTTTGAATCTTCAATGGAACAATTTCAACAAATGAAGTTTGATTGTTTAATTGTATTGCCATACATATGGCTGTTTGTAAGATGTGCATAATATTGTAATGAAAAGGAAGAAACAAAAGTGTCTTGGGCACCCAGTGTTCTAAAGGCGAAGTTCCCCTTTAATGGAAGTTGTGGGATTTGTTCTTCATTACACAGTATATTTATGTTTGTGTGATTCCTGATAAATGGCTGTATGTGTGAGTGGTAAATGAAGCGATATAATACTGAAAAGGCTGTACAATGTGCTGTTGCTTGGTTGCAGTACACTCCTGCTTTCCTGGTGCCATATGTCTCATTATAAGCACATATCACTGTAACAGGGTCTTATCTACCGGAGTGATTAGCATATTGCTGCTCTTTTTTTAACATATGGATTGGGATAATATCTATGCCACTATTAAAGGTGAAGGCAGTCTTACATTTTACAACACAGATATGTAAATGTGATAAGTTGTTTGTAATGGAACAAGGCAAAAATAAATTAGTAGCTGCATAAATAGACAGTGAATAATATATAATTGTATTAACGAGAGTGGATCATTTCTCAAAGATGTAATTCTTAGCCTACTTTAGCCTCATCTCTTGACTAAGCAAAATGTATAAATAGCCCTGTTATAGTTGGATCGGTGGCCTCCCTCTTCCTTGGTGTAGTTTTTTATCCACAGAATATGAAGCCACGTAGAATGCAGGAAGATATATTTGGTTAAACAGGTTTTTTTTTTTTGTAACTACATGAGACTTGAACTGGAAAGCCGTCGAGTCTGGTCTTCACCTAAAGTGCTGGTCCATGATAGTTCCAACAGACATAGTAGGGATCTGATGACATTGTCGGAAGGAAGGATTTTATTTATGATGAAGCACCTGTCAGCCTGATGTTGGGGTGGCCGGGGGAAACATTTTGTCAGTACTTTGTATGGTCAGCTCTAGCCCAGTTTGAAGTAATTTCATCAGCAGAATTGAAAAAGCTCAGAGCCTGTCTACAAAGACCCAAAATCAACCACTGTAAACGATGGATCCTTCAGGCCTTGTACACACGGTCGGAACAAACCGATGTGACTGGTCCGTCGGACCGTTTTCATCGGTTCACCTCTGAAGTGGCTGTACGGCCTGATATGTGTACACACCGTCAGTCCAAAATCCGATCGGGTCAGAACGCGGTGACGTCAAACACGCGACGTGCTGAATAAAACGAAGTTCAATGCTTCCAAGCATGCTTCGACTTGATTCTGAGCATGCGCAGGTTTTGAACCAATGCTTTTCTGTACTAACCATCTTTTTTTTCCGATCCGGCAGCGGTCCATCGGTTCGGTTTTGAAGCATGTTTTAAAATTCTGGACCGAAGGAAAACAGACCGATGGCCTATACACACGGTCGGTTTGGTCCGATGAAACTGAACTTCGGTTCATTCTCATCGGTTCGGTCCGACCGTGTGTACGGGGCCTCATACTTGCCAAGAGCCCTTTGGTGGTGAATGGGAGGATGAAGCATCACCAATAGCTGATATAGTCAATGTGTAACTAATTGTATTAGGTCAGAGCTGGGTTTCAATGAGTATAAGTCAGTGGTATGGCCACATATGGGATTTTTTTAAGTAAGCTGTTGTGCTTTTAAGTGGGGAAATATTGTTCTCTTGTGTATCTGTGCTCTACACTTGACTATAAGAAATTATTAAGTATAATATTTACAGAACCTCAAAGCTAGCTCAGCCAGTCCCATAGAATAACATGGGATTTAAAATAAAGATATCGGCTTATGGAGATTTTGGTTGTTGTGGTCTGAAAAGCCTCCCTAGTACATCCTGCGCTGGGTATATTTTGTCTGTTTAAATTCATCCCGTTGTGTGGTTATTGTGGGAGTTCAGGGTGCTTAGAAGCAATATTCATTTTTATTTCACAGATGACAGTATGGAGTATCAAAATATAAATCTTCTAGGAGTGAAGTACAATAAATTGTTACTTTGAGAGTGTTTTCAAAAAAAGTGCAAAAAAAAACAACTAACATAATTTATTTTTGTGTATTTTGTTTGGACTGTATACTTAAAAAAATCTCCTCTCGACCCAATCCAATCTATGTGGTTAACATGTATAGGTTGGCCTCAGCCTTGCATCACTCCACACACCATGTCCTCTGACATGTTTCACCCCACCCACTGGGGCTTAGTCATATAGGTAAATGGTGGGTGGGGCGACACATGTCAGAGGACATGGCGTGTGGAGTGATTACATATTAACCAAATAGTCTGCATAGGATTGAGCAGCATTTTTTTTTAACTATGCTATACACTACTGGATGGTGACTGTAGTTGCACATAAAAGGGTGGTTGGACTGTGCCTCCCAATAAGCATGATTTGCTTGGCCTAGGCCAAGAATCTCCAAACTACAGGCTACGGGCCACAACTAACTCGCTACACGATTTTATGTGGCCAGCAGCTAGATCAGTGGTGTATACTCAATCGTCTCTTCTTCTCCCCAACTCCATAGTCTCCAGTGCATATTACCCCCAGCTACAATGTCATCATTCCCATTCTTGTTTGCTTGGACTGCAGCCTTCCTTGCCCCAGCCTTCACGGAAGGACAAAACTTTCTCTGTACAGACCTACTCAACCTCCCGACTCCCACTCTGCTGCTACAACCACACTGTAAGCTTTACAGTGGGGCAACTCTAATGGGAACCGTGAGTAAGAGCGGGATCGGATGGGGACTCTGATATACGTGGGACTGTGATGGGGACCTTGTAAGAAGGGCTCATTCATTTATAAAACATTGTTTTTCCTGCAAACATTAGTAACATTTATGATATTGCCCTCATACTGAAAAGTTTGTAGACCCCATGGCCTAGAATAACTTTTGGGCTTATGAGTATGCAAAGGGGAAATAAAGAACATTGCATGGCATGACATTGGCCAACAGGCAATCCAATCACTTGGCCTTTTATGTACTTTTAGTACATATGCATTTAAAGGATGTTCCAAAAAAGAGTTAAAACTAAGAACCCTAGTACTGAAAGTGCCAACTACCAACTTTCCTAGGCATACATATGGGTCTACCAGATTTTACAAAAGAGTTAGGCCGCGTACACACGACCGGTTTTCTCGGCAGAATTCAGCAAGAAACTCGATGGGAGACGTATTCTGCCGAGAAAAACGGTCGTGTGTACACTTTTCGCGGAGAAACCCGTCGGGAAACTCGTCAAGCCAAAAAGAGAGCATGTTCTCTATTTCCTCGTTGGGCAATGGGAACATTTGGCTCGACGAGTTTTTTGACAGCCGAACAAGGAACTCGACGGGGAAAACGATGTGTTTCGCCCGTCGAGTTTCTCGGTCGTGTGTATGCGGCCTAAGAAATCTGCCCACATGTTCATAGTATTGTATTTGGTTACATGTTACTGGTGAATTATTTCAGTATGTAGTATTTCAGTGTTCGTGAATTTATTTTGTTATAGGTAGAAACACATGGACATACAGTCACTGAGAAGGCAGAGACTAATTACTATCATTTGCTGCTCAGACTAGAACAGTTAAAAGAGACCTGTCATCAGTCAGGCTAAAGGTTCTAATTAATAGTAAGACAGATGTTGAATGTGTCTACAAAGGCCTTGTGTTTGTACATGAAATGCTTGTAAGAGTTAATAGACCTCTGAACCTGAATTAGCTTACTGTCAATAGCTAATTCACTTGTTCTGCAGGGTTGGCCTTACCACCAAAAGCAAACATTCCTGACAGCCTTTATAGGGACACTGACTAAATGTCTATTAACAGCTAAATAGTCTGGGCCAGTCTATTGTTTGCAACTACATTTATCAAGTTCATATATTATATCACATTTGGCAGAGTTTATTGTCAGGTCCTTTAGCAATGTTTATTTTTTTTTTAGTTTTTTGAATTAAAACTAGATTTTTATTCTAATACATACTTTAACAAATCAGTTTATTTATTTTAAACATAAAAGTTTCCCACCCTTCACATCTCTGTTCAAGTGCAACTTCTCTCTGTCAGTCCATTCAGCAGCGTTATTTACATAGTATTCAGTGCATTTTTATAGCACTGATCGCTGTATAAATGACAATGGTCCCAAAATAGCATCAAAAGTGTCCGATGTGTCCACCATAATGTCGCAGTCACGATAAAAATCGCTGATCGCCACCATTACTAGTAAAAAAAAAAAATATCAATAAAAATGCCATAAAATTATGCTATAACTTTTGCGCAAACCGATCAATAAACGCTTATTGCAAAAAAAATTACCAAAAATATTTAGAAGAATACGTATCAGCCTAAACTGAGGAAAGCATTATTTTTTTTATATACTTTTGGGGGATATTTATTATAGCAAAAAGTAAAAATTATTGCTTTTCTTTTAAATTGTCGCTCTATTTTTGTTTATAGCAAAATAAATAAAAACCACAGAGGTGATCAAATACCACCAAAAGAAAGCTATATTTGTGGGGAAAAAAGGACGTCTATTTTGTTTGGGAGCCACGTCGCATGATCGTGCAACTGCCAGTTAAAGCGACGCAGCGCCGAATCGCAAAAAGTGCTCCGTTCATTTGGCAGCCAAATCCTCTGGGGCTCAAGTGGTTAAAGAACCTATATTTCTGTAAAGGAATAAAGACACCCATGTTCATAGACCCTTTTAATACCGTGTGATGTATCAGTAACTATAATGTCTTCCTTCCTTCTGTAGTATGGTCCTGTGTCTAGCTATATAACAGGTGTGGCAGTGCATTACCCAGAGGCATTGTACTGATTTGTTTTGTGCGGCTATGTGGGAGGATAAATCAGATACAGCGGTGGGAGGTCCTCCTGCTATGTGGAGGGATGCTGTTCATAGAAGTAAAGAAAATACAGTTCTATAACCCCAGGAGGAGAAACATGAAGCGATTTGAGATTTCCACTTAGCGCGCCTTCCTAGCTTTTGCTGCCACGCTGTGCTTCGAAAGACCGTCACAAACCAGGTTAGGATGATGATCTCTCAAAAATGTCAAATAAACATGCGAACGATCATTGATTTCATTTGTAGAAGTCGGCAGCTGACGGTATGGCGGTGATATCGAACAGCGCTGTAAACAAAAGTCCCGTGTGAGACATTCCACCTGCAGCATGCTTATAAATGTCTAGCTCACGGTAAAAGACATGTTTAATTGTTCCACAGCTTCCCTCCCTACCTTGTCACTCAAATGCCATCCTAACCGCAGGTTAAAGACGAAAAAAAGTAAATCAGTGTTTCGGGAGACATGACTCACAATGGATTTTCCCCATTTTCTTGTTTCACATCCTGTAATGAGGGCTTAGTGTGCGCTAATCTAATCTTCTCATAAAACGGTAACAGTAAAATGCATTGTAAATTTATTTATTTTGGTTAAAGGCTGTCAGTTTAGGTATTTTTGTTTTGTTTTGTGTGTTCAGGGGGAAGCACACTGTGGCTTCTTTAGATGTACGCCTTCATCCTTCATTTACTAATTCCTAACAGGAATAGTGATCTGCTTTAGGACCCATTCACACCATTTATTTGTGGCAATATGCGTGTTACCATGCCGGACATGGAAGGCTCAGCAACGCACATTAAATGCTCAGGAAGAGGTGCAGGTATGGGGGACCGGCCTTGTCAAGAGGAGGAAGCCTGCAGGAGCAAGTAATGTGGTATTTCACCTTTTTCCTATCCACTAATAAATCAAACAGGGCAAATGTGACCCTACTGAAGGATATATTTTTCTCACAGCCTAAAGTTCAGCTTTAAAGCAGATCTTCACTGCATCTGAGCACCAAAAACCAAAAACACTATATACCGTATTTATTGGGGTATAGCGCGCTCCCGCGTATAGCGGGCACCCCTAAATTTGCCCAGAAATTCATGTGAAAAAAAGATTTTTGTACTTACAGTTTGGTGTCTTGCATGGCGTCCATCGGCGGCCTCGTCGGGTCCGGCGTCCGTCTGCGGCTTCGGGTGTCCTCTTCGTCGGGTCCGGCGTCCTTCTGCGGCGTCCTCCCCGCTCGTTTCCCGCTTTCCCGCGCAGAGTTTGAATACTGCGCCGGCATATACCGAGCGCAGTACACTCGCGTATAGTCGCCAATGCTCGGCTACTCTCGCGCTGACGTCCTGGACGTACAGGACGTGAGCGCGAGTGTAGCCGAGACTGCCCGACTATACACGAGTGTACTGCGCTCGGTATATGCCGGCGCAGTATTCAAACTCGGCGCGGGAAAGCGGGTATCTGCGTATATCGCGCACCCACGATATTGCCCTGATGTTCAGGGCAAAATAGTGCGCGGTATACACCGATAAATACGGTAATTCATTTTTACTATTGAAAGCAAACTCCTCCATCCATCTATGTCTCCATGCTTTATTTGGTTGAAAAATCACTTTGAACAAAACCCCCCTAGCATTTTCGGTTGTGGCCATCTTGATTAAGGGCAAATGATTCATGAAGCATTTACTTCCTGGAATCCATATGCCCTTAGCTCCAGCATGCATGCAGGTGTTCTAATTAAAGTGTCGAATCTGGCAGAATGAGCAACCCACGTCACTTCCATTTTCTTTAGCCTGGGTTTACACTGCTGCGATCTTAGAGATTGCATGTGATTTGGACCCGCATTGCAGGTGCCGATCACATGCTAACTCTGAGCAACGCAAGTTCAGCCATACAGTTGTATGGCTGAACTTGCATTAGATTCACACATAAAATAGTGCAGGGACTTGTTTTTCCCTGCAATAGAATCGGATCGCATGGGTGTTCTCTCCTACACGATCCGATTCCTGTATGAGTTCACAGTTCGCACTGCGATCTGTGAATAAAACTTTGTTAATGACACCTACAGTGGTTTGCATAAGGCAGTATGAACTGCCTGCAGGAGAGGAGCAATGCAGGAACCAGTGCTGTAATTGCGCTGGTTCCCGCATCGCATGAGTGTGAACCTAGGTTTAAACCATCATGAATTGCAGATTTTGACAAATTGCTGTTTGTTTTCACAAATTGTTTGGACACAACACCGACAACCAAATAGAGACCGTTGCACGATATTGTGAGTGGAGATTGTAATGCCCCATACATGCCTGACGAAGGGGCCCTGCGTGGCTCCGAAACGTTGCACTCTCTTTGTGTTGTGATCATGCAACAAATCATCCGTTTGGATGCTATTTACGTCGTTCCATGGTGTGCTGGCAAATATTTCTACTGTAATGCCCCATACACACGATCGGAATTTCCGATGGAAAAAGTCTGATGGACTTTTTCCATCAGATTTTCCAATCGTGTGTAGCTCCATCTGAGATTTTTCATCGGAAATTCCGATGAAATCCATCGGAGTTAGATATAGAACATGTTCTATTTTTTTCCTGAGGGAATTCTGACGTGATTTGGCCGGGCAAAAGCCTGATTGTGTGTACGCGGCATTACTCTGTGTGGCCGGCTCCTTGGCGGCTACAACTTTGTCCTCGTTAGACTCTGTGCTGTGAAAACAGCAAAATGGTCCTGTACCAGACTGTATTCGGTAGCCAGTGTTGTGTCTAAACACCAATTTGTCTAAATCAGCAATTACTGATGTTTTAAAGAAAATTAAAGTGACATGGTTTGATTTTCTGCCAAGTTGCCTATTTTGACAGTGCACCGGACAGTGTGCATAGCTGAGAAAACCCCTCCTTTCCTCCTAAAGACTCCTTGGATGTATGACATCATTTGCCTTGACAATAAACCAGGAAGTAACTAAAGAAATGTAAAAAAAAAAGTTTAAAACAAGTAAATATGATATACTTTCTTATCTATTTACTAATACTAGAAGCATGAGTATGAAAAATGATCAATGTTGATTAGGAGAGTCAAGTTCCATATTAGCAAGACCAAACCAATAACAAGAGGAACTTCGCCCCCAGTTTCTTTTTTTTCTATCCCCTCTTATCCTTTTTGAAGAGTTCTCATCAAAAAACATACTAACATGCCCAATGAATCCAGCGCTGTCCTGCTGTAGTCTGCCACACGCCACACGCTGGGTCCTGCTCCGCCATCTCCCTTTCTTATATCATTGGGAGCTGTCTGTCTTTTCAGGGTCCTTGCAGCTGGCCCTCCGATAATGCGATACTCCAGGATGGCCCCAGCTGCTGTGTGTCCTAAGAGGCTGAAGGGACGTGTCATTTTTGTCTAGGTAATAATGGAGACAGTTGGGAGGGCAAATTAAGGAAAATGTAAACAAAACCTAAAGAAAAAAGAAGGTCAGGTTTTTTTTTTAAATAGTGTGGGGGGGATTTGAAGTGGAGATAAAATCTTTTAAAGCGAAGTTCCACCCAAAAGTGGAACTTCCGCTTCAAGTACTCCTCACCCCCTTACATTACACATTTGTGATGTCATTTTTTTTAGGGGGGTTCTTCTTTTTGGAGGGACTTCCTGTCCCACTTCCTCCTTCTGCCTACGAGCCGCCTAGACGACTCTTCCTCTCCCCCTAGGTGGCCCTTCCCTCTAGGCGATCTTCTGGGACAAGTGACAGGTTCCAGAGGATCGCCTGTCCACTCCGACTCGCGCAGTACGCGCCCGGCCGTGAAACCACAAGCTGTCATGGCCAAGAGCCCACAGTTCTAATGACGGCGCCAAGGAGAGGAGCTGGCCTCCGTGCGGCCACATCGATGGACCACGGGACAGGTGAGTGGCTGTTTATTAAAAGTCAACAGCTATACTTTTTGTAGCTGCTGATTTTTAATAAACTAAAAATTGCCTGAAACTCCAAGTGAGGGTCCGCTTTCACTGCGCTATCTTCGTTAGTATGAGATGTGACCGGTTGCTATAGGTTTCTGGACTTTTTAAATCTCCATTACTCTTGAAGTTCCTTACATAAATTCTAATATTAAATGACTTTAAACAGCAATACCTTTGTAATTATTTTGAATGTTGAAAAGAATTTGAAGTGCTACTTTAAGAAAATCCCAGGATATCTTTTTTGCACCTAGGGATTAAGTGAGTGACTAGATGAGTCCACAGCGGGAGCCTTGCTGGTGGTGATGTGTCATATCTCTCCCTGAGTGTTTTATCTTCTAGCAATGCCACTAAATTATGTCTTGCATCTCGCAGCAGGCATAAAAGTAAACCTAGGCAAGTGAGGATATATTTTACTGGATAGGAGGCATACATCTTCCTAACAATGTAACGTCTGTCGTCGGGAAGTGTTCCAGGCACCACAGACACTTGGAAGTGTTTATTTTTAGAAAGGCCTGTCTTCACTACACGTTCTACCAAGAATGTAAGATTAGGGAGAATATTATGGATTATCATTTAAATGCAGAATTTCTTCTTCTTCTTTTTTTTTTATTATTAGTAGTAGTATTATTATTATTATTATAAAAACACTGTTTTCCCCTAGAGATGGGACTTTTAAGGCACAGGCGTGTAACAAAACAGTATAAAATTCAAGTTTAATAGTATCAAAAAAGTACATATAGTAAGACAAAAGTAAAATTAAAAGGCAGTTTAAGCTAAACATGCTGAGCTAGCACACAAAAGGGTAGCAGAGTAAACCATGTATATGATAACATGAGGCAATATACAGGGTGGGCCATTTATATGGATACACCTTAATAAAATGGGAATGGTTGATGATATTAACTTCCTGTTTGTGGCACATTAGTATATGTGAGGGGGGAAACTTTTCAAATGGGTGGTGACCATGGCGGCCATTTTGAAGTCGGCCATTTTGAATCCAACTTTTGTTTTTTCAATAGGAAGAGGGTCATGTGACACATCAAACCTATTGGGAATTTCACAAGAAAAACAATGGTGTGCTTGGTTTTTACGTAACTTTATTCTTGAATGAGTTATTTACAAGTTTCTGACCACTTATAAAACGTGTTCAATGTGCTCTCCAGTGACATGCGGCGAGTGCTACGCTGTGGGCTCTTGCTGAATGAAGCTAGGACAGCCACTGATGTTTCTTCATTAGACCCCTTTCACACTGGATACGCCTATAGTGGAGCGTTAAAATCGCGGTAAAACACTGCTATTTTACCGCAATTTTACCGCGATTTTAACGCTCCGCTATAGGCGTATCCAGTGTGAAAGGGGTCTAATAAAGAAACATCAGTGGCTGTCCTAGCTTCATTCAGCAAGAGCCCACAGCGTAGCACTCGCCGCATGTCACTGGAGAGCACATTGAACACATTTTATAAGTGGTCAGAAACTTGTAAATAACTCATGAAAGAATAAAGTTACGTTAAAACCAATCACACCATTGTTTTTCTTGTGAAATTCCCAATAAGTTTGATGTGTCACATGACCCTCTTCCTATTGAAAAAACAAAAGTTGGATTCAAAATTAGTGTCAGTGGAAATTTCCTCTTACTGGCTCCAACAGCTGGGCACTGTTCCCTCCATTGACACCAAATGTGGGGCACTGTTCCCACTTTAACCGTAATGCAGCATATAATCGTATTATTTCATACGTGAAATATCAGCATAGCAACTGTTAATCTCATCGGCAGTCATTATAAACAGTATTTGTATTTGCTAATTGCTGGGCCCAACTCTAGGGTCAAATCTCCTCCATCACATCCCTCAATACAATCCTCTGAGTCTCTATAGCCAATGGGGAAGGTTTCATTGTAGAATGGGAAAGCTCAGATACTAAGGTTTTGAATATTGTGCATCTACCTTGGTGCCTGCTTTTAACTCTTCTTTGAAGTTTTTAGCTTTGATTTTAATACAGGTACATTTTAAGTAGCTTGTTCAGCTACACTGATTTTTCTTTGGACTTCAATCCTAAACTGCATTGAGGAACTCTTTGAGAAATAATTAATATACCTCATCAGAAGTATACATTTTTATTATTATCTCAATGGCATGAAAAGGGAGTTGTGAGTTTTTGGCCTATTTCAATGTAAAGTCAGACATAAAACATTTACCAAATCCATTGGGTGAGAGTATGCAGCAGCTGTGTTCCTGTAGGCCTAACTACATGTAATTAATCCCATAGAAATGCTCAAACCTTCCAGGAACCGGTCTATGAATATGAAGATGTGTTTATGTTATAGGAGCTGTTTACAGTGCTGGTTACAGCAAAAAATATTGTTTGATGTGCCAGTCTTTATTTGTTATCCGCTGGAAGGTGTGCATTGCAATACAAAGGAGAGGTGAATATTGTTGAGTGAATTTTAATCAGTGAACGATTATATAATCAGGTAAAACACATATATGTGAATTGTTTACTTGACTTGATATTTGCTAGGTCAGCCAGACCTGAACGTTACCACTGACCACTCTGTGTAAAGTGTATGTGTAAAGTGTATGTCTGAGCAAATAAAAATAAAATAAAAAACACATTCCTGCAAAATCTGTTTACATATGTAACAAGTAGACAACATTACCTGTCGATTCTGCCAAAAATACAGTGAGTTCCTACCTCCGGTTAGAACTGACAACTTTGTCTCTGTTGCACTGAAGTGTTACCAGCTCTGTTTGAGCCCTCCTTTTCTGGAGTACAGAACACCTTATTCTCTAGAGCAGTGGTCTCCAAACTGCAGCCTGCTGCCCAGATGCAGCCCTTTGCCTGTCTTTATTTTGCCCTTGGGGCACTATTCCACCCACTGATACGAGGCACTATTCTTTCCACTGACACCAGTAGTGGGGCATATTTCCTCTTACTGGCTCCAACGGCGGGGCACTGTTCCCTCCATTGACACCAAATGTGGAGCACTGTTCCCACTGAAACCAACAAAGGAACACGATTTCTCCCACTAAAACCAATGATGGAGCGCTATTCCTCCAACTGAAACCAACGAAGGAACACTATTCCTCTCACTGAAACCAAAGAAGGAGCACTATTCCTCCCACTGAAACCAACAAAGGAGCACTATTCCTCCCACTGAAACCAACAATCGAGCACTATTCCTCCCTCTGAAACCAACACATGAGCACTATACTCCCACTGAAACCAACGAAGGAGCACTATTCCTCCCACTGAAACCAATGAAGGAGCACTATTCCTCCTACTGAAACCAACGAAGGAGCACTATTCCTCCCACTGAAACCAACGAAAGAGCGCTATTCCTCCTACTGAAACCAACGATGGAGCGATATTCCTCCCACTGAAACCAACGAAGAAGCGCTATGCCTCCTACTGAAACCAACAATGGAGCGCTATTCCTCCTACTGAAACCAACGAAGGAGCACTATTCCTCCCACTGAAACCAACGAAAGAGCGCTATTCCTCCTACTGAAACCAACGATGGAGCGCTATTCTTCCCACTCAAACCAACGATGAAGCGCTATTCCTCCTACTGAAACCAACGATGGAGCGCTATTCCTCCCACTGAAACCAACGATGAAGCGCTATTTCTCCTACTGAAACCAACGATGGAGCGCTATTCCTCCCACTGAAACCAAAATTGGGGCACTATTCCTCCCACTGACACCAATAATGGGGGAAATGTCATGTTTTACTTCCACTGACCACCAAGTATGAGGATTTGTTTACTACCATTTAAGCTGAGGCATTTTCTACTGCCGGCCACTGTTCCCTCCATTGACACCAAAGGTGGGGCACTATTCATACCGCTAATACCAACGAAGAAGCACTATTCCTCCCACTGAAACCAACGGTGTAGCGCTATTCCTCCCACTGAAACCAACAAAGGAGCACTATTCCTCCCACTGAAACCAACGAAGGAGCACTATTCCTCCCACTGAAACCAATGAAGGAGCACTATTCCTCCCACTGAAACCAACGAAGGAGCACTATTCCTCCCACTGAAACCAACGATGGAGCACTATTCCTCCCACTGAAACCAACGAAGGAGCACTATTCCTCCCACTAATACCAATGATGGGACACTATTCATTTTTTTACTTCCACTGACCAATAAATCTGAGGAATTGTTTACTACCGCTGGGGAATTTTCTACTGCCACTGGCATCAGTTCAGCCCCCCTAAAGTTTGAAGGCGATTGAACTGTCAATTTGCTTAGAAAGTTTGGAGACCCCTGGTCTAGAGACGAGAAATGGGCAGAGGTTTAAAACATAAGTCTAGTTTAAAAAAAATCAGCACAAGGGACATGACTTGCTATCAATTAAAATGTGTCTCTTGTGCTAATGGCTCGTAATTTAGTTGAAATCCTTTTCCTCATATCTATCCCTTACCCCCGCTACCATAATCCCATTTATATTCATCAAGAGAGCCAACTATGCCCACCCTTTCCATCCCTTTCCTCCATTCATAAAAGCTGTACTTAGTAGCTTACTAACTTTTATCTCTGATTGGATTAGGCAGACCTTTCATTCATCCACCTGCCCTCCATTTGGCTTTAAGCAATTTAGCCTTATCCAAGAGCCACCTTACCCTGAGACAAGACAGTGAAGGAGCACACTAATGAGGCCACCCCTGTGCCCCCCTTCCTGTAATCATGCTCCCTGCGTAAGACAAACAGCACTTGGTCAGAGCATTAAAAAAGGTGAAACCGTTTACAAGTAACCTGTGGCCGCTTTCTTTGGTGATTTCTACTATATATTGTATAAGCTTGCTTCTTCACCAACCCCCTGCAATGCACTCTATTTTGAGTGTTATTTGTGATAATCAGATCATTTCCGATCTCTTAGGGAGTGATAATGACCGACACTATCAGTTAGAGGCACTCGTTATCACACAGGGAGATGTTCTAGCTGTGAACAGACCTGATCCTTCACTCATCTGTGTAGAAATGTAAAGGTAGAAAGTAAAGCTCATGGGCTGACAAAAATGACAGTAGGTCCTAGCACTCCAATGATTTGCCAACAATTTGCTGGAAGACAGACAGATAAACCCTTTACCATTCCCTGTCTATCCAAGGTCACCCAGAATTTAGTACCTGCAGAATGTTTATATGGAGAAAAAATAATTGGTTGTGTGTGATACTGATTATCTATGTTCTAATAGAAAAAAGTACATTTAAACTAGGCAGAACTATAGGGAAATGTATCTTGTTTATAGTGTTAGAGCGGAGTTCCAACCACAATTAGCATTTTTTAAATGTATGTCCTTTCATCCTGCGTTTTTATAATATAAATCTGGTCACTTACTATTTTACAATCCGCCGCCGATCTGCATAGATATTCAAAAAAGATAGTTTATAAAACTATATCTACACCGTTGTCATTTTGCTTGTGGGCATTGTGAAGCCTACAGGCACTTACTTCCTGGAAGTCTTGGATGGGGAGTGATAATTGGACAGCGCACTGCATCCTGGGAAATGATGACACACATTTCCCAGGAGCATTAGAGGGAGATGATGTCAGAATCCTAGGTGCTTTCAAAGGCAGATTTTGTGGGACCGCATAGCAACAGGCATTTCCAGATGAGTAAAAAAAAAAAAATCTTTTTTTTTTCTTTTTTAGTCGTAAGCTACAGTTTAAAGCAAAATTGATTTTTTGATGGAACCTCCACTTTAAATTGATTATGGCACCTTTGTACCAAAGTTCAGGAGGGCAAACTGAAACTAGAAGACCTTATGCCAGTATTTATAGCAACAGTAAGGACATTTCAGGAGTGTCAATTCTGA
Organism: Rana temporaria; assembly: GCF_905171775.1. Classification (NCBI taxonomy): domain Eukaryota; kingdom Metazoa; phylum Chordata; class Amphibia; order Anura; family Ranidae; genus Rana; species Rana temporaria. The sequence goes on from NC_053490.1 coordinate 482,579,741, forward strand.
ATCCCTCATTGGTTCTCCAGTGTCCATAATGGATAGAGGTAAGTTAAAGAGGAACTGTCCCTTGTGTCTACTGTTAGGCCACTCCCTTAGCATCTTATAGTGAACAATCCAAGCTCCTTTGCCATCTCCTTGCTTCATCAGGTTTCCAGGTATGGAGGAGCAGGTAACCTTCCCCTGGTGACATAACTTTGGCTTGATCAAGGATTTGATGAATAGTGTCATGTGAGAGGGATGTCATCTACTTGGGTAATCTCTGACACCATCCCAAACTGGAGCGGGTGGATGCCTACAGCAGGGAGGCAGCGAGGGAGCGCAGGTGATGAGTATACTTGCTAGTAGATGGGATATTAGAAGACACTATCACTTTGCTCTGAATGTTCAAAGTGACAAGGTCTCTATGAAGGAATAAAAAACTTATATAGCGCGGCGCATGCAAACTGAATCGCCTCTGGGCGCTAGTTGTTCCTATCTTTCTAGACATCAAAAGAGCAGAGTTTTGATCTGTCTTCTGAAGGTTAGGTGGTTTTCCTCCAACCGAATGCTGGTTGGTAAAGCGTTCCATAGTCTAGGTAGGACCTTGTACCGCAAACCTCTATGTTCAAAGTGACAAGGTCTCCATGTTCAAAGTGACAAGGTCTCTTTAAATGGTCTTTTTAAAAAGCAGAATAGCATACAGCAAACTTTAGCTAAAAGTACAAAGTCCAAAGGTTTCTGCATCACAAGTCAATAAGATACCAGAATGAAGACTGCACACTATTAGCGTAATGGGCCTTCTCTTACAGCTCCCTCAGTATTAGTACTCCTGACAAAAGATGTGTAGGATGTCAAGCGGATGCAAGAGGCGGCATGTCTATGTTTTTTTGTGGGCAGGCTTAAACCTTTTGCTATAACCCTCCTTTGCATCATGGCAGACATGGACATTCTCATAGATATTATGGGTTTCTTTTGTGTTGTAAAACTGCTCCCAGAGGATACTGCATTAAAGTGGTTGTAAACCCTTGGAGCTAGTATTGCAAGACAAAGGCATAATGAGCTAGTATACATAGCATACTAGCTCATTATGAATTACTTGCCTTACATCGAAACCCCCACAGCAGTCCTCATCCCCCCCTCCGGACGGCGACATCTCTCCTGGGGGTTACTTCCGGGTATGCGCGCTGTGATTGGCCAGAGCCGGGATAACGGCAGTCACTGAAGCAACGGCACATACATGCCATTGCTTCAGTTTGCCCCAATGCGCATGTGCCGATGACATTGGCACATGCAGGGCACACGGGATATCTCCTAAGCCGTACAGGTTTAGGAGATATCCTGGGTGGCTACAGGTAAGCCTTATTATAAGCTTACCTGTATCTTAAAGTAGTCTGTAAGGGTTTACCACCACTTTAAGGCCAGTCATAGACAGTTCCTGCTAAACTGGCTCAGATTCGAACCATGTATGGGTAGGCTGAATGTACAAATTCATTGATCGATTAACTTGGGTGCAACCAGCCTGCCATATTTACTTGTGATTATTGTTAGCGGCTGCTAACAATAATCACTGCTTCCCCCGCCTCCCTTCCAGGAGAATACAATGTCTCGGCAGGAGGGATTCCCCCTTCAGCACTGTCTGTGTTGATGGGGGAATCACGCAAATCTATTTTCTGCAACAACAGGTTGCCATCTATGGTCTGACAATTTGCATACCTCCCAACTTTCTAAGATGGGAACAAGGGGTACCTATCAGCAAGAATATGTAGGCATAAGACACTACCCCTGCCACGCCCCGTTATAGGCGAATGAGGAGAAAACAAAAGGGACAGAGGGGCTTTGTTCCAACTGAGGGACAGTCCCCTGAAATTGGGGTCAGTTGGGAGCTATGGTGTGTGTACAGTGAGTATATTTTTGAGAGACCGCTAAGAAATAAAATAGCTATAATGGTATTAACAAGCTGACTATTTTTATGCTTTATATTGCAAAATAGCACTAGGTTTTTTACTTATGTGACCACTTATATTTTAGTGTACACAGCAAATACCAGCAGTGAAAGCGGTGGCATCTTCCGGAGAGAAATGAGGGTCAGGTATTGTCAGTCAATGAACAGTCACATGAGCCAACCCCTGGGATTGTGGATGGGTGTGAAGGGATTAGTGTCATATCTTGGTGTCCAAGGTACTGTTACAGACTAGTTATCCATAGACTCTGGATACATTGTATATACTAGGAGCCAGATCACTAAATCCAGGCACTTAGGACTTTAGCCTACGTCTCCCAGTGCCAGACAGGGGTCTGAAAAGCAGCTGTTTATGTATTTATAGAACATGTTTTCGACATTCGTGTTGAAGAAAATTTTCTTCTGTCAACTCTGCCCTCCCATATGTGTAAATACCCCATCATGTGAATGACAGGGCATTTCTCCAGATCCGGTCAAGCCACATGAAGCCACGACATACCTTGTTTTTCTTTCATTGCAAAGCCTGACCAATTCAGTCAGGACCGGCCCTACCATTGGACCCGGTGGTACCATTGTACCAGGCAGCACTTTCAGGGGGGCAGCAAATTTCCTGCCCGCACGCCATCCCATTCCGCCAGCTCCACTCTCCACTCCACTGTGGGGCTAATTGCCGCCCGACCGCTCCTCCCGTTCCGCTCTCCGCTCCACTGTGGGGTTAATTGCATGAATAGAGCCATAACAGGTCCTTTCTATACTCCTATATACATGTATATGGCCATGATAGGTCCACTTTAGTTATCATGATATAAAATAATGGATGTGGGGGCATTTTGGTGAACGTAATTTTTTTTTGGGGGGGGGGGGGGCAGCATTTCATTCTTGGTACAAGGCAGCACAATGTCTTGGGCCAGCACTGAATTCAGTTATAGCAATCTTTGCAGATAAAAACGATGTTGACATAGGACAGAAAAGCTTTCAAATAACTAATCGATTAGCCACTTTGTAAAGTAGGCATATTCGTGAGCTGTCTTGGCTGGTTATATCTGTACAGGCATTTTCCTTTGGGAAATCTTCAGATTTTGCTCAGTGTCATAGAGAACTGAAGTTACAGCTGCTGTATTCTTCTACACTTACCATGTAATGATTGCATTGTCATATCATTCAGCATGCCCACGGTTTTCCCACAGCTATACCTCCCAACACAACATTTTAAAACATAAATGAGACGCCAAGGGATATGCATAGCTTGATATGACATAAAGTGAGCTTGGGTAAATAGGCACGATTTAGTATGTGCGACATAGTCCTAGCATTATAAGACAGAGGATTAACTACTAGGAACTCACTGTTTCTGCCCCCAAATGATGCAATAGACCAGTCTTTCTCAACTAGGGTTCTGTGGAACCTTAGCGTCCCTCCAGTGGCTGCTAGGGGTTCCTTGAGCAATATGCAACCTCTCAGATGAGTAACCACTCTCCACAATTATCTTTTTAGCTATCTCTTAGGTTAGATTCTTTTTGATGACTGCAAAAGTAAGGAGCATTCTCCCCAGTGACCATCATATTAATGCAGGGGTGCCCAACCAGTGGCCCGGGGGCCACATGTGGCCCAAGGAGCCCTCGTATGTGGCCTGCAACCATCTGCTCTGGAATGGCTGGTTGGCAAGCCCATATTGTAGGTTGGCGACCTGCCATCCCACAGCATCAGTGTTGTGAATGAAGCCGGCAGGAGAAGGAAGCAAGCAGCTTTTCAGAAAGTGCACCACACCGGCAGGATATAATAGACATCTATGGCAAAGTGAAGCTAACCGGCGGGAAAACCACAGGTACACTGCGCCGCACCCATGGTGTGGGTAGACCGCAGACCATCAGTGTAAAAGCAGCCTTAGGCCCCTTTCACACGATCGGTCCGACCCACCATTCACCTTTATGGAGTGGCGGATGTAAATAGACTTGTCCGTTTACACCTGCCTACCTCCAAATTCGATCTGCTAAATTATACAGAAGTGTATCTGTCTCCTTCCATCTGATTGGATCAGAGGGCCCATAGAGTATATTGGGTTGTGTCTGCTTTACATATGCAGACTGGACAAAGAACTGTCATCTGCCCAATCCGTTCATTGTGGCCCACGACTGGTTACTAAGTCGCTTAACTACTTGCCGACCTGCCGCCGTCGTTTTACGGCGGCAGGTTGGCTCCCCTGAGCGAGAGCCCGTAGCTCTAGGTGGGCTCTCTCGCAGGATACTAGGGGCGTGCGCGTGCCCGGCAGGCGCGATCGCTGCTGGGCACCCGCGATTGCTCGTTACAGAGCGGGGACCGGGAGCTGTGTGTGTAAACACACAGCTCCCGGTCCTGTCAGGAGGGGAAATGCTGATCCTCTGTTCATACAACGTATGAACAGAAGATCAGTGATTTCCCCTAGTGAGGCCACCCCCCCCCCCCACAGTAAGAACACACCCAGGGAACATACTTAACCCCTTTCCCGCCCCCTAGTGTTAACCCCTTCACTGCCAGTGGCATTTTTATAGTAATCCAATGCATTTTTATAGCACCGATCGCTATAAAAATGCCAATGGTCCCAAAAATGTGTCAAAAGTGTCCGAAGTGTCCGCCATAATGTCGCAGTACCGAAAAAAAAAACGCTGATCACCGCCATTACTAGTAAAAAAAATATATTAATAAAAATGCCATAAAAATCCCCCCCTATTTTGTAAACGCTATAACTTTTGCGCAAACCAATCAATAAACACTTATTGCGATATTTTTTACGAAAAATATGTAGAAGAATACGTATCGGCCTAAACTGAGGAAAAAATATGTTTTTTATATATATATTTGCATATATTACAGCAAAAAGTAAAAAATATTCATTTTTTTCAAAATTGTCGCTCTATTTTTGTTTATAGCGCAAAAAGAAAAAATGCAGAAGTGATCAAATACCACCAAAAGAAAGCTCTATTTATGGGAAAAAAAGGACGCCAATTTTGTTTGGGAGCCACGTCGCACGTCCGCGCAATTGTCAGTTAAAGCGACGCAGTCCCGAATCGCAAAAAGTGCTCTGGTCTTTGGGCAGCAATATGGTCCGAGGGGTTAAGTGGCCCTCTGCCTTCAAAAGTTTGGGCACCCCTGTATTAATGTATCGTGAGCTGTACATATAGTAAATATTAGCAGGGTTCCCTGAGCCCAGAAAGTTCATTTGTGGGTTCCTTCATGTTAAAAAAAACGTTGAGAAAGGCTGCAATTCCCCTATGCTAGATTGGCCTACAGTGACACTTAGGGGTTGATTTACTAAAGGAAAAAAAGGCTTTTAGGATATGACCAAAGCAGCAAGATCAAGGCAATGAAACTGAAAAAAGTAAACTTGTAAAAAGTCTTACCCGAGTCTGAGACTTGAGTTCTACTTCAATCGCAGTTTTGGTTAGACTTATCATTTAAAGGCTAATAGTCCTCCTGGAGGCATGAATTATTGAGCTGACATTTTTCTTTGGTTCTATTGAATTATTTATACAGCACATGGTCTGATACAGTAAAACAATGCTTCGTTTTGAGAGATGGGCAATTGTTACATTGTTTAAATTTCTGCTTGTGATGGATATTATTCTTGAGGATTGCAATTCAATGTTCCCGCTTACTACAGATTCTTCTCAATCAACAGCTCTCTTCATTCAACACTCTCGTGAATCAGGCAGATGTTGTTCATTTTGTCAGCAGCTTTATTTAGCATTTCCAGTGTGGGAATTTCTCTCCTCCAAAACTATTCTTCTGTGGATCTGCTTTTTATTATATACTGATTTTAATAGTTGAAAATAAAATCAGAGAAGACAACAAATAAATGTAGGCAAGCAGACACTTAGCGGCATGGTATTACAATATTTAAAGTAATAATAATTAAATAATTATTAATAAATAAGCATTTAATTTAAATACATACATACATAATTTAAATATGTAATACACATACCGTATATACTTGAGTATAAGCCGAGTTTTTCAGCACATTTTTTTGTGCTAAAAATGCCCCCCTCGGCTTATTCTCGAGTCACCTTTTTGCTCCTGATCTCATGGACTTTGTTTTCCGACTTGGCACACATGTAGCCCTACTCTTCCTCTACAAGTGTGCAAAGCTTGTTGTCCGGGGTACCTACGGGCAGGGAGCACCGATTTTTCAAAGCTGGGCACCCCTTCCATAGACTCCCATGTTAAATGTCAGTTTAAATCCGCATCTTTACCGCTCCTATACCGCGGTAAAGATGCGGCTAGCAGGACTTTTGGAGCGCTCCTGCTAGCGCACCGCTTCAGTGTGAAAGCCTTCGGGCTTTCACATTGAAGCCTGCAGGGCATGATTTTTCATGCGGTATAGCAGCGCTATTTTTAGCGCTGTACCGCATGAAAAACACCCCAATGTGAAAGGGGCCTTAAAGTGGATGTAACCCCACTCTCATCCTTTCTAAACTACTGCCATAATTCTGATCTATAAGGATATAGACGCCTCCTGCATGTATCCTTACCTGTCAAATGTCTCCCCTCTGTCTATTATAAGAGCGGAAAAACTGCAGATTCTGTGGGTGGGTCTGTTGTCTGGAGCTCTGTGGGTGGAGTCGTGATGTCAGTAGACTCCCTGTCCTTCTCTACACTCCCCTTGTCAACATGCATTTTGTTCTGTGTATTTCTTACACTAAATTCTGCTATGATCACTAACATCCAGTCAAAATCCAGAAAAGTAACCACATGACTTCAGAAAAGGAGTGGGGGGTGGCAATTAAAAAATAATGCCTGTCTCCAGGCTAGTGCATGAGATATGTAAATAACCTGTCACTCACAGCAAGGGGGAAGAACGGATAAAAGTTTTCTCCTGTTTTGTCCGTTTATCTCAGAGCTGGATTAACTCTTTGTGGCAAGACTGGACACAGATGATAGGATTGTACATTGTGACAGCAAAGAAAATAAATAAAAAACTCGGGTTTACATCCACTTTAAATTCTTAATTTTTCTTCAAAAAAAATGTATAGTGGTTTGTCCATATTTTGTTTATAATGGTTAGCACTAACAAAATTACAGTGTTTATAGAAATCCAAGTGTCTTAAGGGAAATAGCAATGATTGGTCAGTGTTTTTTTAATGTGTTTGGCTAGACGTGTGCTACAGTTCTCATTTTGTTTGCCAAATGTGTACAGCTGTTTATATTCTATGGACGTACTGGGAGAGATATGAATGCTGCTAATGTTGATCTCCTTCTAAAACACTAACAGCTTGGCCGTTTGTGGCTCCAACATTTTCAAAGTCATTGACCTAGAACAATCATTCAAAAACAAAAAGTAATGTTAGGATACCTCATATACATTTCAGGTCATTGCTAACGTCAGAGCCAGCCATGCAATTAGCATTTTTTAGAACTAGCTCAGCAATGACAACATATTCCTCTTGGTATAGTTCTTTTTAATGACCATTACTAGTGGTCCTAAATAAAGAGTCGGATGCTGAAACTCAAATTTCCCCTGCATAGTAAATACATGGCTGCTACTTATTATATGAAAAAAAAAAAAATGTACAGTTCTTTTTTTTTTTGTTCGGCTCATTGTCCTTTTTGCTGATTGGTATTATGCAGCCATGGCTTTTTTAATAAATAGTCCAATTAAAGCGAGAACTGAGAATAAGGAGTATCACCTAATTTGCAGCATTCATTTTGATGAATACCCAGAGACAAGCTTTCCAGCTGGGCATCTTAATGGGAAGAAACAAAGCAAGGTTTTGGTTTTATTTTACTGAACTTTGTAACCCTGTACCCTGAGATGTGTAGGGAGACATTTGTAAAAAGGACGCCTTTCTTCCTGTGAATATTTTTGAAAAAAAACACTCAAGTAATGAGGAAAACAAGCACTTTTTTATCCTCCGAATAACACACACAGTATGCAGGAGGACCTTCTCTGAATACACAAGAACAGTGATTTTGTGCTGTCTGGTCTTTTCTATTGAGGTGTATGTCCAGCCCAAATGTTTGTATTCTTATTTGTTTGTGGATAGAATGAAGGATTAGAACCTATTAGATGTGTCCCGCTATCCAGGGCTCTGTTAGGGTGGATGCGTAAGGGTGATTTTTTTGTTTGGGGGATTAAAATAATTTTGCTAGCAATCAATTATATTGATTTGTGATTATATGAGCTTGAAAATGATTTCACCAAAAATTGGGGGTTATTTTCCATATATATTCGAGTATAAGCCGACCCGAATATAAGCTGAGGCACCAAATTTTTCTACAAAAAACGGGAAAATTATTGACTCGAGTATAAGCCTAAGGTGCGAAATGCAGCAGCTACTGTAAGTGGAAAAGAGGGTCAACAATGCCCATCTGCAGCCTCACTGTGCCCATTTGCAGACTCACTGTGCCCATCTGCAGCCTCACTGTGCCCATTTGCAGACTCACTGTGTCCATTTTCAGCCTCACTGTGCCATTTGCAGCCTCACTGTGCCCATTTGCATGCCTCATTGTTTCCATTTGCATGCCTCACTGTGCCCATCTGCATGCCTCACTGTGCCTCATGTACATACCTGATCTCCTGCTGTGTTGTGCAGTCTTAAAGAATAAGTAAACCCTCTCGTCCAAAAAAAAACAAAAGACAACCTGCAAGACAAAGGCATAATGAGCTAGTATGCATAGCATACTAGCTCATTATGAATTACATGAAACCGAAGCCCTCGTTCGCCTCCTCCGACGCCACCATGATACCCGGAGTGACTTCCAGCTATCGCTGCTCCGGCGCTGTGACTGGCCGGAGCAGCTATGACATCACTCCCGCGGATGCGCACGGGTGCCTCCACTCTACTGCCTCCACTCAGTGCGCCTGCACCCAATGTTTACGGCGCAAGCGCCGTTGACATCGGTGCCGCTATTTTTTGCAAATATCTCCTAAACCTTTTAGGTTTGGGAGGTATTTCTTGCACCTACAGGTAAGCCTTAATCTAGGCTTACCTGTAGGTTAACGTGGTTGTAATGGGTTTACTTTAACTGCAGTGGGCGTCTGTATAGTGTAACAAAGCCCCGCCTCCTCCTCGTCCTCGTCCGTGATAGACGGAACACTGATTCAGTTTCCTAGCAGTGAGTTAGTGTTCAGTGTTCCATCTATCACGGACGAGGACGAGGAGGATGCGGGGCTTTGTTACACTGGACGGCCGCTGGCTGACTGCACTGACTGACTGTCAACAGTAGGAGACTCGAGTATAAGCCGAGGGGGGCTTTTTCAGCACAAAATAATGTGCTGAAAAACTTGGCTTATACTCGAGTATATACAGTACTAAAGGCAAATCCACTTGGAAGTGCAGCCGTTGTAGATCCGAGGGGGACATGCAAGGAAAATAAAAAAAACAGCATCTTGCACATGATTGGATGATAAAATCAGCAGAGCTTCCCCTCATTTCAGACCTTACCCTCACCTTACCCTCAGTACTACAGTGACTGCACTTTCAAGTGCACCTGCAGTGCATTTGTAGTGCAAAGTGGATTTGCCTTTAGTAAATCAACCACGTTGTTTTCACATAATAAACAAGAGTTGAAGGTCAAAGGTTGTACTTCCTTTTTATATTGTGGGATCTCTTTGTGGAATTTCATTGCGTTGTTTGTGCATATATGCATTTTTTATTGGTATTGATCCAACTCTGATGTTGAGATGCTGGAGGAAACACACTCCTTTGTGACCTCTTCCTACAGTTTCCCATCATATTGCAGCCCTTTTATGCTAGATGGGATTTTTTACAAAGACTGTGAGGAAGATTTACTAAAACTTGAGTGTGCAAAATCTGGTGCAGCTCTGCATAGTAACCAATCAGCTTCCAGGTTTTATTGTCAACAAGCTGAAGCTTGAAGCTAATTGGCTGCCATACACAGCTGTATCAGATTCTGAGTGCTCCAGTTGTAGTAAGTAACCCCCATTGTCTTTTAGCTATAGCAGCCATAAGCATCTTATTGGGTTCCCTAATTTGCAATTGGTAGCTTGATTGCGCTACTACAATTGCCAAAGAACTTGCATCCATTGCCTGCCTGACATGGTGTGGACTGAACTAATTGGACATAAGGCATATACCCAAGGATAACTTGCCACACATTTGTGTCAGTGTTGAATTGTAAGTCTGTTAACTTGGTGCACATTTTCACTGGCAATTTGTACACTTGCAGAGCACTTAAAGCACACGTTCTAGTTGATACTTTTTTCAATTTGTAGCAAATTTGCATCGCAAGTCTCTAGCAAGAGTAAAGTTGCAGTGGTGAGTCTACAACAGGAGCTCTGCAAGTCTACAGCATGAAAATTCATCCACAGTGGCCCCCTGTGGTGGGATGACTATTGCACAACATGACTGAACCAAAACTTACAGCAGACTTGCAGAATGTTTGCAAAGAAAGTTGATCTGGAGTCATGCAATGTGGACTTTGCAATTGTGCAACAAACTTGTGAAGCCTGGAAAGTCTAGCAATAGCTTAGTAAGTCATTTTCAAACTTGCAGCACAGTAGCTTGCTATCTGGGTAGCCTTGTCTATGCATCGGGACTGCATTGGGTAACACTGCTCTAAAGCACCTGCACTTTAAGGCCTATTCACACCGGTGTTTCCCAACACACATGGTGGGAATGGGCCCTAAAGCGCCTGCACGTTTTTTCCAGTGTATGACAATGCATAGATGGTTCACATTTGTGCTATGGTGAATGAAATGCAGGTCCATTGTTGTGGGTTGAGGTGACATGCAAAATGAATGTCACCGAAACACACAATGCCATATCTCATACAAACCAAGCTTGGCGATGCAGTGGTGTGATCAACTTTTGTTCAACTGCAATGGCCACATATGGATCAAAATTCAGCTGGTCCCTGCTGAGCCGCCTGAATTTTGATTTATCTATGGCCACCTCTTAAAGGGGTGTTCCAGCCTTTTTTTAAGTTTATTAAAAGTCAGCAGCTACAAAAAGTGTAGACACTTACCTGCTCCACGGTTCCAGCGATGCGCCGGCCGGGGCCCGGCTCCTCGCCCCGCCTCGCCGGCCTGCGTCTTCATTCCTAGTGTGGGCACCCAGCAGTGACAGCTTTCGGCTTCACAGCCGGGCACCCACTGCGCATGCGCGAGCGGCACTGCGCATGCGCGAACGGCGCGGCGACATCCGATTGGACAGGCGCTCGCCTACAGGGAGGGGCTGCAATAAAGCGATTAAGCTATTCGCCTTACCAGCCCCTCGGTGGAAGGAGGAAGTGGGACAGGAAGTCCCACTCCTCCTAAAGCCCCCAATCCCACCCAAAAAAAAATACATGCCAAATGTGGCATGTAGGGGGGCAAGGAGTGGATTAAGAGGAAGTTCAATTTTTAGGTGGAACTCCGCTTTAATGGTGAACTTTTGATCCACTGTGAACTTCCTATGTTTGGCCCGAGGCACTTTTCATTTTTTCTTGTTATGTGTGCTTATCGTCTAGTCAATATGACACACCTTGTCAGCGATTAATGTCTAAAAGAAACAAAGTAGCCATTGTATGTGTACAGAAAGAAAAGGACTTAGGCAGTATAGATTACTATGAAATATTTGCTAACCTTATCTAACGAAAACTTGTTTCCAGTATATCACTGAGAAAATGGAGTGTCTCATAGGTTGCCATGAGCCAAAAAAAGTTTAGGTCCCCATTTACACCGGAGTAATTTGAAGGGCTTCAATGCTCAACACTCAGATTTCAATGCCATTCCATTGTGCCCATTCACATCTGAGTGGTGAGCTATCGCTAGATGTTAAGAAAAGTACAGGAGCTTCTTTGGCCAAAATAGGCTGCAGTGGAAGTGCCTGAAAAACATGCATAATGCACATTTGTGTGTAATTTCACATCTAACAACTATCTATTCCTACTAGTCATTGACTAAAACAAAAGTGCTCATTGCTCAAGCCTGAAAACAAGCAAAAATACATTGTAAGTGCTGCCTTAAAGCGGTTGTAAACCCGCCTAAATTTTTATTTTTTTTCTGCTGCAAGGCAAAAGTCATAATGAGCTAATATGCACCGCATATTAGCTCATTATGCAATACTTACCTCGGAACAAGGTTTGTAGCACTTACCTGGTCCACGCCGAGCGAGATGTCCTCTTGCCTGGCGTGTCTTCCGGGCATCGCCGCTCCAGCGCTGTGATTGGCTGGAGCGGCGATGACGTTAAATTCGGCAAGGTCCGGCGGCTGCCGGTCCTTTCGCCGTAGATCTCCCCTGCGCATGCGCCGCGGCGCATTGCGAGGGGAATATCTCCTAAACCGTGCAGGTTTAGGAGATATTCTCCTTACCTACAGGTAAGCCTTATTATAGGCTTACCTGTAGGTAAAAGTACAAACAAAGGGTTTACAACCACTTTAAAGGGGAGTTCCAGCCTTTTTTATGTTTATTAAAAGTCAGCAGCTACAAAAAGTGTAGCTACTGGCTTTTAATAAACAGACACTTACCTGTTCCACTGTCCAGCGACACGGCCACCCGGAGCTTCGCTCGTCTCCCCCCCTCTCCGCCAGCGCCTCCATTCTAACTGTGGGCACCCGGCCGTGACAGCTTTCGGCTTCACGACCAGGCACTCACTGCGCATGCGCGAGCGGCGCTGCGCTCCCTGAGTGGATCGCCTGGGACCTGTCACATGTCCCAGGTGATCGCCTAAGGCGATATGACGAGTCGCCTAAGCGGTCCCTGGGCGGAAGGAGGAAGTGGGACAGGAAGTCCCACTCCTACTGAAGCCCCCACTTCCGCGCCCCTCCAAAAAAATACATGCGAGGAGTGGTTTAAGCGGAAGTTCCACTTTTGAGTGGAACTCCGCTTTAAAGCTGGTACACACTGGCCCATTACTGGCTGGTTTAACATAAACTAGCCAGTGTGTTCTGGCAGGGGGACAGTCTCTTTAAGTGGACCTTGTGAATACAGTAATACCTTGTCTTGCGAGTAACGCGGTTTACAAGCGTTTCGCAATACAAGCTATTATTTAAAAAAAATCCTGACTCGGTTTGCGAGCGTTGTCTTGCAAGACAAGCACGATTCATGCCTCTCTGGTGTGTAGTACCGCATTTGGCCAGAGGTGCGGGGGTGCCAGTGAAACTTGGAGATATTCAGAAACACTCAAAACACTCCGTTCCCGAGTGTCTCCGAGTGCATCCAAGCAGCTCCGAGCGGCCCTCAATGTTTCCAAGTCACTGTGGAACTAATTATCGGAGTTTCCATTGACTCCTATGTGGAAACTTACTTTGATATACGAATGCTTTGGATTACAAACATTCTTCTGGAACAAATTATGCTCATAATCCAAGGTACCACTATAAATGTTTTGAACAATTTGTTAATGTCCAACTGCACTCAACAACAGCCAGCAGGCTAAATGAACAGATCCCTCCATCCACACAAACAAGATGGATGTAGGAATCCCCCCCACCAGGATCTTGTTTTCTGTGGAAACATAAGTTTTCCAACATGTCCCTTTCACAGGAGTCAATGAACTTCTGTTAAGCAGGAACACTCACACATTGATTAAAATTTGGCTGGTCCATGCTGAATTTTTCAGGATGTCACAGGAACAGGAAGTGAGAGTAATTAAAGGATCACTAAAGGAATTTTTTTTTTTAGCTAAATACTTACTGCAGTCCTGGTTTCATGTCCTCATTGTTCATTTTTGCTTTGAAGTAGCTGTAATTCTGCTCTGATCTCCACACTTCCTGGTTGTCTGTTTCCTTATGAAAAATCTCATGGCAGCTTTTCACTGTGGTCCAAGCTGTGTGTCTAAAACTCCTCAGAACCAGATTCATTTTAAAAACAAAACACTGCCCTGGATTTGTTTGTTTTTGTTCTGTGGGTCTCTTTACTTCACAGAAACATGAAACCAGTTTAAAAACGAAAGTGAAACTAGAGGCACATTATATGATTGAATTTAATCTATTTTTAATCATTTTTAAAAGGAATCAGTTAACTTTTATGTCTCTATACCCTGTAACCAGTCATTTCAGCAAAACATTTTTTTTTCCTTTAGTGACTCTTTAAGAGAAAATCTCCCCATTTTGGGGCACAGACAGATGGTGGTATTTGAGGGGGCAATCTGTCGGCATTTTACGGGGCAAACTGGCAGCAATTGATGGGCACAGTGGCGACAATTGATGGCATGACACAGTGGCAACAATTGATGGGCACAGTGGTGACAATTGATGGCACAGTGGCTGCTTTTGATGGTATGGCGCAGTGGCGACAATTGATGGGCACAGAGGCTGCGTTTGATGGCATGGCACAGTGGCGATAATTGATGGGCATAGTGGCGACAATTGATGGCACAGTGGCTGCGTTTGATGGCATGGCACAGTGGCGACAATTGATGGCACAGTGGCGACAATTGATGCCATGGCACAGTGGCGACTATTGATGGGCACAGTGGCTGCGTTTGATGGGCACAGTGGCGGGAATTGATGGGCACAGTAGCTGTGTTTGATGGGCACAGCGGGTCAGAGGAGGAGCCACTACGGGACAAGGATGAAAGTTGCTCTTTAAAAATTATGATTTAAATCAAGCCTTTTTACTAGTGATTTAAATCATGATTTCAATCGACTTGATCTAAATCAAATCCACCTTGCCACATAGTTACTCTCTGTGGGCCAGATTCACAAAAGAGATACGACGGCGTATCTCCTGATACGCCGTCGTATATCTGTTTCTATCTATGCGACTGATTCATAGAATCAGTTACGCATAGATATCCCTAAGATCCGACAGGTGTAATAGTTTTACACTGTCGGATCTTAGGATGCAGTACCGCGGCCGCCGCTGGGGGGAGTTTGCGTCGTAAACCAGCGTCGGGTATGCAAATTAGGAGTTACGGCGGATCCACAACAGTTTTTCGCGTTCGCTACGTCGCCGCTAGTCTAGTTTCCCGTCGCAAAGTTAGTCGTTTTTTTTGGTGCCCTAACTTTAGTCAGCAAGTGTATTGCTGTCTAAAGTATGGCCGTCGTTCCCGCATCGAAATTCAAAATTTAACGTCGTTTGCGTAAGCCGTCCGGGAATACGGAAGTACGCTAAGCGCGTCGCCGTTCAAAAAAATGACGTCACGGCGCGCAAAGCACGGTGGGAGTTAGGAAACGGAGCATGCGCAGTAGGTCCGGCGCGGGAGCGCGCCTAATTTAAATGGCACACGCCCACTTAAATTGGCCCGCCTTGCGCCGGAGGCCGCGGGCGTAGTTTTCATCGCAAGTGCTTGGTGAATCAGGCACTTGCGATGAAAAATTGCGGCGGTGTAACGTATCTAGGATACGTTACGCCGCCGCGATTCTACGTGAATCTGGCCCCTGTGTTCCTTTATTCTATTGTGAGTAAAGGAACACAACTGAACAGAAAACTGTGCTGAATTCTTATTGTGTACACTCAAATGCATCTTTGTGTGTGAGAAATAAAAACCTGACAGAGCTTCTAACTCTTCCTTACCTTATCCAAAAAAATATTTTTTTACCCAAAGTGTAGCCTTATACCAAGAGGGCACTTTGGGGGGGAGTTTTAAAGTGATTTGCAGACTATTTAACAAAAAGATACATAAAATGATATGACCAAGAGCTGGATAACCCTCGTAATTAATGGGTGAACATTCCTATTTCAACAAATATTCTTTTCTGCAAAGAACTTCTGACAGGAAAATTATAGCATTGGTGTTGATTGCAGGGTTTAAGTATTATTCCAGTAATAAATGGTCTCCTTTTCAGCAAAATGCACATTTAATAGGGCTTGAAAATCAAGCTTGGCATGCATATGGAATTGTTTTTTAATAACTAGTACATAAGGGGGAAGATTAGGATTCAGTTGTCAAGGTCATTACATCCCTTGGGCGAGCATGTCACTGGCGTTCCTGCTAATGCGCAGAATCTGCCAATCAAGAGTGTTTTAGATCTTTTGTATTGTTCGGCTTCTAGCAATTTTCCGAGGTTCTAAATCGAAGGTCAGGTTACAGTAAGCAAAGCCAGGATGCCGGTAATGGACATGCTTGTTACTCTCTCTAATGTTGTTACACTCGGCAAAACAAGGCGAGATCCCTATTCATTAGAAGATAATATGAACTTTTCATATTGATACTATCCTCTCCAATTTCACCATTACACTTTATATATATACTGTATATATTTTTTCAGAATGTATTTGTCTACATTTCAAAGATGATGTCTAATACACATATCTGGGCATGAACTTCATAGGCAGATGAAAAAATAAAAAAGCTATTAAAAAGGGATTAATGAAACGTCCCCTTCTATATGGAAAGGAAAGTGTATAGTATTTTACTATATCAGGACAGAAAGGGCTGGATTCAGATAGAATGGTCTATCTATGTGGCGGCGTAACGTATCTCAGATACGTTACGCCGCCGTAAATTTGGGCGCAAGTTCCGTATTCAGAAAGAACTTGCGCCCTTAGTTACGGCGGCGTAACGTATTTGGTCCGGCGTAAGCCCGCCTAATTCAAATGGGGATGATGTGGGCGTGTTTTATGCAAATACACTGTGACCCCGCGTATTTGACGTATTTTACGAACGGCGCATGGGATAGTGTGCATTGCTCCAAAGTACGCCGCAAGGACGTATTGGTTTCAACGTGAACGTAAATGACGTCCAGCCCTATTCGCGAACGACTTACGCAAACGACGTAAAATTTTCAAAACTCGGCGCGGGAACGACGTCCATACTTAAAGCGGAGTTCCGGCCACAATTTCACTTTTTAAATATAAATACCCCTGTAATACACAAGCTTAATGTATTCTAGTAGTTAAGTCTGTAAACTAAGGTCTGTTTTGTTAGGTTGTTACAGCATTTAGACACTTTATAAAATAGAAATTGACTGGGGCCATCTTAAGTGTGGGCATCATGAAGCCAGACTGTATGACTTCCTGGATTTCAGCCTTGCAGATCTCACACATGCTCAGTGCTGCACAAGCAGTGTCAGATCAGGTTTCAGCACCTGTGCTGTCCAAGTCACATGATTCTTTGAGGAGTGCACAGACTCCTGAAAAGTTAGGAAGTGGGAAGATTAACTATTCTGCCTAGCAACAACACTTTGAAGGCATCTAAAACATTTTTTTTTTTTTTCTTAAAGGACTAATGACATTTTTTTAAAACTACTGATGTAATGTTATATTTATGGGTGGAACTCCACTTTAACATTAGCTACGCCTCATATAGCAGGGGTAACTTTACGCCGGAAAAAGCCTAACGTAAATGACGTAAAAAAATGCGCCGGAGGGACGTACGTTTCTGAATCGGCGTAAATACCTAATTAGCATATTCCTTGCGTAACTATATGGAAGCGCCACCTAGCGGCCAGCGTACATATGCAGCCTAAGATACGACGGTGTAAGACACTTACACCGGATCTTAGGGAAATCTATGCGTAACTGATTCTCTGAATCAGGCGCATAAATACGACCGCCGGACTCAGAGATACGACAGGCGTATCTGGAGATACGCCGTCGTATCTCGTATCTGAATCCAGCCCAAAGACTACAAATAAAAAACACTGATTGAAAATTGTATATGTAAATCGCTGCGTAAATTGACGGCGCTATAGAAGTACATGAAATAAATAAATAAATAAATAAGAAAAGCAGTATTAACCACTTCAGCCCCGGAAGAATTGGCTGTCCAATGACCAGGCCATTTTTTTTGCAATTAGGCATTGCGTCACTTTAACTGACAATTGTGCGGTCGTGCGACTTTGTACCCAAACAAAATTTTACGTCCTTTTTCCCCACAAATAGAGCTTTTTTTTTACAGTATTTGTAGCTGCTGGCTTTTAATAGTTTTTTTTTTCGTGGGACCTCCGCTTTAAATGGTTAAAAAAGTCATGCGTAGGGAGAGGATTTGGGGACGGGCATCACACGGATCAAAGAGTGAAAAGGAGGTGGAGCAGTGACACTAAGCCTGCAGAACTGCATGATCTGATTAAAGGAGAAGTATGTTTTTTTTTACCTATTCATACTTACCTAGGTGGATGCAGAATCAGACCGATGCTGCATCTTTCCCCTGGCATCGCTGCACTGAGAACTGAGCCATTGAACATCGCCAATGGCTTGGTTCTCTCACCTCCCCGAGCAGAGAGCTGCTGACTGTCAATCAGCATCTCTCTTGCTCTGCTCCTCGTCGCTCATTGGAGTGCTGAGCTGTGGAGGGGCGGGGAATGGCTGAGAGGCTGAGAGTGGCATCAGTCCAGGCAGCTGGCGGATTCAGACTTTCCAAGTCGGGATGATGCGCTACCTGGACTGGTTCCAGTGACGTCAGCGGAGGGCAGTCTTCAGAACGATCTCTGCTGAAAATGGGTCACAGGAGTGCAAAACTAATTGCACTCCTGTGACCCAGAGGAGAAGCCCAGCCTAAAAAGCTCAGGCTTGACTTCTCCTTTAAGTGCTGGCACTCCCGATATACATTATATGTTTCAGCTATGTATACTTCTATTTGGCTGACATTACCTGTTGCCGAGAATGTGTTTCCAGCACGACAGCATCGCGCTGATTTTTATTTGAAATTTGGCGTGGAGTTCCCCCTCAGGATTCATAACAAACGCCGCGGCTAGAATTGGCGGGAATCCAAGTCGGATCCCCGTCGCTTCTATGATGGCTTTTTCTCCATCGCGGCAAGCCGGCTCGGCGCTGGCTCCCGCGATGGGGCTCGTAGGTGGTCAATCGCGCCGAGAAAGGGAGCGAGATTGACACAATATCGCGGTCACCCACTGTATATAGTAATAGAAGTTGTAACTCTTCCAAATGCTGTTTGAACCGAAAAGGAAAAAAAAAAAGTTTTGGCAGGCTTTTCACTTTAATTCAGATTGGTTCTCTTGGAATGTTGACCTGAACATTGTAATTTACTGTTTTGTTGTCACATTTTTGAGGTTACATAATAATACCCTAGAAACAGCAGTAATGTTCAGTAATCCAGAAATCACCTTTAATTAGGTTGCAGATGTTAAGCTACTGAAATATGATTGGTTGACACAGGTTTCCACATTCCTCTGCTCTTGTAGGCTCAATTCACACCTATGCATGTTGCTTTTGAGCGTTTTTGCAGTGCTTTTTGCGGTGCTTGCTGCGTTTTTTGATACGCATTTTACCGCGATATGCGTTTTTTTTCCCCATCAATTTTAATTTTTTTACATTTCCTTTAACAACCAGCTATAAACAGGTTAAAAAAAAACACAAATCGCGGTAAAAACGCAGTAAAAACGCGGTACTTGCGTTTTGGATGCGGGTCCATTGAATTCTATTACATGCAAAATGCTTTTTGCGGGGAAAAAAGTCCCCGACCCTTTCCAAAAACGCAGAGGCACAAAAAAGCATTGATGTGAACATGTTCCATAGGAACCCATGTTAAATAATTTCCCTGCTTTTCTGCAGAATGCAAAATGCACCAAAAAACGCATTAGTGTGAATCGAGCCTTACACAATGATTAAATAAATACCATGGCCCGGATTCAGATACAATAGTGTATCTATCGGCGGGCGTAACGTATCTCAGATACGTTACGCCGCCGTAAATTAGGGCGCAAGTTCCGTATTCAGAAAGAACTTGCGCCCTAAGTTAAGGCGGCGTAACGTATGTGGTCCGGCGTAAGCCCGCAGAATTCAAATGTGGATGATGTGGGCGTGTTTTATTCAAATTAACTGTGACCCCACGTATTTGACGTTTTTCACGAACGGCGCATGCGCCGTCCGTGAAAGAATCCCAGTGCGCATGCTCGAAATTATGCCGCAAATCGCCAATGCTTTCAACGTGAACGTAAATTACGCCCAGCCCTATTCGCGAACGACTTACGCAAACGCCGTAATCGACGGAAAATACGACGCTGGCCCGACGTCCATATTTAACATAGGATACGCCTCATATAGCAGGGGTAACTTTATGCCGGAAAAAGCCTAACGTAAACAATGTAAAAAAATGCGCCGGGCGGACGTCCGTTTCTGAATCGGCGTATCTCCCTAATTTGCATATTCCTCCCGTAAATCTACGGAAGCGCCACCTAGCGGCCAGCGTAAATTTGCAGCCTAAGATACGACGGTGTAAGAGACTTACGCCGGTCGGATCTTAGGGAAATCTATGCGTAACTGATTCTATGAATCCTGAGATACGCCATCGTAACTGCTATCTAAATCCGGGCCCTTGTTTATTTTTTTTTTTTGTTTCTGAAAATGTCTCTTTTAGTCCAGTATATATTTATTTTACATTCAGCAGTCCATTATGGAGGATATCTGATTACCTGGGTAGCGCAACAAACACCAGCTGTGTATCCTACCTTGTCTATTTTGGTATATTCTATAGGAGTAAGTCTATTGTTAATCCACTTATATGACAGGTGAATCATGAATTATTTAAAACAGTCTGTATGTGCCAACTGTTCACCTTTTAAATGGATAGCATCTCTTTTTAGGCACACTTTTCCCATCACCTTCATCTCTGTCCATAATCCCATAATCTGACAATTACTGTAATTTTTTTTTCTTTTTTTTACTCATTAGGTTCACGTCTCCGGCAAGAAGATTTCCCTCCTCGCATAGTGGAACATCCCTCGGATCTCATAGTTTCCAAAGGTGAACCTGCCACATTAAACTGTAAAGCGGAGGGAAGACCAGCTCCTTCCATCGAGTGGTATAAAGGGGGGGAAAAAGTAGAAACGGATAAAGATGACCCTCGTTCCCATCGAATGCTGCTGCCGACTGGATCTCTATTTTTTTTACGAATCGTCCATGGGCGCAAGAGCAGACCGGATGAAGGCGTCTACGTCTGTGTGGCTCGGAATTATCTCGGGGAGACAGTGAGTCGCAATGCATCGCTTGAAGTTGCCAGTAAGTGACAATGATATCTACATTCTTTTATGTGTTGGATGGAAAATATCTGCTTTGGTTAGTTGTGTTTCAGTGAAAAATTATTGTAGATCATTTTTTATTTTCTTAATCCTTTATTTTTCTAAAGTAAAGCCCTGTACACACGATCGGTCCATCCGATGAAAACGGTCTGATGGAATCGTTTTCATCGGTTAACCGATGAAGCTGACTGATTGGTCAGTCGTGCCTACACACCATCAGTTAAAAAAACGATCGTGTCAGAACGCGACAACGTGCTGAAAAAAACGAAGTTCAATGCTTCCAAGCATGCGTCGACTTGATTCTGAGCATGTGTGAATTTTTAACCGATGGACGTGCCTACAAACGATTGTTTTTTTTTCTATTGGTTAGGTATCCATTGGTTAAACCTCAAACGAGATTGCGTTTTTTAACCTATGGATAAATAACCGATGGGGCCCACACACAATCGGTTTGGTCCCGATCGTGTGTACGCGGCATAAGATAAAGGAAAAAGGAAAGGAAAAAGAAGTCTAGTGACGGATTTGCCAAAATGGTCCTCCAGGTCAATCTTGTTTTCAAACTCAGCTCTTGTGTGCTCCCTTTTGATCAATCTATCTCACCCAATAAAATGGGGACAACTTTTTTTTTACTGGCCCCTCCCTTCTTTTTCCACAATTGGAGAATTTCTTCTTGTTTTTCAAAAGGTTTCTAACCTTAGCATTTCTTCTTTCTGACGTAGCCCCCATCTTCCCCTCTGCTTCCCTGGATGAGGCATTTTTACTGAGAGGCAAATGCCATTAAAGGGGTTGTAAAGGTTCGTTTTTTATTTTCTAAATAGGTTCCTTATAGTAGTGCATTGTTGGTCCATTGTTGGTTCACTTACCTTTTCCTTCGATTTCCCTTTCCTCTATGTCTGAATTTCTCACTTCCTGTTTCTCCTCAGTAAGCTTGCCCCCATCATCTGAGCTGTTCTGGCTGGGGGTTAGTCTGCCAGAACAGCTTACTGAGGAGGAACAGGAAGTGAGAAATTCAGACAAAGAAAACAAAGAAAAAAAAACATTTAGGCCGGAATCACACTAGTGCGGTGCGAATTTCAGCTCTCTTATCTCTGCAGAGATAGTGTTCAGCAGATTAGCAACGTTTTAGATGCGAATTTGGAGACCTGGGAGAAGTTACGGGTGAGAGGAGAGTGGGGGAGAAGTGTATTGAGCTGAATGAGAGAAATTCCTGAAGAGAACTGAACACATCTGCGAATTCTGCTGCGTAACCATAGAACATAATGGGCTTTAATTTGCACCTGAGCCGCACCGCAATGCCTAAAAGACGCACACGGTTTGGCGGCAATGCACAGTGCGAATGCATCGCACATATGTGAACCAGCCTCATTGAAAACAATGTATTTTAAAATGTTCTGCGAATTGGATGCGGTTTAAGCCGCACTCAATTCGCATAGGTGTGAACCTGGCCTAAGAAGGGAAATGGAAGGAAAAGGTAAGTGAACCAACAATGCACTAGCTTAAAGGAACCTATTTAGAAAATAAGAAAAAATAAACCTTTAAGAAGAAGAATTACCTTATTCTTTGATCCTCCCGACTTCTTTTTCTGGGGTGGACATCTGATCCTTAAAAATCCCTCTTATTGGCTGGATCTGTGGGTGCTCCCTCCCCTTCCTAGCTGCATTGCTTTTGAGGACATTGAGGGCCTACTGACATTCCAGGGCTGGAGGGGATATGAGAAAAGCATTGACTATCCTGAAGCCTTCCATTGTTTTGCATTTTTCCATTTTCTTTTATTTACTTAACATTTTATTTAAAATTTAATGAATGTGTCTTGCTTTTTAGAAGAAATCTATGTTTTCTTTTATAGTATCTTATGCAAAGCAACATTTTTGGAAGGTGTTATTGTTATTTAAGAAGCTGTTAACAGATTTGCACAAGGATAAAAAATGTGGTCTACTCATCGTTAATGGCTGAGAATGTCGCATTGTATTGTGGGACATTAGGTAGAGAATGTCGAAGCCCCAATCAAGGATTTTTGCAGGGCGTTCTCAGTTTAAGGGCTTCTTGGGCACAAGAAGTAATGTGCAGGAATCTTTTTATACTTGGTCTATTGGTGTATATCAGTTATTTTTTTGTAATTCTTGGTTGTACCAAAGTTGTACTTAAAGTGGAGCTCCAGCCCCCCCCCCCCCCCAACAAATTCAAAGTCAGCAGCTACAAATACTGTAGCTGCTCACTTTTACTATTAGGACACTTACCTGTCCAGGGATCCCATAGTGTCCTCACCCAAGCCGATTCCCGAATTGGCTCTCGTGTGTGGGCCACCACCTTGGGTAAGGGTAACCGGCAGTAAAGCTGCAAGGTTTCCTACTGCGAATGCACTAATTGCATTCCCAATGGGCCAGTTGCGGCGGTGGACTCAGCAGAAAGTGGGAGCAGGTACCTGTCAAAACAAGGTACCCCCCTCCCCCCACAAGGTGCCAAATGTGGCACCAGAGGGGAGGAGGGGGCAGACAATCGGATCTTCCCCTTTTGGGTGGAGCTCCGCATTAAGTAATACTGAATTAACTGCAGGAAATTAAAATGTTCCTTCACATACCTTTATATGGTTTGCAGAGTTCCACAGAGCCCCTGAGCACATGTTTTTGCAATTAGTGGATTTAGCTCCAAAATTTTGAGTTCAGGCTCAACCCCGCCTGTCTTCTGCAACTCATTAATGGTCAGTTAAACAGTCCATCACAGTAGTGAATCAATAACGGGATGGCAGAAGTAGTAAGACGTGGGCAGAAACATGACTTCTGGAACTGGTCAGTATTTTCCTTCCACGTGTTTTAAGGGCTCATGAAGAACTTTGCAGCCATACAAATTTATCAACCACTAAGCACTTGCCCTTATTATTTGCTGGCAGAATGTTTGCCATAACTTAAAGAGTAACTTCAGTCTGTTCACATAACTTGTAATTAAAACAGCTTTGCTATTCTGATGCTTCCCTCCAACCACGTTGCATATTATTTTATATATATACTTTAATTCTGTACTTGCCAAATATGCTGCAGAAATCCCCCTCCACTGAGTCTGGCTGCAACCATTTTAACTGTGGGCAGCTGAAGCTGCTGCCTGTTCACTTCCTGGATTTACATAGACACACCTCCAGCTCTGCAGCTCTCATTGATCCTCTTATGACTCACCCCCCCCTCCCTTCCTGGCAAACTCTAAAGAGAGAAAGAGAGAGCTGTGCATGATGACATAAGCCATGGCTTTTTTACCAGACAAACAGGAAGTGGGCTGTATAAGGTAATTGCTGGCAGAAAAAAAAATTACTATACAAAGTTAAAACCACAAGGGCAGAAGATTTAATAGATGGAAAGATGAAAAAATAGCTAAAGTTCCACTTTAAGTACAGGTGCACTTTAAAGCGGAGCTCCACCCTAAAGTGGAACTTCCGCTCATGGATTCCTCTCCCCCTCCGGTGCCACAATTGGCACCTTTCGGGGGGGAGGGGGGACAGGATACATGTCTTTGACAGCCGTGACGCGGCAGTGACATCACCATGGTACTCCCTTCTCCTCCTCCCCTGGCTGCCGGGCTAATAGGAGAAAGGAGCGGGCCTCGCGCATGTGCAGTAGAGTTTCCGGCGTGAAACCGAAAGGCTACACTGCCGGGTTCCCTTACCCACAATAGTGGCGGCAGCACCCGACAGCTGATGGAAACGTCAGCTTCGGTGCTGACATTGAGGGACACCAGGACAGATAAGTCTCCATTTATTAAAAGACAGCAGCTGCAGTATGTGTAGCTGCTGGCTTTTAATGTTTTTTTTTTCTTTTTCTTTTTTCCCCGAACCTCCGCTTTAAGTTATACTGGATGTTAAATAACCTAATTATGAAACACAAGAAATGAGCAAAGCTAAAAATGTCATGATATCCATTTCTCTTAAGAAAATATGTTCATGCATACAGAAATAGATTTATCTTTGTTTGCAAAAGAGCTTTGAATTGAATTTACCTACAAAGCACATGAGTAATACACAAGTGCTCTCCATACCACTTGTACATGTAAGTTTAGGCGCACCTGTATTTTAACCTTATTTGCACTTTCTTTAGAGGCAATATTAAAGGACCAGAACATATCAGATTCCAATTACCTTCAATTATCTCACTATTAGTAAAATTCACCATGAAAAGCCATACGTTTTGGCAGGGGTCGGCTGTAGGTGGCCACATATGTCACCAAATAAATTCAACACATGCAATTGTTATGATTTCTTCAAATGGTTTAATTGAGAATATTATTAAATAATAGAAAAATTATTCAGACAACATCAAAGTATAAAAATCATGGCTCAGCTTAGCTTTTTCTCCTATCCACTCTAACCCCATCCAGGTCTAAGCCAACTAGTCCTCTTTTTTGACAAAACCTTTCAAAATGCCAATCCTGCTCATTAGATCAATTGTGGGACAGTTGGTGGCTATGATTTTATTTAAGTCAAAAGGTGATTTAGGTTTACTGGCCCTTTAAATTGCATCTAAACCCAAGAACAAACATTTAATATTAATATAGTATTTTTATGAGGCTGCATTAGTATTATGTTCAGGCTGGTGATCCAAGTAACATTCTTCCTGTCCTAGGCCCTAGAGTGATAACATTAGTTTACTGTGTGGTTGATGAAGAAACGTTGTCACCCAAGGACAGAACCACAGAATTCCTCTCACTCTCCTCTTCTCTATAACATAGATAACATAGATAGCATTTTCATGCAGGATTAAAGGTGAAGTGTAATATGTATGCATATAATATCGTCATATAATATCGTCAAATGCCCCCCCCCCCCCACCGATGAAGCTGACTGATGGTCCGTCACGCGTACACACCATAGGTTAAATAACCGATCGTGTCAGAATGCGGTGACGTAAAACACAACGACGTGCTGAAAAAAACGAAGTTCAATGCTTCCAAGCATGCGTCGACTTGATTCTGAGCATGCACGGGTTTTTAACCAATGTTTTTGCATACTAACGATCGGTTTTGACCTATCGGTTAGCAATCCATCGGTTGAATTTTAAAGCAAGTTTGCTTTTTTTAACCGAAGGTCCAAACCGTTCGCGCCCACACGCGAACGGTTTGGACCGATGAAA
This sequence comes from Rana temporaria, assembly GCF_905171775.1. Taxonomy (NCBI): domain Eukaryota; kingdom Metazoa; phylum Chordata; class Amphibia; order Anura; family Ranidae; genus Rana; species Rana temporaria. Next base: position 482,605,629 of record NC_053490.1, read on the forward strand.
ACGGTCCATCAGACTGTTTTCATTGGTTTAACCTATCGTGTATACAAGCCTTAAAGCGGGAGTTCCGCGGGAAAACGTTTTTCTTTTAAAAGGTTATTGTAACGCTGATATGAGAAAGAAACGAGTACTCACAAGTCCTATAGTCACAGCCGCTAGCATGATGATTTCCCCGAAAACAATAATTTATAAAAAAAGTATGATGGACATTGCCATCTTAATTGCGGGCACTCTGAAGCCCTCCTGTGAATTCTTCCGGGATGCGGTGAATGCTGTCCCAGCATTCACCGCTCTGTCCCGCGCATGAGCAGTGTGACGGCGAGCCGCGCCGTCAACACTGCATAGCTGCTATGACAACGGCCGGCAGCGTCCTGAAAAGGACACTCCCCGCTGTGACCAGCAGACAACCCCCTAATCCATTACGGTGAAAGCGACACGCCCAGTCCCGCAACGCTAGAACCAGGAAGTGCCTGGTCGAGGAGACATAAATAAGGTATCGAATTTTTTTGAAATTTTTTTAAATGCCAACTTGTTATGTACATCGGGAGGACTATTATTTAAGCCAAAGTCACAAAATCGGGTGAACCTCCACTTTAAAGGGGTGGTTCCCCCTAAAACACATTTCTAACAATAGATTCGTAAGACCCATTACACTGCGGGTAGGCTGGCTTTTTTTTTTTTTTTTTTAGTACATACCTCGATCTCGGCGTTTCGTCCCTTGTCAGTGGGCGTTCCTAGTTGATTGACGTTCCTCGGACGGGCGCATACGTGACGTCACGACTTTCCGAAAGAAGCCGAACGTCGCTGCGCACGCGCCGTATAGAGCCGACTCTATACGGCGCCTTCGCAATGACGTTCGGCTTCTGTCTGAAAGTCGTGACGTCACGTATGCGCCCGTCCGAGGAACGTCAATCAACTAGGAACGCCCACCGCCAAGGGACGAGAAGGCGATATCTCGGTATGTACGAAAAAAAAAAAAAAAGCCAGCCTACCCGCAGTGTAACGGGTCTTACGAATCTATTGTTAGAAATTTGTTTTAGGGGGAACCACCGCTTTAAGTGATCGGCACTGAACACTCTCTGTGTCCATACATAACAGAAGCATAGTAAACTTTGTTATATATACATACACACATGGAAGTTTGTTTGAGCTTTGGGGTGAACACCCTAATGCAATAGGTCCCACTCACCTATGGGGAGGGCAATGACGATTGTTATATTGTGGAGATGCAAGTTAGCAGGGAATTGAGAATAATCCATTTTAATTAACATAGAGGATGACTTGCTACAGGTATGGGAAAAAGGTAAGGCTGAAGTTTAGTATTGTTTGGCACTCGTCAAACAGATATAAAAAGCTTTCAAATGTATAGTTAACAAACAAAAGGGAGAAAATAAGAGTTTATTGTTAGGTTTTACATGCCCTTTAACATCAAACAGCTACTGCAGTGGGTCAGCAGTAGCATTTGGTTGTATTTGATGGACTGGGAACAGGAAAAGGCTTCAGTGTTTGTAATGGTTTCCATTTAGCCTTTCACTGTAATCTTATCAGGTTGACTTGAAACAGAAGTCACTTGCATATTTAGAAACTGTCAAGTGAATTTAATATGCTGGAGTAATAACCCTGACATAAGCCAAAACTAAACCGGGCCTATTGACGTGATCCACATAAAGTGTGAAAAAAAATGGTATAATTAATGTCCAATACTTTGTATGTCATAAATATTTGATATGTTAACTGTGTGGGACAGATTGGGTTTGGTCCAGATTAGACGGATGTCTTAAAATGAAACAAATGACCTTCTTTTCTGTGCCTGATTTATTTTATACATTTGAGCTAGAAAAACACCAAACGATGAGAGCATTACAGGGCAATTTGGAATAATTATTTCTCCGATTCTCTATTTTTCTTACTGTGAAGGCCAATTGTTGAGGTTATGTATGTGTTTTTTACCCGCGGTCATTGTTATTCTTTGGCTGGTTGTATTAATACATATAGATATGCTTTTATCAGTATTTCGATATATTTTTCTACTTTATGCCAAAACAGAAGACTATCAGAGCTGTAGCAGTCAGGGGGTGAATTAAATAAAACCAATATTTGTTTATACTGGGCAAAAGTCCTTGATTTCCAGGGAGACCTAATCTGCATTCTGCTGGCCTTGTAACCTCTTGTTAAATTGCTTGTGTATTACAGACCTAGTTTGCCTGTCTAGGGATCTTACAGTTTCTTTCACAATATTTTTATTGAATACAAAAAAAAAAAAAACCTTGGCATTGACGTCTGTTCACTGTTTTTTTTTCAATAAAAATATTGTGAAAGAAACTGTAAGAAGCCTAGACAGGCAAAATAGGTCTGTAATAAGTAACTTGAGGAGGATAACATTCATACCACAGACAAGTAGGTCACTTAAATGGTGTAGCTAGTAGCTTTAAACAAAGACAAAAGGTAACCAGGTGAGGATGCCTCAGCACCTTTACAGTCTATGGGGTAATAACAAAACATGTATCTCTAAATGATCAAAGCCTAGAAGGTATGCTAGACAAAACTATATTCCAGACATCATCATTTAGCAAATATCATAGAATACCTAAGATTTACCTATGTTCGTATTTGGAATAAAGTGTGAGAATGCTCTCAACGACCAAATTAGTTTTAAACAGTATATCTATATAAAAATAATTTTGAGAAAAGGGGCAAAAAAAATTACCCCAAAAGTGTGTCCAGGAAACAATAACAAGCTCCACACATGGGCTTCTGGCTATAAATAACCAAAAATAGGAAGCAACAGCAAAGAAGAGTAAAGCCTCGTACACACGGTCCAGATTCTCGTCAGGAAAAAAAGTTGTTTTTCCTGATGAGATTCCTGGCAAGAATCTCTTGACGGCCAAGTGTACAGACACACCATTCAAAAGAAACACTGTTCTTTTGAATGGCACAAACGCGGTGACATCATCGACTACGACGAGCATGCGCTCGTCACATTCGATGCCTTTGCCGCCATCTTGCTTCACCCTACCTATGCCTTGGAAGCTGTCAAAGTCATTTCGAGCATTTGCGGGTTTCCATGGCGACAGGTACATATGCAGACGCTCAGGTTTCTCGTCAGGAAAACACTGCCGAGAATCACGACGAGAAAATAGAGAGCAGGTTCTCGTCTAGATTCTGGGTAGTTTTCTTGACGAGAAACCTCAAAGCCTCGTACACACGCATGGTTTACACGGCAAGAAAGCTCTGCATGTGTATAAGGCTTAATAGTAGAAAACTAAGAAGAAGAGAGTTATGAAAGAGAAAAGAAGCCCCATCTCAGAGAATTCAAGGCCGCCATTAGCCAAGTGCAAAAATCGGAAAAGCAGGATCATCGCTCGAAACTGGTCCAACCAAGGTTGCCAAATCTTACAAAATTTGTCCCTAGTGTCCGCAATTATCCCCATAAGCTTCTCGTTTGGCAATGTACCATGCACCTGTCGCTTCACCTCTTCAAAAGAGAGATGTGCTTTCCACAACTTTGCAATGGTTTGTTTACTAGCCATAAAAATGTGTGTTGCCAAGATATGTTCTCATTTCGTTAACTCCGAGATTGGCTTATGAAGTAGAGCTTCCCATGGGTCCTTGCGTATATTAGAATGAAAGAGCATATTGACCAAAGCGGATCCCCAGCCTTTGGGGCATGTCCACCATAACTGCTTCATATCACCCTGATCAGAACAACCCTGAAAACACAACGCTGGGTGGGATCTTACAGTTTCACAAGAATACTTCATAACTACTCTCCGATACATTCCAGAATCAGTTTGCGGCAATATTTTAGCTATTTGCAAACAGCCCCACTGACTTTGGGCAAAAAAGAGCTAGCAATAGCACACTTCTTTCAGGCCTCAGGGCCAGTTCACACCACATGCAGGCCAGTTCTGCATCAAAAACACATGGAAAGTAGGTTATATGGGTTCCAATGGCATAGTTCACACCAGTGCATTCAATTCCAGGGCTTTTCAGTTCCAGAAAAAACTGGAACATCAAAAACACACTGAACGCATAAAAAACGCACTGGACCCTAGTATAGTTTGGAAAAAACAGGGAAAAAAGAAGAAAAAAAAACACCTGGAATGCATCAAAAACGCATTAGAAACGTGCATCCAGAAACACATCCGGAACGGTTTTGGAGTACGTTTTTGTGGTGTGAACCAGACCTGAATTAATTTGCAGGGCAGATATGGCACTCTAGGCAAGTCGGCAGCAGCTGAGTCCAGCAACAAAGTCCCTGCTGTGCATGCACTGGCAAACAAATCGCCACTGTGAGCACAGATTGTTGCCAGTGCAGATGCATTAGACACTCCAGAACACCATTATTATATTAGTACACAGACTGCAGTGCCCATGACAAACAAATCTAACAATGTCAAAGCCCCGAAGAACAAGGGGGAGTCCCCATTCTCCCCATTGCTTGTAATACGGCCTGTAATAAGGGAAAATCCCCCTAACGTAAAAATAAATCCCACCTTTCACATTTGACCGCAAAACAGGTGCTCCATTGAGAGACATTGGGGGTTATTTACGAAAGGCAAATCCACTTTGCACTACAAGTGCAAACTACACATACAAAGTGCACTTGAAATTGCACTTGGAAGTGCAGTCGCTGTAAATCTGAGGCCCCGTACAAACGGTCGGACAAATACGATGAGAATGAACCGAGGTTCAGTTTTATCGGTCCAAACCGACGGTGTGTATAGCCCATCGGTCTGTTTTCCTTCGGTCCAAAATTTTAAAACATGCTTCAAAACCGAACCGATGGACCGCTGCCCGATCGGTCCAAACCGATTGTTAGTACAGAAAAGCATCGGTTCAAAACCTGCACATGCTCATAATCAAGTCGACACATGCTTGGAAGCATTGAATTTCGTTTTATTCATCACGTCGTGTGTTTGACGTCACCGCGTTCTGACCCGATCAGTTTTTGGAACGATGGGGTGTACGCACATCAGACCATCAGGACACTTCAGCGGTGAACCGATGAAAACGGTCAGTCGGACCATTCTCATCGGTTTTGTCCGACCGTGTGTACGGGGCCTGAGGGGTAGATCTAAAATTAGGGAAAGCTCTGCTGATTTTATCATCCAATCATGTGCAAGCTAAAATGCTGTTTTTTTATTTTACCTTGCATGTCCCCCTCGAATTTACAGTGACTGCACTTCCAAGTGCACTTCCAAGTGCACTTTCAGTGCACTTTCAAGTGCACTTTACACTTGTAGTTTGCACTTGTTGTGCAAAGTGAATTTGCCTTTCGTAAATAACCCCCATTACCTCTTCATCTGTTCCAGTTACAATTTATAAATTTCTCCTTAAAAAATTAAAATGCACTTCTTATAATAACTGTCGTAAAGACAAGGGTGCTGTGCCACACTTTTTTTTCTATTACCATAAGATGAATAAACATGTACATGCATTGGACATATGTTGCTGATCACGGAAGCGTTTTGTTAGGGCAGGAGAATAAACAGAGGACTGGGCAGTTTTAGAAGTTGGATGAGATGAGCCTCCAGGGAACAATGAGGAAGCCCTTAGTCATGAAGGTGAAAGATGCTCAATTCATGAAATAGCATCACAGTAGGGGATGCTGGAGGCCAGCGATACCGTAATCGAATACTGTGGATATATATGTAAAATTACTGAAAAGTAGTAAGACAAAGAATAACTCATAGTAAAGCTGAGGTCTCAATACAACTGTAAAAAAAGAGTGCCATAACAATTTGTACTTATAGAAGCACCTTCTGTACAGTACACATACATAGCTTACACAAAAGTTGATATTTAAGCACGTAAAACTCATCCAGCTAATGAACATGATCACTGCCAGTAGGCATTTTAAAGGATTTGGAAGTACTGTCTCCCATTAACAAACAAGCCTGAAAAATGAGGGGACAGAATGGGTTTGGAATTCCCTCTGAAAAAACATCTTAAGCCTCGTACACACGACCGAGTCAGCAAGAAACTTGCTGGGAGAATTTTTTTTGCCGAGGAAACCGGTCGTGTGTACATTTTCGTCGAGGAAACTGTCGAGAAACTCGATGAGCCAAAAAGAGAGCATGTTCTCTATTTCCTTGACGGGAATGGAGAAAATTGGCTTGTCGAGTTCCTCGACAGCCTAACAAGGAACTCGACGAGAAAAACGATGTGTTTCGCCCGTCGAGTTTCTTGGTCGTGTTTACGAGGCTTAAGGGTTTTCCAACAGAAAATCTGATCATGTGTGTGTACGGGGCATAATAGTCTGAGTGTGGTGGGAGGTGTCTATTTCCCCCACTCAGGTCTCACATCACAGTGAGCTCTCCTCTTTATGCTGTGCAGTGTGTGACGTCTTCGCATACATCTTCTTCTGCTGAGAAATTGCTTTTGATCTGTGTACTTTGAACAGATCTGGAGAAGAGAACACTGCAGATAAACATGTACGACTTATGTAGGGGGGTTTGATTATTCTCTGTTTATCACTGGGGCTAGTCACATCAGTGAGTATATGTAAGGGTTTACAACCACTTTCATTATTTACAGGTGAACCAAGAATACATCAGAAATATACTCCTTGAACTAAGTCAGATAATCCAAAGTCAACCTAGGCAGGAATCCGAGGCTCAATGGATGTTCAGAGGGCTCAACTACAGTCTTCACACTTCTGCAGCAAACCATGGGGATAGTGTAGTTGGTCAAAATGCATGTCAATTCCCATGGGAGGATGACTTGTTAGGCCGATGATTTCTGATAGAGCAGACAATGCCAATTCAGTCAATGCAAACAGTGCAAATTGTGGAGGTGGATAAGAAGTGCCATGTGTTGCCAGAGAATTATGAAATTCAGTGAGCCAATGAGAAGAGAGGAAAGGCGAGGCAAAGCCTGAATGGAAACACAGAGCAGCAGCTCGGCTTGAGTGCCCCCATGGCAAGCTGCTTGCTGTGGGGGCACTCGGCAGGAGGAGGGAGGGGCCAGGAGCGGCGGTGAGGGATCCGAGAAGAGGAGGATCATGCTCTGTGCAAAAACACTGCACAGAGCGGGAAACTATAATATGTTTGTTATTTTTTAAATAGAAAAAAAACCCAAGACTTTATTATCACTTTAATTCCTGTGAACAGCTAACTATTGCCTCTCCATCGTAACTGTAATAAGTTGATTCTCTTTCCCAAAACGTTTTTTTGCATGAAGTCAAAGCACAAAGCACACTCACAATGAAATGAGTACAGTGAATCTCTTTTATTGTAAGCCATTGTATACATGTATATCTTTCACCACCACGTAACCAAGTTAATGGTTACTGTTGCAATAATTTATTTTCCAGTTACATTTTTCATTCGAAAATACAAAACACGTGTAAATCCTGCTCAACTCTAGCTGTTACATGTATAGTTCTGTTAATGCAATACTTTGTATAATATGGCCACGTATTTCTTGTAAAGGCGCAGTTTAATCTTATTAATAAACTTAAAGCAGAAGTCCACCCTAAAACTAAAAACCATGCATCTATAGACATCCACGATCTAATACTAACCTGTCTAGCCCAGTAAAGAAAAAATCGGTAAAAATACCTTTTTTGAAGCAGCTTTGATCCGATCTCCAACGGCGGAAGCTCTGCAGAGGAAACAGCCGACAAGCACGTGTGAAATGAATGGGGAGCGATGTCATCCATAGAGTTACTATGGGGCTTCCGTTGTCGGCTGTGTCCTCTGCACAGTGAAGCCACCGCTGACAGCTTAGCGCGGGATTGGGTCGCATCGGCTTCAAAAAAGTTATGTATATTGATTTCTTCTTTACAGGGTTAGATAGGTTAAGCCTCGTACACAAGACAGAGGAACTCGACGGTCGAAACACATCGTTTTCCTCGTCGAGTTTCTTATTAGGCTGTCGAGGAACTCGACAAGGCAAGTTTCTCCATTCCCGCCGAGGATAAAGAAGACATGCTCTCTTTTTGGTTCGACGGGATCTTCAACAGTTCCCTTGTCGAAAAATGTACACACAAAAAATCCCAGCAAGTTTCTTGCTGGTTTTTGCCGAGAAACTCGGTCGTGTGTACGAGGCTTTAGTGTTAGATCGTGGATGTCTATAGATGCAGGGATTTTAGTTTTAGAGTGGATTTCTACTTTAAAATGTACTTTGAAACAAGCCATATATTTTTTAATAATGTACCGTTGATCACTGTGACATAATGGAATCATTTAAACGGCTATCTGTCCAAAGCCCCTAAATGCATAATATAGCATTTGCTTTTTTGAATTTTCTGGTAGAAGTGAAAACAGTAATTACCTTCTGTTAAGACGTCAAAGCTGTACTTCGCTATCTGTAATCAAATTGTGTCCCTTTTTATGTTTACTGTAATAAATAATTTTCTAGATTCCATCCAAGCTCTTTCCATTAAGATTGACTCTGACACAAATTTAAGGTTTCAGATTTGATGAAATGACTTGTATGTGTAGAGATGCACTTTATTTCACATATCTCTCATTGTTCATGGAGTTGGACAAGTAACACGTCTTAGAACAAGTCAGGGACTTGTCTCGGCAATCTTTCTGCCTACATTTTTAAATAAGAAAGTCAGGATGGATATACGATTTATAAAAATGTACAGTGATGTAATAACAATTTAAATGTCACTTAGGATACCTGGCGCACAACTTCAAAGTGCATTTCCTAGTGTGCAGATAATTACCTAGAGTTAGAGCTAGTCTGTGGTAGATCTGATGATTTTCATGATAGATTGGGTTCAAAAGTACATGAGTAAGCAGAAATTGTTATTCTGGGAGAGTGAAAGATGTACATTTCAATGCATGGCAATGCTGACATTTCTTAACGTATTGTGTATAAATACAAATATCAATCCTTACAGAAAATAACAGAAGGTAGCTAAATTGGCTTTTTTTGTTCCTTAAAGAAAAAGTATCATTTCTTTTTTTATAAAAGAGTTATTTCATCCAAGGGACAAGGTACACGTAGTACTTTTTTCTATCTTACTGCGTGCTGTGGAAGGCAGTGTCATCTTAAGAGCATTATAGGCCCCCGGGCAATACAGTGCACTGGGGCCCTGTCTACACAATTACGCACGAGAATTACTGACAAAAATCATAAAATTTACTGGCAGAACCACATTTACTGCCACTGCAAAAAAAGTACCTACAATTACAGTTTTCAGTGCCCAACAATGCAAATGTCAGTATTTAAACTATAAACATATAGCTAGTGCTATTAGAAATGTGTTTAAGTTAAACAAAAGTAAAAAAAAAAAAAAATGTCTTCATTGACATGAAGGTCAGGTTACTATAACCCAGCCAGCACAGAGTTTCCTCTTACATAAGAGTCTGCAGGATTCCCCCTTACAGTGAAAGGGAACTCTTATGTAAAGGGGAACGCTGCAGATCATGATCTAAGGGGGGAACTCCGATGTGGAGGGGGGCTATGGTGACCAGAGACAACCTTATATCAGAGTCCACTGCTTTCTCTTTCCCACTTACATCAGGGTCCGCAGACTGAGTTCCCCCTTGCATTGTAAAGGGGAATCCTGCAGACTCTGATGTGGGGGGTACTCTGGTGACCAGAGACCACCTTCCTTAGATTAAATACACAAAGGTAAGGGGGGTCACTAATATAGGAGGGGGAACCTTTATATCAGTGCCCCCTTACATTTTTGCATTCACTCCCCCCTTACATCAGCAACCCCCCGCACTCGTGGAGGACCGGATCTTCTCTGTGATTTCCGCGAACTGGGCATGGGCAGTTCTAACCCGTCACTCTCCATAATTTTTTACTGGGGTTGCTGGGCAGCCGGTGGGGCCCCCCAGGCAAGCAGGGCCCCCGGGCAACTGCCCAGCGTGCCCAATGGAAAAGATGGCCCTGGTGGAAGGCTAGCTACTTGGTTGGACTCTGCCCCAGCCTTCCAACAACACATCTAACAAGGAGACAGCTAGCAAGACTGACATACCCCCCCTTCTGCATTCTTCTTGCCGGCACTTGCTAGCTGTGTTGTTGGATGGCTGGGGGGTCCTGTATTGTTGGATGGCTGGGGGTGTCCTGTCTGACCAACAGCATGTAGATGGGACAGAGTACTGCATTTACCTTGTCCCCTGGAGGAAATAACATTATTAAAAATAAATGACACTTCTTTTTTAATCTTGACAGCTATTTTGAGCCAACATTTAAACAGAGTATTTATGAATGTCCACAGTAGCTACCAGCATAATAATATTTTTGCCAAAGTAGATGGATGTTGAAAATATTGGGATGGAATTTCCAGCAAATCCAATAAATGTGATCCATATCTGATAATTTCTGCTGCTCAAGGGCTCATTGTGAAAGTTCAACTTAAAGCAGAACTACGCGGCATCTGAGCACCACCAAGCAAAAATGCTATTTAACCTGAAAAAAAAAAACCTGCAAGGCAAAGGCATAATGAGCTAGTATGACTAGCATACTAGCTCATTATCAATTACTTACCTTATATCGAAGCCCCCGCAGCGGTCCGCGGACACGTCCTCCATCGCCGCCATGATACCCAGAGTGACTTCCAGGTATCGCCGCTCCGGCAATGTGACTGGCCGGAACGGCGATGACGTCACTCCCACACATGCACACGGAACAGCGCGATCCCTGCACATGCGCACATTTCCGGCACTTTCCGGCGGCCTCCCATTTAAGAGCCGCCGCGATTAGTGCGCCTGTGCCGTTCGCGCCGTAGACATCGGTACCTGCTTTTCTGCAAATATCTCCTTAACCATGTAGGTTAGGGAGATATTGCAAGCACCTACAGGTAAGCCTTAAAGCGGATGTGCCAGTAAAAAAAAATATTAAAAGCCAGCAGCTACAAATACTGCAGCTGCTGACTTTTAATATTAGGACACTTACCTGTCCTGGAGTCAAGCGCCATCCGCAGCAGAGGACGAGCGATCGCTCATCTCTCTGCTGCTCCCCCCGACATCCTCAGTGAGGGAACCAGGAAGTGAAGCGCTTCAGCTTCACTACCCGGTTCCCTACGCCGATTGGCTCACACGCAGTGTGCTGGGAGCCGAGTGTTCCCAGCACACAACGGGGGACAGACGGGAAGTCTGGAAAAACCTGTCTTTTGCCCAAAACGTGTGGCCGGAAGTGGGTGCAAATACCTGTCTTTAGACAGGTATCTGCACCCCCCTCCCCCCTGAAAGGTGTCAAATGTGACACCGGAGGGGGGGCGGGTTCCGATCAGCGTGAGTTCCACTTTAGGGTGGAGCTCCGCTTTAATGTAGGCTTACATGTAGGTGCAAGTGGGCAGAGAGGGTATACAAACACTTTAATACATTTTTAATATTCAAAGCAAACTCCCCCATCCATCTATGTCTTTATTTTTCTGAGAAATCACTTTGAAAAACAACCCCCTTAGCATTTATGGCCGTGGCCATCTTGAAAAAGGGCAGATGATTCAGGTATCATTTGCCTAGGCAAGAAACCAGGAAGTAACTGAAGAAATGTAAACATTTTTGAAAACAAGTAAATGTGATGCACAATTCTATTTTCTTTTGCAGATTGTATTTGTTTGACCATATACGTTGGTCGCCAAGACTGGTATAGATCAAATCTCCTTATTCCAAGGATAAGATGGTTGAGGAGGTTAGGAGGCTGAGCTTTTTCATCTTCATGACTTTCTTGAAAATTAAGCCTTTTCGGGAGCAAAGAAAACCTTACCTGTGTGTGTGTATAGCTAATTTTTTTTGTCTACCACTAAAAATGGCAATTATCAAATGAGCACGGTAGACAAAAAACAACTAAATAACACACACTAGAGTAAGTTCAACTTATTATTTTGTTTTATTTCTGAAAGTAAAATATGCAGTGACTTTTTATTACTTTTGAAAATCCACAAAGGTTTAGCAGTCTGATTAATCAGACAGAAGCCAGGGGCTTGCTTCTGATGCCGCTCTTTTAATCACATGGAAGATATCATTATCCTTCCTTGTGGTGTTGCTGGTAAGCACACCAGCAGATGTCTGGCAGGTCAGTAGGGAATTTTCCTTTCTCTGGAGAAAACAGCTTAAATCGAGAGAGGAGCCTCCATATGCTGAGTGCATGCAGCTTAACTGGTGACTTTAAAGAAGCTAAGATCACTATGAGAAACGGAGGAGAGGGCCGGTATGATATTTCCTAAATTCCTATATAAGATGGGCGGATTCCCTGGAACGGACATTGCGGGTCTTAGGAGCTGATTTGTAAACAAGACTCTCTTTCAAAAATGTCTGGATTCTGTATAGCAAACTGAGAAAATTACATAATAGATACTTTTTTTTTTTTATAATTTCTTTATTTTTATTTTAACAAAAGGAAAATTAACAGCCTCTTCCATAATTAACATGCATCACCTGTATCTAAGCAACCAACAGCATATCATCCAATTCAATATCGTTTAACCTTGACATTGAATCTGGGGGATATCAAAAACAGGAAATATCTCCATCTATAATCCACTTTCCAAAATGCTAACCAAACCTGGTCAAGGGGGTACGCAACCCATGATTCCGGACCCGGCACAGCATCTACCCCCCCCCCCCCCCCCAATGGTCCAGACATAGCAGCTAATATCCAACTATTCCCCTCCTTTCTTTTTTTCTGCCCCTCCCCCCACCTTAAAAAAAAAAAAAAAAAGAAAACTACGAGGAGAACCGCCCCCCCCCTAATTCCACCAGCCCCCCCCCCCCCTAAAGGCTCCCCTCCTTTCGATTTAAGTTATACTAAATGACCCATGTCCCCTTCCCTTATCTCCTGGGGGTCACATCAATACGTGACTTTCTTGAAAATTAAGCCTGTTTACATTTTTCTGTCTGTTTATTTTTTACCTTTATCGAAAGTTAACAAACACACACTTCCTTCAATTCAATGCACAAAAGCTCATTGTGAAAAGAAAGAAAGTTTACCGCTCAGAGGTCCCAGAGAACAGCAAAGTGGAGTCCAAACACTTGGGTGCAGGCACTGCAATAGTATGCAAAAATGTATAAGAAAGAACCGGGACGGCCGCACTCCAAAAATAAAAATGTGTTCCTTTTAATAAAAACTGGTCACAACATTGATGTCACAGCAAAAAATCAGGAAAAAGGGCTAACGCGTTTCACACTCTCATACAGTGCTTATTCATAGCTTATGCTGTGACATCCATGTTGTGACCAGTTTTTATTAAAAGGAACAATTTTTTATTTTTGGAGTGCGGCCGTCCCGGTTCTTTCTTATACATTTTTGCACAAAAGCTCATTGTGATGCATTATATTGTGCTGCATTTTTATGCAGCCAACACGATCAGTCTAAACCGATGAGAACGGACTGAAGTTCAGTTTCATCGGTTAACCGATGAAGCTGACTGATGGTCTGATGTGCCTACACACCATCAGTTAAAAAAACGATCAAGTCCAACGTGGTGACGTAAAACACAACGATGTGCTAAAAAAAAAAACAAGTTCAATGCTTCCAAGCATGCGTCGACTTGATTCTGAGCATGCGCAGGTTTTGAACTGATGCTTTTGCATACTAACCGTCGGTTTTGACCTATTGGTTACCAGTCCATCAGTTCAATTTTAAAGCAAGTTCTAAATTTCTGGAGCGAAGGATAACTGACTGATTGGGCCCACACACGGTCGGTTTGGACCGATGAAACTGAACTTCAGTCCGTTCTCATCGGTTTAGACTGATCGTGTGTACGGGCCTAATACACCTATATGGGGTCAACACAGCACATAGAAGACAATTGTTTTCTACCCATCCTTGCATTGAGCCTGCGTTAATCAATGCAGATCAATGCACCTGGTGTGAACGAGCCCTATAGTGAATTTCCTTTTAGATTCCATTTGCGGTGTAATAATTTACATGTTTTTCTCCTAATAGCTAACATTATTGTGCAAACTGTCACCTGGAAGTGGCTGAGTTGTAGGAGGGATGGGCAGATTTTAATTTGGCAGTTGGAAAACAATAAGGCCTTATAGTTTGGTAACAAACTATGTAAACTGTATGTGTGCAATGCAAAATATGCTGTTCTTACTGACTTGTTGCATACAGGTACGGTTTATAGAGGGCTGTATTTTAATAATAATGCTGGAATTTTCCAAATGCTTTGGCAAATATACAAATAATTCCCTTTTAAGTTGAACCCTTATCTGGCCAACATGTTACGCACTTGATAATGGCTCTTGTAACAGTCAGAGCACACGCAGTCACATGTCAGGGCAGAGAACAGACTGGGTCCAGGGGGATCACAGGCGCTGAGCCATGAGACAGCCTTATTATCTCTTGGCTGTGAAAGTGAGCCTGTCATGAGTGGGCATCATTCTGGGTATATGACCTGTGTATACTAATGAAATGATGGATCAGAGGGAGAGGCTCCTTGCTCACTGAGGCATCATAAGATTTGAAGCTTAGTTAAATTGAGTGCTGCAGGTGCTTAATGACTCCATGTAGACAGGTCTCTGGGGGGATAAGTAGACTATATTTATAATTATGCTGAAAATATTAGTGGTTGGAGCTTTATCTAGCTCTAATTATCACTCGTATACTGCATATGTGTCCAAGTGAAATATTTTTTAAAAGAAAAAAACAGAAATATGTGTAGAAATACATCATATAATTTGCATTTGGTGGGAAAACACAATTTATTTAGAAAGGACTCTTTAGACTAAATGAGAACTATTATTCGAATAAAATAACAAGTATACGTCACGTAAAAAAAAAAAAATCTTTACCCAGGGAGCTTGGAGGCTGCTGTTGTTTATGTTGCCATCTGACAATGCTAGTTGCCTAATGGTAATCAAAATACTTAAAAGTGTTACTAAACCCAGGACCCTGCATTCACAATATCTGGTCTTCCACAGTACACAGGGGACATGCAACAAATGTGTTATCCCAATTTGGCTGCAAAAGTGGATATACATTTTCGAGTATATGTAAACATCACCATGTAAAACAATCCATTCAGTTTAAAAAAGAAATGAAGAAAAGCAACACATGTTTGTGTGTGTGTGTCTATGTATATATATATATATATATATATATATATATATATATATATATATATATATATATATATATATATATATATATATATATATATATTATACATATGTATAAAAAATATAAATACCTTTTTTCCCTTTTTTCATAAGTGAACATATATCCTCTAAGCTCCTTATACAGTTGAGAACAGAGAGCTGGGGGAGAAGAAACAACAGTACACCATTCTGAATGGCTGTGCAGGTGGGGAGGCGTGTCAGCAGAAGTCTGACTATTGGAGGAGAGCTGGCTGAGTTCTTAGCACAGCTAGAGAATTGACTACACTTTTCTCTCATACCTAGTGTAGTCAGATTTTTTTAACAGGAAATCATAGGGTCTGTTAGGAACACCAGATATGTCACACATAGGAAAAGGAAGCAATACAAAGAGAACAGTATACTTTTTCATACACGTACATGGTACAGCAGACACATATCAGGAAATGTTGGGTACGTACTCTTTAAAAGAGAAGTATGTTTTTTTTTTCAGAATCATACTTGCCTAGGCATGCCTTACCGCCGGCTCTAAGACTGAGAACCAAGCGATTAACCCCCCCCCCCCCCCGATCGCTTGGTTCTCAGGACTTCCTAAACAGAGAGCTGGTGGCTGTAAGTAGTGTTGAGCAGAATACGCCATATTCGATTTCGCGATATATCTCGAATATATAGTCGAATATTCGAGATATATTCGCTAAATTCGAATATTCGTGATATTTTATTGAAATGAAATGATTGCGAATTTTCGCTATTGCGAATGCGAAAATAATTGCGAATTTTCGATAACTGCGGTAGAAGCATCTCTGATTGGCTCAGAATATTCGTGATATTTTACAATACAAAATAATTGCGAATATTCAGCAAATGCGGAAGGAGCACTCTGATTGGCTCAGAATATTCTTGATATTTTACAATACAAAATAATTGCGAATATTCGGCAAATGCGGAAGGAGCACTCTGATTGGCTCAGAATATTCTTGATATTTTACAATAGAAAATAAAAAGTGTTTTGCATTGGTGGTGATTCTTTACTCTATCCATCTGTCACAGCCGTTTGTCAATCAAACACCTTGAAGATTGAACACGTTCATGCTGCATGCTTTGGACTTTTTTTCACTTCACATATCAAAGACATTTTTATGAAAGATTATTTTTCTATTATTGGGACTATATTTCTTTATATATTTGTTTCACTGTGTATTTCACAAGTTATTTGCGCTTGCTTATTTTATAATTTGCCCACATGTCTTGTCACTAGACATATTTTTTATTCTTGTAGAGCGACTCCATTTTCTGTCTTGTATTAATTTATGTTGTATAACATTTTTGAGTTGCTGCTGTATTCTCCCCTTTTTTTAAGGTATGCGCAATTTTTTCCTTCTTACAAAAAAAAATAATATCAAACATACAAATATTCATAACAGAAACATACACAAAGCCCCCCCCTTTTGCATCAGAGACAATCAGAGTTCTCCTACCACAGTTATGGAAAATTCGCAATCATTTTCGCATTCGCATTAGCGAAAATTCGCAATTTTTTTATATTCGGCAACATAAAAGGATCGCCTCAGCTTAGCTACTCGGCCCAGGGTCTCTAATCATACCAGCAATGCTTTTAGACGTCGATAGGATGTGATCTGTTTTAAAAATAAAATTTTAAAAATGCGAATATTCGGAATTGCGAATATTCATTGCGAAATTCTAAATATATCGCGAATACTCGAATATGCCATATTCGAGCCGAATATTCGCAATACGAATATTCGTGAGCAACACTAGCTGTAAGTCACTGCCCCTGTCTAACCTGCCCTCCGCTCACTGGAGTGCTTGGCTAAGCCGGGTGGCGGTCCAGGCATGTGGGCAGATCCCAACTATATGGTCGCAATCTTTTCCAAGCCTGGCTATCTCTGTGACATCAGCTGACAGCGGGCTTCAGTCTGCTTTCTGCTGAAATCAGGTGTCATAGGAATGATCTGAACTTCTGTGCTTTACAGGAGAAGTGCAGTCAAACGAGCTTTGGCTGCACTTCTCCTTTAAGGCAGGCCATTGAAACCATAATGTCCCAAAAATCAGACATACCACAGAATTGTTGCCACAATGTGCTACAACACACTATGCTGCATTGCCATGCTTTGCAGTTTGTGCATTGATGTGTTATCCAAAATTAGTGGCACGCAAAGCGTCAACACATGTAAAATATAGATGTAAATCAGCATGCTGTGTAATGGGTAGTTGGTGGCTAGAACTAAAGGTGCTGAAACTAAGCTTAATTTTAAATACACAGTTAAGTAATTGGGTCACTTTAAGCCTAGTGGCTCTTTAAAGGGCTCACATATGACAATTGGTATGCAGACGATGACTCAATTAAATCAGGAAATGATGGTCGATTCCAGACTGAGATTACCAGATCTCATGACCTATAATAGATGAATAAAACAATGTATCTGAGTAATGAATGCTTATCCATATGTATAAAGACTTAGATTGTCCCCTGGGATTGGTATCAGCATCTTTTCCAGGCAACATTACAGCCAGATTCAGTTTACGATTAGTCATGGACACCAAGCACTCACTATATAAACTGGATGCAAACTCTTTGGACACGGTGACGTATCAGTGTGGTGAGCTAAAGGGTTTTGTGTACAATGGTTCAGGCTGCTTGGTCATCATAAAATTTACAGAGATCTGATACATTGTTCCCGAATCCCAAAGGGCTAATGATATTGCATGACATCATAAAACAGCTTTGTGGCTACAAAGAACATTGGTACCAAAATATTACATAAGAATCATCTGAGTTTATTCTCAGTTTATTCGGCTCAGTCTCTGATGATAATTAACAAGAATTTACTTCTTTTTTGATGTCTGATTCATCAGCTCAAGAAAAACCCACGTAGTAATAGAATTGCGATAAACTAATCTCTACGAGGAATTACAGAGCATGAGCCTCACTACAGAAACCAACAGATCTACTTATAATGACAGGCAATGTTAGTGTTTTAACCAATTGAGTACCCGTCTGTAATTCCTTTTTTTTCAGTGATGTGATAGTCTGACTGACAACTACTTGGCCATGCAATACTGTATTTTATTTGTATTTATTTTACATACATATAATTTTTTTTTATTATATACACATTAGCTTTAATGGCATCCCCTTCGTAATCCATAGGGTTCAAAATTGAGTTAGCCCACCCTTTGTAACTATAACAGCTTCAACTCTTCTGGGAAGGCTGTCCATAAGGTTTAGAAGTGTGTCTATTCGAATGTTTGACCATTCTTCCAGAAGTGCATTTGTGAGGTCAGGCACTGATGTTGGGAATTGGATGAGAAGGCCGGGCTTGCAGTCTCTGTTCTACTTCATCCCAAAGGTGTTCTGTCGTGTTGAATTCAGCAAGTCAAGTTCCTCCACCCCAAACTCACTTATCCATGTCATTATGGACCTTGCTTTGTGCTCTGGTCCAAATCATTTGGTGGAGGGGGGATTATGGTGTGGGGTTGCTTTTCAGGGGTTGAGCTTGGCCCCTTTAGTTC
This sequence comes from Rana temporaria, assembly GCF_905171775.1. Taxonomy (NCBI): domain Eukaryota; kingdom Metazoa; phylum Chordata; class Amphibia; order Anura; family Ranidae; genus Rana; species Rana temporaria. Next base: position 482,624,177 of record NC_053490.1, read on the forward strand.
CAGTGAAGGGAACTCTTAAGGCTTCAGCATACCAAGATATTTTGAATGGTTTCATGCTCCCAACTTTGTGAGAACAGTTTGGGGATGGATTCTTCCTGTTCCAACATGACTGTGTACCAGTGCACAAAGCAAGGTCCATAAAGACATGGATGAGTGAGTTTGGGGTGGAGGAACTTGACAGGCCTGCACAGTCGTGACCTCAACCCAAGCCTTCTTGTCCAACATCAGTGTGTGACCTCACAAATGCACTTCTGGAAGAATGGTCAAACATTCCCATACACTCACTTCCCAGAAGAGTTGAAGCTGTTATAGCTGCAAAGGGTAGGCCAACATGATATTGAAACCTACGGACTAAGACTGGGATGATATTAAAGTTCATGTGGTGTGTAAAGGCAGGTGTCCCAATACTTTTGACAATATAGTCAAAAAGAGGGAGAGAGAGAGAGTGAGAGAGGGAGAGAGAGAGCACAGAAACATTTACAAAATGCATTACATATATATTGTACTTCCACATCAGTCCTTGCCCTCTTGGAGCTTACAATTTAATGTCCCTACCTTACATCATGGGCGTCCGCTCCATAGGGCAAGGGGGGGCAATTGACCCCCCCTGGAAAATCGAGAAGGTGTTGAAGAGTCTCACGGCCGCGGGCTGTCTGAGCGGTCCAGGGCCGGATGTCACACCGACACAGCGAGCAGAGTGAAGCTGCCTCTCCCTCCAGTGTTTATGTGTACACAGGGGAAGGGAACCTGCTGTGACTCGGCCGTGCTGATGGCTGATCTGAGGTACTGAATGGGATGGGGGAGGGGAGGTCTGTCTGTGCTGAAGGGGGGTTTTGTGCTGAATGGGGGTCCATCTGTGCTGAAGGGGGGGTCTGTGCTGAATGGAGGGGTCTGTGCTGAAGGGGGGGTCTGTGCTGAAGGGTGGTCTGTACATTATCTAGGCTATATTTATATGGGCATGGAGTGAAGCAGAATTATTTCAAGAGCTATTTCACATTGCCAACTGGCCGCGTTATCGGTAAAACGCTGCTAAAAAGTATCGCTTTACCATCTTTTTAGCTGCACTATTAGGCCGCTAGCGGGACGCTTTTAACCCCTGCTAGTGTTTTAAGAAAGGGTTAAATGTGTATCGCCGCTGCGGAAGCGCCCCCTAACCCCTAAAAAAAATTCAGCGGAGGCCCATGCCTTACATGCATATATAAACATACTCAGACCAATTAACTTACATGCATGCATTTAGAGTGTGGGAGGAATCTGGGGTACCCCTGAGAAAACCCATACAATGCGAAGAAGAATATGCAAATGCCATACAGATAATGTCCTAGTTGGGATACCAGCAAAGGACGCTGGTGTTATAAGACAGGGGGGCTAATGCTAACTGCTAAGTTACTGGCTGTGCTTTACCAAACATGTTCTTTTGGTGGTATTTAATGACCAACATTTTGAAAAAAAAAATCCTTACTTGTGTTATGAAACCTCCTTCTGAAAATACTTGTGATCTCTAGGTTGCAATACAGAGTCACAATGTCAGAACAAGCATAGAGATCAGGATGAAGTCAGAACTAGCAATCTTCATACTTGTTTAGAGGCCATTGACTTACTGGCCATAGGACCAAGTTGACAGGCAGGGAACTAGTATTTGCAAAAGAAGAGTTTATCATTAACAGCCACCCTATTCCCTTAATACATGTTTTCTATAATGAATATATGGCCGAAACAACTAATCGATTAATCGACAACTAATCGATTATGAAATGAATCGATTACAATTTTCATAATCAATTTATCGGCCAGTAACATAATGGGGTTAAAAAAAACGAAAATTAGCCAAAAAAGAAAATCGCTACTGTAAATATTACTTTTACTGTCCCACAGTAAAAAAATGAACCCCTTACAGTAGAGATTATTTGCCCTCTTTGTACTTATTTTTGTTTTTTTTAACCCCATTATGTTATTAAACATCTCGGGCCTGGGTTCACGCCTCTGTTTTTTGGTGATTTTTGCAGAAACACACTACAGTTCATTTACATGTTTTCCTATGGGACACGTTCACATCCATGATTTTATTTCGGCTGCTGCGTATTTGGAAAGGGCAAGGAGTTTTTAGCGCAAAACGGTGCCATTTTAATTTTTTTTTGGTTCAATATACTTCGATGGAGAAGCTGCAGAAAAAGCATTTAATGTGTTTTTGCAGCAATTTGTGTTTTATAATCTGCCCGACAACAAATTGGCCCCAAAAAAAAAAAAAAATGCAATTTTTTTTTAAAGGCTATTATCCGATTAATCGATTAATCGAAACAATAATCGGCCAACTAATCGATTATGAAAATAATCGTTAGTTGCAGCCCTAAATGAATACAATTGTAAGTTTTACTACCTGCAAGTTATGATTGCCTTTCTTCAAAGCCCAAAAGCCCAACTCTGAGCAAAACAACTCCCAACTCCCTGAGGCCTCCATCAGCAATATGGTGTGATTTATTTTTTTATTTTTTACTTTACACAATGACATCAGTGCCAGTCTCTGCAAAAATACACAGTGGGTGCAGAGAACCATGCTTAGGGGTGGGGCCATGACACCCACTACTCACAGTCATTCAACGTTAAAGACCGAGGACATCTTGTGGCAAAGAAGAGGTACTGCAGGGGACAGGTCTGAATATAACAGCCAAAGCTACTTTTTTACGTCTAGAGAGACATTAAAAACAGTCTCCAGTTAAGCTTTAAAAGTGTCTAAACTTATACAGGCAGTGCACCTCTAGGTTGAAGGTTGGTTTGTGCAAATAATCAATAAATATAGGTGCCTACTCTCATCACAGAGACTGGTTGTATCTACAGTGCAACATATACCCAATGCTGCTTAATACACAGGAGGCTTAGATAGTACATTGTAGTAGATGCAGTGATTGGTGCTTGTGGGTACGAGTGGTTGGCAACGTTCAAGTGTATTTAAAGTGGAGTTCCACTCATAAATATAACATTACATCAGTAGTTTTAAAAAAAAATTCATTAGTCCTTTACGTAATTTTTTTTTTTTTATAGATGCCTTCAAAGTGTTGTTGCTAGGCAGAATAGTTAATCTTCCCACTTCCTGCACCTAGGTGCTTAATGCTTCCTAACCTACACCGCACAGACTCCTGGGAATGTAGTGGGTGTAACTTTCCAGGAGTCTGTGCACTCCCCAGTCTCAAAGAATCATGTGACTTGGACAGCACAGGTGCTGAAACCTGCTTGTGCAGCACTGAGCATGTGCGAGATCTGCAAGGCTGAAATCCAGGAAGTCATACAGTCTGGCTTCATGATGCCCACACTTAAGATGGCCCCAGTCAATTTCTATTTTATAAAGTGTCTAAATGCTGTAACAACCTAACAAAACGGACCTTAGTTTACAGACTAACTTTACTAGAATACATTAAGCTTGTGTATTACAGGGGTATTTATATTTAAAAAGTGAAATTGTGTCCGGAACTCCACTTTAAGTAGAAGCTGCCCTTATATCAGGATCTCTTCTAGGAAGCATCACAGGATTGTGTGCCTCTTCTTACAAGCTTTAGCGGAACATTATCTGGCAATATTCCTCATATCACAGAGAAAAGAATGCATAATTCCTCCATTATAGCCTGTTCTTATCACAGCCAGACTGTTTTATGAGCATCAAGGTTCAGATAAGCTCTCTGAGATATGTTGATATATACTTCAAACTTTGTTATGGCTTCCTAGACATGGTATATAAATAGCCCAAATTATTAACCAAAAATGCCCTAATCCAATTAAGTCTCTTGCTATACAAAACACATCTTTCAATAATCCCCCTGCCTGCTGGAGCACACAGCTAATTAGTGTGAAGGGATAAGTCTATTGATCGCAGTATTATGTTCATGTATTCTGCAATTGAATTTGCAGTTATCGCTTGACAAGTCAATAGTTACGGTAGGAGGGATATAACAGTGATGTATTATTTCTTGCCTGCATGCGGTGTAACATGTCGATAAGTGTGCATGTTTGTTGCATTCTTTGGAATAATACATTAATCAGCTTTATTTCCAAGGGAAAATCAGCACGTGTGTATATATAATTCAGATGTGGAGCACTGCAACTTTGTTTATCAAAGAGGACCTGTCACTGGAGAAACATTGTGGCTGCCATTGTTATATCTCTACTGAACATGCTAGTTTGACTATCATGCCGATCCTCTGACTTCAGTACTTTGAGTAATTTACCCTAAACAAGTTTTACGATAAGGACTGGCCTAATCTTGACTTTTCTGATCTGCTTTGACTTCTTTTGGGTCAGTGGTATTGACACGTGTTGAAACATGTGGGTGAGCATGTCAAGTCAGTCAACCAACATCAGGACAGCAGTAAAGGCTCCATATTTCTTCATGTTTAAGGTAAAGCCCAACTCAAGCCAAAACATATTTCATTGACTTGCTTAGAGATTAGAATGGTTAAAGCGGAGGTCGACACAAAAATGTAACCTCCGCTGTCCGTATCCCCCCCCCCCCTCCGGTGTAACATTTGGCACCTTTCAGGGGGGAGCAGATACCTGTCTAAGACAGGTATTTGCACCCACTTCCAGGCATAGACCCCCGCAGTATCTGCGGGGGTCTATGTCACTTCCAGAACCCCCCCTGCTGTCTTCTGGAAGACACACAGGTCCCAGAAAACAGCAGAGACCAGTGGCATTGCGCAGCGCTAAATCACGCACGCGCAGTACGGAACCAGAAAGTGAAGCCGCAAGGCTTCACTTCCTGATTTGCTTACCAAAGATGGCGGCGGCAGCACCCGAGAGCCGAAACAGAGATCGGCTTTGGGTGCTGACATTGCGGGCACGCTAGACAGGTAAGTGTCCTTATTTTAAAAGTCAGCAGCTGCAGTTTTTGTAGCTGCTGACTTAAAAAAAATGGCAGACCTCCGCTTTAAGATGTTATTTGCCCTCCCTGTTAAGGAGATTTCTTCTCATTTTCTATCCAGTGGATTCATTGGAAAGTGAGGATGCTGCCTTAATGGGGACACAAAAAGCAAAGAAACCTGACAGAAGTTCTCATCTTTATCCATAAAAAAAAATAGATTTTTCTCACTTCCTGACTCAATAACTATATAGGAAGAGAGGTAAAATATTCTTACAGTAAGTGCTACATAAACAGTGATAAAAACCTGATTGTGATTCTTCCGTGCAGTAAAAAAAAAAGAAAAGACGACCCCCCTTTATTTTCACCCTTTGGCCCCTTTCACATGTCCGTTCCGCCGGTCCGTTCATTACAAGTCCGTTAACGGACTTGTAATGAATCCCTATGGGAACGCGTCCGTTAGCGGATGGAGCATCCGCTAGCGTCTGCGTCCGTCGGGATCCGGTTTTCGGATGGAAGAAAACCCTATTTGTCTTCCGTCCGGCGGAACGGAACTGATGCAGATGGACACACTGCATCCCCATAGAGCGGAGCTGAGACAGGGCGGTCTCTGCACTGTGTGCGGGGACCGCCCTATCCGCCGAGAGCTCAGCGGGGATTCCCGCTGAGCCGACGGAGCGGAAAAAGAAACTGACAGGACGTGTGAAAGAGCCCTTCCTCTCTTTTTACATCCCCCAACTATACCACTCTTCCCTATAACCCCCCCCCCCGTTTAACTCAAGCCTGCAACAGACTAGCCCCCCTTTTCCCCTATTACACAATGCTCTGTAGCCCCCATTGCATCCATCATCCCAGTCAACTCTACGCCTTTCCCTACTCTACAGAAACATTTTCCTGCTCACACACAATAGGAAAACCAATCTGCAACTTGAGATGGTTCATTACACACTTTTATTCAGCTGTTGAATATATTTTGGAACCTAATGGATCACAAATTATCAGTTATGTAGAAGGTTACTGTCCTTGAGAGGTTCCAACTATGTATATGTAACACAAATATTTTTTTTTACAATGAACAGAGTAGGGAAGTGGTTCTCAACCTCAGTCCTCAAGTACTCCCAACAGTCCATGTTTGCAGGTTTTCCTTTATTTTTCACAGATGCTTTGTTTTTTATTTTCTAAATAGGTTAATTTAAGCTAGTGCATTGTTGGTTCACTTACCTTTTCCTTCGATTTCCCTTCTAAATGTTTTTTTCTTTGTCTGAATTTCTCACTTCCTGTTTCTCCTCAGTAAGCTTGCCCCTATCATCCGAGCTGTTCTGGCTGGGGGTTAGTCAGCCAGAATGGCTTACCGAGAAGGAACAGGAAGTGAGAAATTCAGACAAAGAAAACAAAGAAAAAAATCATTTAGAAGGGAAATCGAAGGAAAGGGTAAGTGAACCAACAATACACTAGCTTAAAGGAAGCTATTTAGAAAATAAAAAACAAACATTTACAACCCCTTTAAATCAATGTCTTAGTATTTTGGACAGCTATTTTATCTAAGAGAAATTCCCAAAACCTGGCTTGTTGGGGGTATTTGAGGACTGAGGTTGAGAACCACTGGAGTAGGAAATTGATTACTGGTCATATGTGTCCCATGTAAAACCTCTCTATTGAGATAAATCCCCTCTTCAGCTGGGTCTACACTAGTAGAGTTTTATACTAAAATTGTTCTGATAATCATTAGGAAAATTCATACGAAAATTCTCAGAACATCCAAATGTCGTTCAAAAGTAGCTCAGGATTTGGTTTGCTTTTAACATTACATTTCGGAAAGGAATGGACTTTACTGAATGAAAACCACATACACTGCTATCAATTTGACCCCACTAATGATTAGAAAATTTAACAAATGTTCTTACAATGATCTTGCATTGATAAATCTCTCAATTCTCCTAGTGTATACCCAGGCTTTAGACAGTTGTCATCAAGACAAGTGTCCCCATTGGAAGCTTCCCCCCTCTATTGCTGTTTTAAATGCAAATAGCATTTCTAAATGGAGTTACTTTAAAGCACAATTGGGTGAATTCTCCCTCCACTTGTACTTCAAGGGTTGGTTAAATGCTTGTCAAGTCTAGGGGATAAATATATAAGTTCTAATACCAACTTTAAGCCACACTCAGACTTTGGCGCCCTACTCTTCTTTCTGACAATCCAAACCCTAATGCCACGTACACACAATCGGTTCATCCGATGAAAACGGACCGATGGATTTTTTCATCAGATATCCGATGAAGCTTATTTTCATCAGTCTTGCCTACACACCATCAGTTAAAAATCTGATCGTGTCAGAACGCGGTGACGTAAAACACAACGACGTGCAGAGAAAAATTAAGTTCAATGCTTCCGAGCATGCGTCGACTTAAATTCTGAGCATGCATGGATTTTTGACTGATGGATTTCCCCACAGACGATCGTTTTTTTTCTATCGTTTTTTTAGCCATCAGAAAAATTTAAAAACGATGGGGCCCAAACGATGGGGTCTACACAGGGCATTACAGTCGCTGCACACAATGAAGGGCTTGTATTGCATTACCCTGCATTGTACTTGATTACGCCAGCCTATGATGTCATAGAGTAGAGGCTTCAAGGGACTGGTTGCACAGATAGAGGGAGCCTGTCGGAGTGAGGAATAAGGTGAGTATATCATCTTATTCCTCTATCCTTAGACCTAACAAGCATATATCCCTTGTAATGCAGGAAGAGGATCCCTTAAAAGGGTAATTTTTGTATAATTTCCAGAGTTGGGTTTTAACTACTTCAGTTAGCATACATCTGAACAAGATAATTAAAGTAATAATGGCGGTAGAGGATTCTCACCACCTATACTAGACACACCAGCACCCAATCGGCACTGAAATGTCTGGCTGATTTTTTCGTTTGAGGGATATCTTGTTACCAGCATTGCCCTAGGCATAAGACAGTGTGGCCTTTCCAAAAATCCAGGCGTGACCCCAGCAGTACTACGGTAAGATCCTTTGTTAAAGTGCTACTTGATATTCATGCACTTGCAGCTGTCAGATAAGTTTCAGAATCCTGCACAGGAGACAAACAGTTCTGTAACGTCACTAACTGCGTCTACTCAGCCTGCTGTAAAATGCATCACCCATACTATATTAGAACAGGAAATTCAGACCCTGGGCAGCCTTCTGTATCATTGTGTCTTAAAAGGAGCTGTGTGCTTTGGGCCGTGCATGTAACCGAACAGGAATCTGATGTTATTCAGTTCTCTAAGAGATTGCTGGACTGTAGCAGATGTGACAACTGGATTTAAAAAGTGTTATTACAAGGCTTGTGAGACTCATTACCAGAATTGGCACATCTCAGAGGCATATCGATCCGCCCTCAGGGTGCTGGGTCCAAATTTCCATCTTTATGTGTGATATTCTGCAGTCATTGTTAGTGACTTGCCTGTACTTGTTAACTTATTGTTTTGTTTTTAATCATGTGCAATGGGAATATATAATAAAATAACTTTTAACACATGATTTGGGGATTAAACATTATTTATCAACATCCAGTCCAAAATGGACATTTACTTTGCTAAGTGAACAGCCTCTACTCGGTTAGTAAAACAACCCTATTGCGTTCTAGCATCTTAAAGCTGAACTTTGCGCAGAAATATTAAAGCAGTTCTTCAGTCACTTTTCGAAAAAAAAATTAAATCAGCAGCTACAAAACCTGTAGTTGCTGACTTTTAATAATTAGACACCCATCTGTCCCAGGATCCAGCACTGTCATCACCCGGCCGGTTTCTTCACCGGGCTTCAGTCTCCAGCACGGCTTCACAGCTGGATGCTCTCTGCGCATGAGCATGCAGCTTTCTGGAAACTGTGATGTGTCCCAGAAGGCTTTGGGGGAAGGAGGAAGAGCAGAACTTCCCCTTTTGGTAGAAGTTCTGCTTTAAAGGGGTTTTAAAGGTTTCTTTCTTCTTGAATAACAAACATATCATACTTTACCTCCACTGTGCAGCTCGTTTTGCAAAGAGTGACCCTGATTCTTGTCTTCTGGGGTCCCTCGGCGGCTGTCTCGGCTCCTCCTCGCAAGAGCTAACCCCCCTCTGGGAAGCGCTCTTCCAAGGGGGTTAGCTTGCGGGCGCGCTCCCATGAAACAGTTAGCGCCCATAGCCGCCGACTGTATCACTCGGCCCCGCCCCCGGGGCGACGCATCATTGATTTGATTGACAGCAACGGGACCCAATGGCTATCAATCGTCCAATGAAGAGCCGAGAAGAAGAGCCAAAAAGCCTGGGCCGAAAAGCCAGCACGTTCACGATGCGGGACTTTCGAAGGCTCAGGTAAGTAAACGAGGGTGGGGGTTTGTGGGTAGGGTGCTGTAAGCATCGGATGTTTTTCCACCTTAATGCATAGGATGCTTTAAGGACAGAAAATAGAGCAGAGCTGTATTCATGAATTTACCATATTTTTATACACACTTGTATTTGCGGTATTATCAGTCTCTTGCAGTCTACTGTACAGCAGGGCTCAGAGCATGGTAGTTGTGCCGCAATGTTCACGTGCTAACAAGGGGCATGCTGATAGAAGGAGAGGATATAAAGATGAGCTCTCCAGTCTGCTGTTTCTCTTTTATATTTCCAGTCTCAGACTGGGGGAGTGACAAGAATGAGTGTCTCCGGTCCTGCAAGACTAGGTTATGCTTTGTGGTAGAGCTGGGTAAGACTGGATAGACAGAAATACAAATCCTTTAGTAAGTAAACCAGTTCCCTCCTGTATGTTTTATCTTTGTGTTTAGCTATTTCTCTGGAATTCAGCTTTTTGTTAACGGTAAAGCTAGGCATACAAAGAATGGATGGAGGGATCTTTACTGCTGGCTATTGTATTTAGACAGCTGGAGCACCCACAGCTGTCTGAATACCCGAACTGTGACTGCATCTGATAAGTTGAAGTCACTGTTCGGCCAATAACTTTCCACCCGGCTCCTTCAGTTTTTCAATGATAGTTTGCCGAGCGAATCCATGGCTCGAATATCGAGATGTGTATAGTCATCTTAAGTTGGAAACATCCCTTGGCCTACAAAGCTAACTCAGGTCAGAACAGGGTTTGGTCAGTTAACGATAGCTCCTCGTGTTGAAATGGCTGCATGTTCCTCTTTAGTAGGCTTTCTCTTGTGGGCAATGCAGTTCATCAAAAACCTAATTTCCCACAATCTTTAGTGTCCATGGGGTGAAGGATGAGGACTTGACTCATCCTCATCATCTAGGGCTAGTCACTAATGAAAGGAAACAAGAGGACTCTCTCCCCCTATACTCTGCTCTTATGTTCATGAGATTTTGGCCATTGATCTTCAGAACCACTTGTTTGAAGATTCAGCAGTATAAATGACAATTTTTCCTATTAGACCAAAAGAAGATGTAACACCAGTGGCAGCTATGCATTTAACTCACATTACATTGCACACATACATCCCACATGTTCTGCAAGGGCGGACATGGGCTATAAGAAATCTTGACAAATGGCTAGATTTAGGTATCGAGTTGCTTTAGATTTTCTAAATGAGTCCCAAATTGTTTCCTTCTTCGACAGATCATCTTCTCCAACTGAGAACTTCCTGCAGATGTCTGAATAAGAGACAAACTGTATTGTCTTCACTCTGAAGTGAACTCTTTTTGGGTGTCGCCCACATCTTTCAGTCGCTTGTGTCTTGAGAGAAATTGTTGTCTTTTTTTTTCTTTGTATTTTTACTGTGAAATGTTTCTGTTGTGACAGAATTCAATAGGCCGATGTTTGTTTTTCTGCTTCCTCCGCCTGAGTGAATTTATGTCATCTAAAAAACGCATTCACCAGCTTTTGCCTTATTCTTGTAGAATTATTTTTACAGTGCCGGTGTGTGTCTCTAAGAACAAAGCTCCGTGCTGAGAATTCAGCTCAGCTGAAGAGAGAGATACTCCAGACGGGGCTCTGCTAGACTGTACAACACTTTTACTCATGAAAGCTGTCTCATTGAAAGCCAGTTCCGGAGTTACTTCTAAGAGGTCTCTGGGGCCGGAGATGTGCCATATAGCTGTTCTGAAATACAGACATGGATATATCAGTTCTGCTGTATAGACATGAGCTTAGCAATTTTAGCGATGAAGCCTGATACATATGGATTCTAGCTTTTGCCAAATGGAGAGGGCCAGATTTAGTATTTATGCTGCTCTAGACACACATGAATAAGGTATCTTTTCATACGGACTGCATTCCTTTAGGTTGGGTTCACACCTATGCAAATTGAATACATGTTTTACCGCATCCAATTCGCATAGCAGGAGAATGTGACTGGCTCTCTATGGAGCCGGTTCACATATCTCCACAGCGGGTCCGGTGCGGTGTGCAGGACAAATGTGTGGCTTTTTTGGTGCATTTCAGGTCCGATTTCAGCCCAAAGTTCGGGCTGAAATCGGACCTGAAACGGTGAACCAGCACGCACCGGACCCCTGCTGTGCGACAGATGCGGCGACAGTGTGAACCAAGCCTTAAAGTGGGTGTAAACCTAGTTACACCACTTGTACCTACAGTTAAGCTTACAATAAGGCTTACCTGTAGGTACTGAAAACATCTCCTAAACCTGCACGGTTTAGGAGATATTTACCATATATGCTTGCGCTGACATCATCCGCGCATGCGCTGTGAAGAAACGGCCCTCCGTGCGGTTTTATTCATTAGCAAGTGCCCTGACTGATGTCACGTGACTCCAGCCAGTCAGAGCCGAAGTCTCCGGAGGAAGACGGGCGAAGATGGATGCGGCCACCAGCGGGGACAACGCAGGCTTTGTTTGCAGGTAAGTGCCACATAACGGACTAGTATGTGATGCATACTAGTCCATTATGCTCTTACTTTGCAGGGGAAAAACACTTCCTCTTTCATAGTTACATAATCATCACCAACCATGTTACTCAACTCTCATTACACAAAGAATAAAGTAGATACAAAGACAAACCTTTTTTTTTGTTTTGTTTTGGATAGAGCGGGGAAGTTTAAGCCTAGCACACATGGCTGAATATTGGGCAACAAACAGCTGACCGGCTCAGAGTGCTGACCGGAGTGTTCTGGCGGGGCAGGGGAGATCGCTGTACTAACGTTGGATCATTAGTACAGAGGCTCTGACCCTGAGCTGTCAGCTGAGCTAGTGTGTAACAGGTTTTAGACATCCTGCCATGTTTTTATTGTGATCTGTGTCCCCTCTGGGGTGATCCATTAGTCCTCATGACCATTGTCACCAAGAGGAAAAGTAAGGGAAAAGCTTACCCTTTAGATTTTTGCCATGAGAGCTGTAGATAGTGGAAATCTTCCAATGGATATTCCCTGTTACAGTTGTCTAACAGGAATTTTTCTCACTCTGGGGACTGAGCTAAATGATACATACCTATAGAAGTAAAAAACGATACCACGTTGAGGTATACAGAGAAAGATACAATGACATAAGCTGCACAGACTCTACACAGCCCCTACAACCCTATGGTTCTGGATTTACCCTCAAATGTCTAGAAGTGACCACATCAAGTAATAATACAAAAAAAGTATAAAGCGCTGCATAAACTGCTGGTGCTATATAAATCTTGTATATAATAACAATATTAATAATAAAGAAAGTTGCTTTGGTGCTACCCCTTCTGACTCTTTTTACTAAGGGATAGGCCTAGTTCCTTAGGTTTAATATACCCCTAGCTCAACAATAGGTGCATATTGATGTTGTTGGCTGTGGTTAAATTTCAAAGTTACAGTAAGCGATTCAAAAGAAATGGGTACTGTAAGCTCTTATACACAACAGGTAAACGGGAACATGGTGGCCTATGACCTAAAATTTACCCACAAAGACATACCACTTTAAGTTCCTCTGGGGTGCGCACTGCTGGTTTTGTGTACTCTGTATGGCTGTGCAATCAGCTACTCATTTGTTCAAGGCCATAGTAAATTGTTTAGTTCACTTGGGGGTTTATTTCATAAATTAGTTAAAAAAATAATTATGTGCACTAGAGGTGACCTACACAAATCAGACGGGGCCCTAAGGCATTTGCATATTTGTAAATTAGAGGTTGCTGCTTTAACAAAATAAATCTCTTGCCACTGTTTACATTTTTTTGGCTGCTGTGGATATGCTCTGCATCTTTTATATCTGCCATTTTTTTTTTTACCTATTCTGGTTCATGCAGATATTTGATCCTAGACATTGATGGCTCTTTATATATAAAATTATTTATCTCATAGTGTTTAGATTATTTTATCATGTACCTTATTGAAAGGTTGGTTCCCCTTAAAAAAAATACTGTAGAGTCAAGGGGCCCCGATGAAAAGTGAAGCTTAGTCTGCATGACATAAATCTGCATCCCCAAAAGCCTGGCAAAGTCGCTGCTGGGAGAACACAGTGATTATGGCTATAGCTGCTGGCAATAATCGCATGTAAATATCCGACATGCCGGTTGCACCCAAGTCAATCGATGGATCGACTTGGGTACAATCAGCCTGCCCCTAGATAGTTTGTATCTCACCTGGTCTCTGCTGAACTGGCCAAGATTCGGACTATCAATGACTGGCTTTATTTACTAAACTAGTAATAATGCTGACCATATGTGCAAATGATACCAGGATTTTGGTGAATAATCAGTATGGTGTCAGATCATATATGTTAGTGCATTGTTAGTTCATTAGTCTGTGGGATAAAATAATTAAATCACCTACAGAGCTTTGTATTCACGTGTGTTGCTTAATAGTCTTTTTGTTCACTTGTGTAAGAAAAATGATCCCCAGGGTTGGCTGTCTCTGGGCCCTTTAACACTGTAGATTTACTCTGCTGGGAAATATTACCAATGTAAACAGGTTTAAAAATAGGTGTATTGTTTAATGATGCCATGGAGATATTTGTTTTTGTATTATTATAGACTAGCATATGTCTATGTGATTCAGCAAACCAAGAAGGTTATCATTGCTCTATCCCCTCTAAATTGTTATCTTTCTATTTTCTTTGATTATTGCCCAATTTTTTTTTCTTTTTTGCATATTATTAAAGTTTTAATGCACAACTCCAGCCAGAAAAATACAGTAAATAGACTATTGGTTTTAGCCGGTAAAGAATCGAGAAGTAACATTAATAATTTTGTTTCAGTGACCTTGGCTTCAGTATGGAATAGCGCAAACAAATTCTGCTGTCCTGCCTCTGTCTGGACCACTAAATTTTACAATGCAGAAAATGGCTAGCATTTGCTTTATCCCTCTTGTAAGCATAGCTTAAAGCGGTTGAAAACATCTGAGGGCGTTTTTCTTTTTTTTCAGACCTGCAAGGTAACGCCATAATGTGAAACTTACCTGAAGCTGAAGCATTCCAGCAATGTCATCTCTGGAGGCCGCTGGGGAGGTCTGGGGAATTTCCTGGCCATGAACCAAAAAAGTTGATGTTTTGTTCCCCAATCCACGTAGTTATCACGTTTGCCTTATGGCAATGTGCTCCATCATGCTTGAAAAGGCATTGTTCCTCATCAAACTGTTCTTGGATGGTTGTGAGAAGTTGCTTTCGGAGGAGGTTCTTGTACCATACAGGGGCGGACTGACCATTGAGTCACTCGGGCACTGCCCGAGGGCCCCATGCCACTAGGGGGCCCCATCAGGGTTGCCAGGCTCAGTAAAACCAGGGACAGTATGTAAAAATCTGTGTTTTTTTTAGATCTGTCCCTAATATGTCCGAAACTGACATGCTTTTAATGTGAATATCCCAAGATTTTAGCTGCCCCGCCTCTGCACTTCCTCCTGGCGTGGTGGCCATCTGTAATCCAGAGGGGCCCTATAATCTTCTATTGCCCGGGGGCCCCATGAGTTGTCAGTCCGCCCCTGGTACCATACTTTCTTCATTGCAGTGTTCTTAGGCAAATTTGTGAGTGAGCCCACTTCCTTGGCAGAGAAGCAACCCATCAATGCTCTCAGAATGCTTTACTGTTGGCATGACACATGACTGATGATAGTGCTCATCTTTTCTTCTCCAGAAAAGTTTTTTTCTGGATGCCCCAAACAATCAGAAAGGGGATTCATGAGAGAAAATGACTTTACCCCAGTACTCAGCAGTCCAATCCCTGTACTTTATGCAGAATATCAATCTGTCCCTGATGTTTTTCCTGGAGAGAAGTAGCTTCTTTGCTGCCCTTCTTGACACCAGGCCATCCTCTAAAAGTCTTTGACTCACTGTGTGGGCAGATGCACTCACACCTGCCTGCTGCCATTCCTGAGAAAGCTCTGCACTGGTGGCACTCCGATCCCGCAGCTGAATCAACTGTAGGAGACAGTGCTGGAGCTTACTGGACTTTCTTGGGTCCCCCAAAGCCTTCTTCACAAATGCAGTGGAAATGTTTTTTTTTTATGGGATTAAGTTCATTTTCATGGCAAAGAGAGAATTTGAAATATATTGCAATTCATCTGATCACTCTTCATAACATTCTGGAGTATATGCAAATTGCCATCATAAAACCCGAGGCAGCAGACTTTGTGAAAATGTATATTTGTATCATTCTCAAAACCTTTGGCCACAGCTGTATAGGCCTCCTTGAATAAAATGTCAAGTGCAGAACAAGAGACTAGCTTGTTCCTAGCACTTATGCCTTGTAGCACCAGGGTTCTTGGTTCAAGTTCAAGTTAGGACACTATTACATGCTTTCCCTGTGCTTTGCATTGGTTTCTTTCCAGATTCCAAAGAGATATTGGTAGGTTAATTGGCTCTAGTTTGTTTGCAAGGGGAAACAAATCCAAATGTAGCCTATTAGGCATATCCTGGCAATGCTCTTTCAAGTGGCTAATGATGATCTGGTACTGATTTCAAACATGAAGCTTCAAAAAAGTATAAGGATTTAAATGCACCAATGTTTGCAACACAGTCATAGAATGGGTTATTAGATTGATATAAACTTCCATCATGATAGATTTTCACATAAAAGGTTCCCAAATTACCCTCTAAGTGTTTTTTCCTTTAATGAGAGCCTCTCACAACTTCCTTATGAACAATGTACTGCTGCATTTTGTTGGTATGCTAGTATCTGAGCAGTGAAATGTACTGGGTTTTGCCATAATACCATATTTTACCAGCAGTAGGAGCTACAGTCTCTCCAGGGTAATGGTATAGTTTTACAGTGTCTTAAAGTGGAAGTTTGGATTACACCCTGATCTTAAACCTACTCCCACCCCCATTCTAAGTCCTATACTAACTAACCTATAGAAGGAAGATGTTTATACTTACCTATTCTAAAAGAGCTCCAGTCTGATCATGTGATCGGCTCCCAGAGTCGGCTTCAGGGGCGAGGAGAGAGCTGCTGTAATGCCTGGGCGGTGACATCACTTATAAGTTTACCATAGGGCATCCGTTGTTGGCTGTTCCTCCGCTACCCTGAAGCCGATGCTGGGAGCCGATCATGTATTTAGCCTGGACTTCCACTTTAAGGTGCGAATATAAATGCTTGGGAATCTTCCTGACATTCATTGCAACTGAAGAAGTGGCTTATAGAAACTACAAAACTTCTTCATAACTACAGAAAAAGTCCAGTTAAGCGTGGCTAGCTATTACTAGATATATTTGTATTAATTTCCAGGACATGATCTGAGCACAGTGGAGTTTACAGTCTTTTTCAGGAGGAACAAAGTGAGTCGCTATGGCAGTTCTCACTACAGATCGGAGGCTTCCAAGAAGTCACAGAGCGTTAATGTTATCTATGCTATCTATGTTCTCTAACTACAATGAATACTGTATAAACACAGTGAGGATGGAAAATGTATCTTCATGTGACTTTGTCATGTTCTGGAAATATTTGCAGATATTCAACATTTTGTTTTTGTTATCAGTTGGTTCTTAACCCTTGATAAACCTCAGTACCTCAAGCTTATGTTGGCCATACACCATACACTTTGTTTTCTTTGTCTGAATTTCTCACTTCCTGTTCCTACTCAGTAAGCTATTTTGGCAGACTAACCCCCCAGGCAGATGATGCAGATGATAAAAAAAACATTTAGAAGGGAAATCGAAGGAAAAGGTAAGTGAACCAACAATGCACTAACCTAAAGGAACCTATTTAGAAAATAAAAAACAAACCTTTAAAACCCCTTTAAGATACATTTCAGCCACTCAAGACTAAGCTGGGTACAGATGATACCCTAGGTTGCCATTTTTGCCTATCTGTGAGCCAGGCGTAGTGGCTGGGCAGGTAGGTAAGTAACACTGGGCCTATGGTTTTACCAGTCTCAGCGTTACTGAGTCTGCTATGGACACTCTGGCTACCATGACTCCATGAGTGTCACCTAAGGCAGCCACCTAAAATGATCTCATGGGTGGCACAGCCCTGCAAGCACTGTACCTGTGAACACACACACCATGTTTGTCCTTGAGTACACAGGTTTGAAAAATGTAATATTGAGTTTGGGGTCTGGGACCCTAGCATGTATCTTTTATTGGGGCATCAGAAGGCCTAGCTTAACCACTGTTAGTAGCAACCACATAAATGTGGCCGTGCACAGGATGCTATGTAGAGCTATAAATATTAAATAAACATGATCAAAAGTTATAAAAGGCTAGGTGCGAAAATTAACAACTGATAAAGGCAAATATTAGTCTAAATAATAATTTTCTAAAGATAGTAATTTTTGAGAAAAACTATTAATATAAATGATCATTCAGGGCAATACAAGTCCAAAAGATATCTGCTACTGTCCAAAGCACAATAATTATCGTTAGCAGTTAATCACCCCGCCATCACAGAAATGGCATAAAAGGAAACACAAGTTAAGCCAGCCATACACTATTAGAATTTTGTTCAAAAATGTTTTGGTTTTAAGAACATTTGTTGGCCTTTCCAAATGTTAGTGGGGTCAAATCAACATTTGTTTTATACCGCAGTGATGAAAAAATTTGAAGGAGCAGGACAGAGTATTTTTTTGGAACAAACACATTTTTACAGTGTTTGTGGTTTTCATTTGAAAAAGCCATTTATTACAAAATCGAATGTTGACAGCAAATGAAATTCTGAAGTAGTTTCGAATAGCATCCGAGTCATTGTGCTAAGAATTTATGTACCAATGCTCATACAAATGTTTGTGCGAACATTCATTTGAAAATCTACTAGCTTTACAATGTTATTTTTAGCTTTTTTTAACCTGCATTCAGATAATGCACACATTTGAAATGTTAACAAAGTGTCCCATGTATGGCCAGTATTACTCGAGTCTTGACCTATAGACAGTGCAGAATTATAAACGAATAACGTTTCCAAGGTATCATTGCTGCTTTTCCAGCTAATTGTACCATCAAACCAGTCTGAAGCAATATCATATTGATCTAAAATCAGCTTTGTTGATTTAAATGCAGCTAAACACATGCAACACGTTTGTTTATCTCTTTGAACGCGGCCTTCAAGGACTTGATTAAGGAGTGCGTAATTGGTGAAGTTAATGCAATGTGATTATGTGTTGTAATACAATTACAAAGGCGCTATGAATAACTAAATAACAGAGCCTGTGTTTGTCTCAGCTTCAATTCCTACGCAAGAGAAACCAATTCTTTCTCAACTTCAAGTTTATTCTAAGTACCAGCATAATTCTTAGTTACGTTTATGGTTCAGAAGGCTGACCTTAGCGGTACAGTGACGTGAAGAAGTTAGCATAGGAAGAACTATCATAACATAAGTATTTTTGTCAGTTTCTTGAAAAGACAATTTTTTCCTGTTTAGCTATCAGTTGCAGTGAAGAAGAAGAAAACCTATTTTCATTTAATCACAACTGAGGCCCCGTACACACGACCAAGTTTCTCGGCAGAATTCAGCCAGAAACTCGATCGGAGCTGAATTCTGCCGAGAAACCCGGCCGTGTGTACACTTTTGGCCGAGGAAGCCGACGAGTTCCTCGTCGAGCCAAATAGAGAACATGTTCTCTATTTCCTCTTTGTTCAATGAGGAAAGTTGGCTCGCCGAGATCCTCGGCGGCTTCACACAGAACTCAACGAGCAAAACGATGAGTTTTGCCCGTCGAGTTCCTCGGACGTGTGTACGGGGCCTCACACTACCATCCTGTGAAATCTTTACTTTTTCTGTACAATTTGTCATTGCTTCTTTAACTATCCTTTGTGGTATACTTTAGCTTTAAGTGCATCTGTCATTTTAAATACATCATAAGCTGAATACCTTTAGTACCCCAATGCCTAAATAGGCAAAATAACATGCACTTTGACACTTATTGGTTTAACAATAACAGTCCATACCTGGTTCTGCCATCTCCTGAAAGTGTAGAAGCAGCAAGGCAAACTAATTTCTAAAGAAGGAAGTGCCATGACTTTAATTTGAACGTCATAGCAAAATTTCCCTTTCCAGCATTGCATTTTTGCTTCCTGCACAATCCAAATAAACCCAACTTTTTTTAAAATTTACAGTCCAGCTCATCTCTACCTCCATTCCCACCTACATGAGAATGACCTATAATCCCTCTCCTGCAGCCTCCTGGAATACCCACATCACATATCCAAGGAGCCATCAGCTTCCAGCACTGGAGGCAAACAAATATGGTGCACATCATCAGGGGGCCAGGACAGACAGCTCCCAATGTAGTAACAATGGAAGATGGTGGCGCGGGCCCGGGTCTGCAGCAGAAGTGCTGCGAATTACAACAGAACTACACTGAGCTCAGTTTTCTTTTCTCATTTTCTCTCTCAGTGAAAACACATTTATCAGACAGGAAATGAGGGAATAACTACAGTTGGAACAAATATATCAGTGAGAGTCGGTTCACACTAGGGCGACACGACTTCCAGCGCGACTTTCAGAGGCGACTCCGACACGACTTGAGCATGAACCACAGGGCGATCTAGGGCGATTTACAACACGACTTGAAGTCGTCTGCAGGACAGGAGACTTTCCAGTGGCCAATCAAACAACAATCAGCTCTAGGGGAGGGAGGGAGAGGTTTGCCTGAGAAATGTATGTTATCTTCCTGGAAAGTTGCTTCAGTTAAGACAGTGATCAGACTTGGATCAGACTTGGAGGCGACTTCCATTGAAATCAATGGGTACAAATCGCCTACAAGTCGGATTGAAGTAGTACAGGAACTTCTTTTGCAGTCGGAGCGACTCGAGTCGTGTGTATTAACGCCGCTCCCATTCACTTGCATTGTTTTTCTCGACAGCGCGACTTGGGACGACTTGAGGCGACTTCAAGTCGGATCCCAAGTCGCCCCAGTGTGAACCGGCTCTGAGGTGTTGTTAAAGCAGTTCTTCACCCTGAATTTAAAAAATAAATAAAATCAGCATCTACAAATACTGTAGCTGCTAACATTTTATAAAAGGATACTTAGGTCCAATGCCATGCTCTCCGGAACCACTTCTTCACTGGTCTTCAAATTCCTGCCTCTGACGTGTTTAATATGGGCAACCAGCTGTGATTACTTGTGGCTTCATAGTCAGTTTCCCACTGTGCTTTGTGAATTGTCCCACAGGCTTTTGGGACCTTTCACGTGTCTCACAACTTTTTGTGGGGGTGAAAAAGTGTCCGGGGGATCGCTGTGGCGATCTGACTGGAAGTAGGAGCGGGTACCTGTCAAAACCAGGTACCTGCTCCCTCCCCCCAAAAAAACAGTGCTAAAAAAAGCAGAGGAGGACATAAAGAGGAACTTCCCCTTTAGTATGAAGTTCTGCTTTAAGCGTTCAAGCTTTTCTCTATTCCAATAAGCTTTCTGTCTGGTGAAGTGAAGTCGAGTCTCTCTAAAGCCTCGTACACACGATCAGTCCAATCCGATGAAAACGGACTGAAGGACTGTTTCATCAGTCCAAACCGACCGTGTGTATGCCCCATCGGACAGTTGTCCTTCATTCCAAAAAATGAGAACTTGATTTAAAATTTGTCTGATTGACGCCTGACCGATAGGTCCAAACCGATGGTTAGTACGCAAAAGCATCGGTTCCAAACCCGCGCATGCTCAGAATCAAGTCGACGCATGTTTGGAAGCATTGAACTTCATTTTTCTCTGCACGTCGTTGTGTTTTATTTCACTGCGTTGGACTCGATCGGTTTTTGAACTGATGGTGTGTAGGCACATCAGACCATCAGTCAGCTTCATCGTTTAACCGATGAAATGGACCTTCAGTCCGTTTTCATCAGTTTGGACTGATCGTGTGTACAGGGCCTAACTCAGTGGTTCTCAACTCCTGTCCTCAGGACCCACTAACAGGCCAGATTTTAAGTATTACCTTGGGGGGATGCATACTAGAATACTGCAATCACTGAGCAGCAAATGATATCACCTGTGATGTATTTCAGTTAACTTGCAAATCTGGCCTGTTAGTGGGTCCTGAGGACAGGAGTTGAGAACCACTGCTCTAACTGAACACCAGATATCAGTAAAAGCCCTCTATTAGTTCTAACCTTTTTTCTACTCTATTCAGAACAAAAAAAAAAACGGCTTAGCTGGATGGACTTTTAGAAAATGGGGCGGGTGGGATATAGGAGCCCCTTAAAACTGGTGTTTATTGAGTTTAATTTCTCAAATTGCTTATGGCCTCAAAAGCACCAATTTTCAGCTTATGGCTGATGAATAATGATTTGTGGTCCTTGTGCTTCTGTAGGCCACGTAACACTCGGGATTCAGTGACTGCATTGGAGAAGCAGGGCCATATCTAGACACGCCTGGGAACATTGGAATGATGATGCGTGTCATGTGTCAAGCTTTTTCCTTTGTGTCATGTGATTATTGTAGAAAAAACTACTGTAAGAATGTATTCTTGGAGGCACCATGTTGTCTACATTTAACTATAAAGGCCAACAACTAAAAGAAAGGAGAGAGCTATGTGTTTCCAAAACTATAGTGCACTTTCTAACTCCATCTAACATTATCTGCATACCATTCTCCCTGCTATTCTTTTTCTGAATTTAACAAAACATGTCCAGAGGTAACAGGGGAGGGAAACAAAGTAGGAAAAATATCAAGCAATTTGTACATTTTAAGAAAGTTTCTGCCCCCCCTGCTGATCTAGGCAATGGCCTGAGAGTGGCTTCTACCATTTACAGCCCTGCTGAGAAGGTGATGTACATAGCAGCGTATTACTGTTATAATGCTCCAGGAAAAGTTTTTTCGTCTAGTTCTTTTAAAGCTGTGAGCTCACATTTTCTATTTTTTTTTACTGTTTTTATATCGGTGTTAGAGACACTGAAAATATGAGACAATGATAGACCTGAACAACACCTTCGATAACATGGATTTTTTTTAGTCCACATTGACCTTTCTCAAATATTTTCAGGTTAAGTGAAAGGTCACCCTTCCCCTTAGATTCATTTTACCGGAACACTGTAGTTAGGAGATCTTTCTTTTAACAAATCCCCAGGTGCCTGCTTTCACACTGTGTTGTTGAACTGTCATTTATTATATACTAATTAGCGATATTTGTGGTTCCACAGTCAGCATTCTAGATATGAATTTCAAAAACAGAGGTAAACGTTTACTTAAAGGGCTAATATTTCCAATATACCATATGCCAAATTTTTGCTTAATTTGACTTTTGCTTTATAGAGTAGCTTTATTTTGGAACCAAATTTACATTAATGCCGCGTACACACGATCGGTTCGTCTGATGAAAACGGTCTGATGGACCGTTTTCATCAGACGAACCGATCGTGTGTGGGCCCCATCGGTTTTTTATCCATCGGTGAAGAAACTAGGAACTTGTTTTAAAATGATCTGATGGTTAAAAAAACGATAAAAAAAAAAACGATCGTCTGTGGGCTCGTCCATCGGTTAAAAATCCACGCACGCTCAGAATCAAGTTGACGCATGCTCGGAAGCATTGAACTTGATTTTTCTCAGCACGCTGTTGTGTTTTACGTCACCGCGTTCTGACACGATCGGTTTTTTAACTGATGGTGTGTAGGCAAGACTGATGAAAGTCAGCTTCATCGGATATCTGATGAAAAAATCCATCAGACCGTTTTCATCGGATGAACCGATCGTGTGTACAGGGCATAACTGTACTTGTATTAGATTTTTGTAAAAAATCTTTAAATATCTACATTAACTTTATAGTTACTCAGCTTGCTCTTCTAAGAGCCAAGGTTCACACGAGGGCGTCACGACTTTGGGGGCGACTCGGCCAGGCGACCTGAAGACGACTTCTAAGGCGATTTGCAAAATGACTTCTGTATAGAAGTCAATGCAAATCTCCCCAAGTCGCCCCCGAAGTCGTACAGGAACCTTTTTCTAAGTCGGAGCGACTTGCATCGCTCCTATTAGAGCGGTTCCATTGACTACAATGGGACGCGACTTGTCAGGTGGCTGTGTCGCCTGACGAGTCGCCCCAGTGTGAACCGGCTCTTAATGTCTAAATCCTGGTAAAATATTTTTGGTTTTAGATTTGGAGAAGAGGTCAAATTTTTGACATGTTTTATTTCTGTCTCTGACCTCATTGAGTAGCCGGTGGGGATCGGTAGCGTGGTAGCTGGTGGGGATCAGTAACCTCCCGATGCATACTCGCGATCCGGAGCTTTCCGATCATGTGAACACTGTGACAGCCAATATGAGTCACATGACCCGAATGCCTGCCTCCTGACTTTTAGGACTCTTAAAGAGTTGGGAGGCGGTCAGCGCAAAGGGGGTTAATATACAACAATGGTGAATCACATTTTGAGATCTATTCCTGCTATTCTGCAAATATGATTCAAACTTTCAGCTGATGAGACAATCTAGAGAACAAAAATAGAATGCACGTAATTAAATAAGCAGATCCAAAAAAAAAAAAATATCCTTGAATGAATATAGAGTTAAAATAAAAGTCGCTAGTATGTATAAATAGACAGTATATAAATATACATTTGTCTTGAGTAGATTGTTTTTACTAAACAGCCACTAATATACCCCAGAATTGTGTTTTGCTCCAGTATATTTAACAAATTTCCAAGTATGTCACATAACCAGTCTAGATTTTTCGCTTGTCATGTCTGGCTTGGATTTTCTAATTTTGAAATCATGCCTGGTATTATTGCCAAACTGATTTTCTTGCTGGCACAATTTTCTTAGTTCGTGACTCCGTTAATTAATTAGAGCAGCATGTCCCAGCGCCCAAGTGCCTTCACTTTGTTACTCAAAATTTGATTTGACCTAAATGGCTTACCAATCATTGCGTCACATATGTCTCATCTGTACTTATGAATGATACATACCATTTGTTTGCCAGCAATATGCTGTTTTACCATTTCTCAGCTTAATTATGCATTAAAAGTACTGTATAACACAAGCTAAAATACAAGAGGGAACAAATCATCCTTTGTTCTCTACCAGTTATGCACACAATTCCTTGGAGAAACTACAAGAAGTGGTTAAACACAATCTAAGTCAAGAAACATTTCAGCAGAGCAACAAAAATTTGTTTATACATCCCCTGTTGCCAAAATTAGTGAAATATCCTAGTCGCTTGCCAAGATTAGTGAGAGTTCCCATATTTTAGGGGCCACTGCCAATAAACTTCATTGTGCACTCTGTAGTTATCAAACTGTATACCAAATCATAATCTCATTTATTTTCTTTAATACAACCACATTTGTTGGCCCTTTCGCTGCTTTTGGCTGAATTGAAGGAGGAAATTGAACAATAGACGTAGTTACATGGCCGCAGCCATGTTCCATCAAGGCAGTTTGTCACGTTTCAGAGTCAACTCATTTACCATTCTATGTCTCTCGTAAACGTGCCATGAGCTGCTTCCATCATGACGATTCTTGAAGGAAGCAGATTACTTCCTTAAACCAACTGAACTCATCCCAGCATCACACCCCCTTTGATTGGTTAAGATTGATGAGTTTAAAAGCATTTGAAATCTTTTGTTTAAATAGCCAGAATATACGACTGCCAAGTTGTGTATTATTTCATTAAGCAACGTTGGCTGGGGTCTCTGTTTTAGGAACAGGAACAGCCTTGATAGGAGATAGAGGGAGAAACACAACTTCTTCTTGTGCTACAACAATACAAAATGTCTACTAAGTGATTTTGTTTCAAATATTTAAAGGAGTTGTAAATAAATAAAAAAATATGCTGAAATGACTGTTTACAGGGTATAGAGACATAATAGTTAACTGACTCCTTTTAAAAACGATTAAAAAAAGATAAAAAATCAATCATATATTGTGCCTGTAGTTTCTAGTTTCGTTTTTTTTTTTTTTTTTTAGGGGTAAATATGTTTTTTTATTATTTTCAGCATAATAATACAACACATATAAATATTAGGCGTCTATATTATATGATGGAAAATATTAATAAATATCGTTTCATATTTAGTAAAATTAAAATTCTGTAAGATCCCAATGAGTTTGTCTCCTATGTCGGACGGTTAACAGTGTTCGACATGGAGAAACAGGGAGAACTGAGAGAACATAAAGTAGTAGAGCCATTGCTGGTCACTATAAAAGAGAGAAAGAGAGAAAGTAAGGAATAAACGAGGAAAAGGAGGAAAAAGATGGGTGGGTGATGAGGGAAGGAGGAACTGAGAACCGAGCGGGCCTTGACGTCTTAGTTGTATAAAGAGCATGAGGAACTAGAATTAGGGCTGAACTTGAGGTGTTAGCAATGTCTTCAAGGAATCAGAGGAAGAGTAATCAATCCATAAGAGCCATGTATTCGTGTGTGTGTGTAGCATTGTGTATAAGGAGGAGAGCAAGTGTCCAGGTGTTTCTGAGAGAGAGCACAGTCGCTCGAAATCCGTTAGGGGTCTGTGAGTCTGGAACGAGGAGAATAGTTTAGAACAAAAGGAAGATAAGCGTAGGGTCGTGATCCAGTTATGATGGTCATTAGGTAACATAGGGGAGCCAGAAGTGGGATGTATAAATGAGCTCGCTACGGGCCAGGCAGGGCGGGAATATGGGCCCACTGTGTAAGAACCTAGTCCCTGAGGTAGCCCGGGGTGGTTGAAGAGGGATGTAAGCAGTGATGGAACAGTGGATAGTAAGGAAAGTAGTCCCTTCTTATACCAAAGCTGTAGGGCAGCGATTGTCAATGGAGAAGCATGAGAAAGTAATTGTAGGTCATGTTCATAACCCCAAAGCAAGGCTCGCAAATCAAAAATGGATAAGACTAGTTTCGTTTTTGCATGTTTCCTGCCTCTCTGCTGTACAGAGCCACAGAGCCAATACAGGGCAGTGATTGTTTGGAAAACAAAACTGATTGGTGCTGAGGGGTTTTAGACACACATAGGTAGATTCAGGTAGATAGGAGCAAAGTTACGGCGGCGTAGCTTAACATGTTTAACTAGGCAAGTACATGATTCTCAATGTACTTGCCTGCTAATATACGGCAGCGTAGCCTAAAGTGGACGGGCGTAAGGGCGCCAAATACAAATGTGTGGGAGGGGGGTGTGTTTAATGGTAATGAGGCTTGACCTCACGTTTTTTACGTATTTTTTGTACTGTGCATGCGCCGGGTGCCTACATTTCCCAGTGTGCATTGCGGCTAAGTACGCCGTATGGGCCTATTGATTTAGACGTGGACGTAAACTACGTAAATCCCGATTCGCGGACGACTTACGCAAAAAACGTTAAAAATTCGAATCTCGCGGCGGGAACGGGGGCCATACTTTAACCTTGTTATTCCACCTAATAGATGGAATAACTTTAGGCCTGCTAATGCCTTACGGAAACTGTGTAAAACTACTGCGGCGGCCGGGCGTACGTTCGTGAATCGGCGTATCAACTCATTTACATATTCTACGCCGACCGCAATGGAAGCGCCACTTAGCGGCCATCCGAAAAATTGCAACCTAAGATAGGACGGCGCAAGCCGTCTTATCTTAGATATGTTTAAGCGTATCTCTGTTTGAGCATACGCTTAAACATAAGTCGGCGTAGATTCTGAGTTAGGTCAACTTATCTACTGATAAGTCGGCCTAACTCTTACTGAATCTACCTAACGGTAATCACACCTCCTTGAAGTTAGTGACCACAGAGAGAAAGCTCCCAGTACTGTGGTTATCAGGAAATAGACAACCAGGAAGTGTGGAGATCAGAGAAGAATTTCAGCAACTTGAGAGCAAAAACGAACAATAAGGACATGAAAACAGCACTGCATTAAGGTAAAGGAAGCTATTAAGATTTAAAAAAAATCCTTTACAAACCCTTTAAATATCACTTACTACAATGGTCCAACCACAGAGTAGTCCTAAATATATTAAAATACATTTTGTTTTTGTTTAAAAAAATATTAAACTGGTGATTGTAGCCAAGTACTGCTTGGACCTTGGAGAAGGGGACACACCCGAAAGCTCGTCCATGAAAAATTATATGTTAGTGCAAATAAAAAAGTATCACGGACAGTAAAAAATATCAAAAGATACTCCCATGTATGAGGACGTGTCTGATGCATTGAAATGAAAAAAAAAGAAGTAAACCAGACTGTACTACATTTTAATGATTTGTTACATCTTGTGCATTTGTTGTCTAATGCAAATACAGGAGAAAAATGATTACCTCAACTGAGTTTATTTAATTCAGCCAACTAAATGTGACTTAAATGACATATTAATTTATTTTATTGACCTTGTAGAAAAGGATTCTGTCTCAGAACTGAGATGTTGTGAGCAATCGTTATGGGTGTGTGAAGCACAATCATAAAGTATATTTGTGATACATTAGGAATCTTTATAAAACCAGAAGAAACGTGGAGGTATTATCTAAAAATGAGACAACTAGAATCTCATTGGCTGCTGGGGAGCGCAGTGGAAGGAAGTAAATCCAGTTTTGTTTCCTCTTGCTTTTATAAATGAATCCCAAAGTAGCTTGATATCAGATATATTTTTTATTTGATGTCTCTCTGCAGGTGAAAGAGAAACTCTATTTATCTCTATGGGAGAGAGAATTTGCTGTATACAGACAGCAAAAGTCAGCACTGTTTGGTACTTTGGAAGAATTCAACTGCCAGCTGCCTGACACAGTGTGCACCAGTACCGATATCTGCTGCGCATAACAGGCACTGGTTCATCAGAGGTGATCAGAAGTTGTACTGTACCCAGGGATGGACTGGCCATAGGGACTACAGGGAGTTTCCTGGTGGGCCGATGGCTCAGTGGGCCGTTTTTTAAAACAGAGATGCTGCTTGGAGGACTTTTGTTAATGCCCTGGCAGCGCCCCAGTGTGAAAGCACTCAGGCTTTCACACTTGGACTGCAGCGGAAGCGTTTTTCAGTCACTTTACAGGTGCCCAAAAGCGCCTAAAAAATGCCTCAGTGTAAAAAGGGGTCCTACACTCACCCCCTCTCTTTTACACTCACTTTTTCTTACACTAACCCCCCCCTCTCACCCCCTTTCCCTCCTCCCTCTCTCTCTCCCTCTCCCTCATTCCCCTCTCTCTCACCCTCTCATGATATACAATAATGGATGTAGGGGCCTTTTGGTGGGCGTGATTTTCCGGGGGGGTGTGGGCAGCATTTTATTGAATTAAAGTGGGCCGGTCTGGATGAAGTCCAGGGCCAAATTTTTGTCCCAGTCCAGCCCTGACTGTACCCACCAACATACGTTAAATTAGAAAAATAGACTGGGTGTAAACCTATATCGGTCTACGCCAAGTCTTTGTATTACTATATATATATATATATATATATATATATATATATATATATATATATATATATATATATATATATATATTAGTGTTGAGCAGAATATGCCATATTCGATTTCGCGATATATCTCGAATATATATTCGAATATTCGAGATATATTCGCTAAATTCGAATATTCGTGATATTTTATCGAAATTAAATGATTGCGATTTTTCGCTATTGCGAATGCGAAAATAATTGCGATTTTTTGATAACTGCGGTAGGAGCACTCTGATTGGCTCAGAATATTCATGATATTTTATCGAAATATCGCAACATGCGAATGCGATATTTATTGCGCAATTTCGAGAAATGCTGGAGGAGCGCTCTGATTGGCTCAGAATATTCGTGATATTTTATCGAAATATCGCAACATGCGAATGCGATATTTATTGCGCAATTTCGACAAATGCTGTAGGAGCACTCTGATTGGCTCAGAATATTCGTGATATTTTACAATACAAAATAATTGCGAATATTCGGCAAATGCGGAAGGAGCACTCTGATTGGCTCAGAATATTCTTGATATTTTACAATACAAAATAATTGCGAATATTCGGCAAATGCGGAAGGAGCACTCTGATTGGCTCAGAATATTCTTGATATTTTACAATACAAAATAATTGCGAATATTCGGCAAATGCAGAAGGAGCACTCTGATTGGCTCAGAATATTCTTGATATTTTACAATACAAAATAATTGCGAATATTCGGCAAATGCGGAAGGAGCACTCTGATTGGCTCAGAATATTCTTGATATTTTACAATAGAAAATAAAAAGTGTTTTGCATTGGTGGTGATTCTTTACTCTATCCATCTGTCACAGCCGTTTGTCAATCAAACACCTTGAAGATTGAACACGTTCATGCTGCATGCTTTGGACTTTTTTTCACTTCACATATCAAAGACATTTTTATGAAAGATTATTTTTCTATTATTGGGACTATATTTCTTTATATATTTGTTTCACTGTGTATTTCACAAGTTATTTGCGCTTGCTTATTTTATAATTTGCCCACATGTCTTGTCACTAGACATATTTTTTATTCTTGTAGAGCGACTCCATTTTCTGTCTTGTATTAATTTATGTTGTATAACATTTTTGAGTTGCTGCTGTATTCTCCCCTTTTTTAAGGTATGCGCAATTTTTTCCTTCTTACAAAAAATAATAATATCAAACATACAAATATTCATAACAGAAACATACAAAAAAGCCCCCCCCCTTTTGCATCAGAGACAATCAGAGTTCTCCTACCACAGTTATCGAAAATTCGCAATCATTTTCGCATTCGCAATAGCGAAAAATCGCAATTTTTTTTTTTTCAATTTGGCAACATAAAAGGATCGCCTCAGCTTAGCTACTCGGCCCAGGGTCTCTAATCATACCAGCAATGCTTTTAGACGTCGATAGGATGTGATCTGTTTTAAAAATCAAATTGAAAAAATGCGAATATTCGGAATTGCGAATATTCACCGCGAAATTCGAAATATAGCGCGATTTCTCGAATATGCTATATTCGAGTCGAATATTCGCAATGCGAATATTCGTGAGCAACACTAATATATATATATATATATACAGTGGAACCTTAGATTACGAGCAGGAGAATGCTCATAATCCAAAGCAGTTGCATATCAAAGCGAGTTCCATAGAAGTCAATGGAAAACGAAAATAATTTGTTCTGCATTGACTTCTATGGCATGCAATGCCGCATGTGGCCAGAGGTGGGGGGGGGGGGGGGGGGCGCCGGCTCTTGTTTAGCCTGCTGGTTGAATGATTGAAATCTGTGGCCTGGATTCAAGAAGCAATTGCGCCTGTGTAACCATAAGTTACACAGCGCAATTGCTTACTTGCCCCGGCGTAACGAATGCTCCTGATTCAGGAACCTCGTTACGCCGACTGCAGCCTAAGATATGCGCGGCATAAGGCTCTTATGCCCGCATATCTTAGGCTGCATTCTTGTGATGGCCGCTAGGTGGCGTTCCCGTTGTGCTCAGCGTATAGTATGCAAATTGCATACTAACGCCGATTCACAACGTTGCACGAGCCCTGCGTACGCAATTTACGTAGTTTCCGTACGGCGGTTTTCGCGTAAGGCTGCCCCTGCTATTAGCAGGGGCAGCCAATGTTACGTATACCCGTCGTTCCCGCGTCGCGAAATTTGAAAGTTACGTAGTTTGCGTAAGTGAATCGTGAATGGCGATGGACGCCATTCACGTTCACTTTGAAGCAAATGACGTCCTTGCGACGTCATTTGCCGCAATGCACGTCGGGAAAGTTTCCCGACGGAGCATGCGCTCTACGCTCGGCGCGGGAACGCGCCTAATTTAAATGATTCCCGTCCCCTACGGGATCATTTAAATTGCGCGCGCTTACGCCAGGCATTTTGCTGGCGCGCCCACGCAATTTACGGAGCTACTGCTCCGTGAATCAAGGGCAGCGCAGTAATTTTGCAAGGGCGCAGGGCAAAATCGTTGCCCTGCGCCTCTGTAAAAATAGTGCAATTCTACCTGAATCCAGCCCTTTGTCTTTATGGCTAGCAGTAGTATTTCTTACAAAGATAACAGTCTCCATAACCGTCCACAAGGAACATATTCCACTCTCACACCTAGAACCCTATCTGTTTATTCTACATTGTGAAGAGTCCATTAGAGGAGAGTGTCAGCAACTTGGCTTTGCATGGATTTGGCCGTTAATGGAACACTCGATGACGCAAAGGTTTGACATATGTTGACCAGCAACTTACAACCTTAAAGCAATCCCAACCATTCAGACAGGAAAAGTAATAACGTTTCTATAGTGTTAGGTGAAAATGGCATGACCAGAAGCTTTTCATTTTGCTTTAGCATATCATATGAACTTGAGTATGGAAAAGCAAGAAGTTTGCAATGAATTATCATTTTTCACTGTCAGGTTAGTCTTTCCTCAAGTATACGGACAGTAATGATAACAGTAATAAGATATGGGTTAAGTAATAGGGGCCAATCAGCTTTGATTAATAATGCACTAAATATTACTGACAGCCACAGCCGGGTCAGCCAAGCCTATACAACAAATATTCATTGTACCCAGTGATCTGATATGGACGCTGGTATATTTCCAAAATTCGCTTTTACTGTAAATTGTAATTTATTAAAGTAATCCATCCCTTGTGGAGCGCACAGAATGGTGTGGACCCAGTAGGGTTCTGTCTGTGCATTTACTGAACTGTAAACCCCAACTGAAAGGCCTGGGGTAACATAAAATAATTGGGGCAGATTCACGTACAGCCGCGCAAAATTGTGCGGGCGTAACGTATCTGATTTACGTTACGCCGCCGCAACTTACACAGGAAAGTGCTGTATTCTCAAAGCACTTGCTCCGTAAGTTGCGGCGGCGTAGCGTAAATCACCCGGCGGAATTCAAATTCGGCAGGTAGGGGGCGTGTATCATTTACATCAAGCGCATCCCCGCGCCGAACGAACTGCGCATGAGCCGTCTGTAAAATATCCCAGTGTGCATTTCTCCAAATGACGTCGCAAGGACGTCATTGGTTTCGACGTGAACGTAAATGACGTCCAGCCCCATTCACGGACAACTTACGCAAACAACGTAACTTTTAAAAATTTTGATGAGGGAACGACGGCCATACCTAACATTGGCTGCCCCTCATATAGCAGGGGCAACTATACGCCGGAAAAAGCCTAGCGTAAACATCGTAACTTTACTGCGTCGGCCGCGCGTACATTCGGGAATTCGCGTATCTAGCTAATTTGCATACTCAGCGCGGAATTCGACGGAAGCACCACCTAGCGGTCAAAAAAAAATTGCAGTTTAGATCCGACGGCGTAAGAGACTTAGCCTGTCAGATCTAATGGATATCTATGCGTAACTGATTCTAAGAATCAGTCGCATAGATACGACGGCGCAACGCAGAGATACGACGGCGTATCTCCAGATACGCCGTCGTATCTCGGTTGTGAATCTGGGCCATTGTCTTTTTTTTGGTTGTCTCTCTGTACTGCCTATCGGCCTATGTGCAGCATGTGAGCAGAAGATTAGTGGGAAGAGAGGAACAGAGGGTTGTCACCCCTATACCCGGTTGATCCCCGCTGAGCAGGCAGATGAAAGGCCTGTCTCTGCACACTGTGCAGGGACTGACCTGTCAGAGCGCCGCTCTCCCCTATGGGTGATCGGATGATGACGAACTGTAGAGTTCGTTGTCACCCGATCTGATCCGCCAGACGGAAGGAAAAGTAGGGTTTGAATCAGGGCTTTTTTTCAGCGGGAACGCGGTGGAACGCAGTTCCGGTACCTCCTGAACTAACTGTATGTAATGGCAAGGGGTGTTGGGGTGTGCTGTAGGGTATTGATGCTCATTACTGGGTGATCTCTTCTAACTGGAGGGGATCAATTTTTGCAGGGGGGTCTACTTTTGCTGAGGAGGTCTATTGTTGCTGGTGGGGGGCCTATTGTTGTTGGGGTGGGTCTTATGTTGCTGCAGGGGGTCTTATGTTGCTGCAAGAGATCTACTGTTTAAGGAGGGGTCTATTATTGATGGCTGCCAGAGAGTCTATTAATGCTGGCTGTGTGGAGATCTTTTGATGCTGCCGGGAGTCTATTGTTGCTGGGGGGGGGGGTAATTTTGTTGTCGGTGGTCCATTGTTAGAGGGATCTATTGTTGCTGGCTGCAGGGGATCTATTTTACTGATTTTCTTGATATCATTACCAAATTCCATACAAATCTATTAGCACCACAAAATGATACTTGGGGCGGTACTGGGAGGTGGGTATAGGATGGAACCAAGAGAAGGTGCTCGGAGGTGGGTAGGGGCAAGGAAGAGGGGTGACTCAGAAAGTGGGAGTTCCTGCACCTATTTGAGAAAAAAAGCCCTGGTTTGAATGCATTAAGATAAAAAAAAAAAACTTTCTGACTTTACAACTCCTTTAATTGAACAAGCTGAATTTAGAAGCTGATTGGCTATCATGCACAGATTTTGAGTACACCAGTTTTAGTAAATACCGTCTTATGCCTCTAAATGCCATCCAGTTATGTAAGTTATTGAATTTTACTTATGAATTCTGCAAAGTTAGGTAGGTCTAACCCAGAAAAAAGCCCCAGCTATAACATTGCTCTGCTGCTCTCTGACAAAATATAGTCACAACACCTTTGCGATATCAAATACATTTATGGCTATATAATGGTCAGTTTTGGTCTTTATTTTTTTATTATTTTTTTTTGGTGCTTCTCGTTTTTAAACAATACTCAGCTTTGCTGTCCGATACACTGCATCTTTATAAATGAACAAAACCTAACAATTGCTCCACTTTATAAAAGAAAATGTATTTGTATTTTTATGACATGGGCACATGCTTTACATAGGGCAAGCTATGATCTGGCTTTGCTGGCCCTTAAATGCAATCAATTTGTAAAGCCAAAAACCGTGATGGAAATGAATTGAAGGTGAATTTATAGTCTAAGCTATCCATTTTTTTTTAACAACATTGAATTAGAAGTAGCAGAATTGACATTGGATGGTGAAATGGGGAGTAAGGCGTACAATTTAAATAGGTTTGTGGGTTTAACAGCATTGTGTTAATGCACGATAGCGAACCCTTGAACTCTGGTCAACTGGATTATATGGTTCAGTGTGTAAATACAAAGAACAATGTTCGGTGACACTGAGTGCTTCTTGCACTTTGTGGCTGTATCAAATATATGGGAACTCTATAACCTCTATTCTGACATCATGGTGCAGCAAGAAAAAAAACATTTTATACAAGTGCTTGCATTCACTACTTTTCAGGAGAAAAAAAAAAAAACATGAAGCATTGTTATACAAATCATTTGCTCTTTAGCTTTGATGTTTTCTGGGAATGAGCCATTATACTTTGCTTCTTTTTGAAGCTATTATTGGAAGAAAAAAAAAACTCTAGAGGCACTCAAATGTGGAGTGAAATTGTTACATGATTTCAATGATTCCAACACATTTATGTGACAACCAGATTGCATAGATAGAGAAAAAAAATCACAGTAGATGAATTCTGATGATTGAGAGATTAAGAAAGGTTGGGGTATTTGTGAGATGTTTTATATTCTGTGTAAATTGAAACCCACAACAGTAAAATCAGTCTGTATATGCAGTAATGCATGATTGTTATACTCACTGTGGAACCTAAGGGGTTAATCCTCCACATTGTGTAAAAAAGGCTGTTTGATCCTGTCTTCTCTGATCCTCCCCTTTTTTTACTGTACCCAATGCATCTCCTGATAGAACAGAACCTTGGGGGTACTCTGCACATGGTCAGTTTGGTGTGTATTGCTAGAGAGTTTTTCTTCCCTTGGGAGGGTGACAGGGCCAATCAGCGCTGTCCAAACAGAGTCAGGGGTCCTGCAGCCTCATAAGACAGTCAGAGTAGAATGAAACCTCCTCCTACAAGCTTTAACCAGACACAAATAGACATCATAAGACTGGTATATACTGCGGATGAGAAAAGGTATTTAGCAGTTTATATTTACTAAAATAGTTGCATTTCCATGTTCTGTGGGAGACCAGATATAGTTTATGCAGGGTCCTGGGTTTTGAAACTATTTTAGCTAGATTCAGGTAGGGGCGCACAACTTTAAGGCGGCGTAGCATATCGTATTTACGCTACGCCGCCTTAAGTCAGAGAGGCAAGTACTGTATTCACAAAGTACTTGCCTCCTAACTTACGGCGGCGTAGCGTAAATGCGGCGGGCACAAGCGCGCCTAATTTAATAGGCTGAGGGGGCGTGTTTTATGATAATTTGGTTTGACCTGACGTGATTCACGTTTTTTTGGAACGGTGCATGCGCCGTCCGCCTATGTTTCCTAGTGTGCATTGCGGCTAAGTAGGCTGCACGGTCCTATTGATTTCGATGTGGACGCAAATGATATAAATCCCTATTCACAGACGACTTACGCAAACGACGTAAAATTTTCGAATTTCGACGCGGGAACGGCGGCCATACTTTAACATTACTATTCCAACTATTTGATGGAATATCTTTAGGCCTACTAATAGTTACATAAACGGCGTATCTGTACTGCGTCGGCCGGGCGTACGTTCGTGAATCTAGTGATTTACATATTTTACGCCGACCGCAATGAAAGCGCCACCTAGCGGCCAGCCTAAATATTGCACCCTAAGATAGGACGGCACAAGCCGTCGTATCTTAGATAGGTTTAAAGCGGGAGTTCACCCATTTATTAATTTTTTTTTTTTCTCCCCTTAGATTCCTGCTCGTTCGGTCTAGGGGAATCGGCTATTTGTATTAAAATATGATCCGTAATTACCCGTTTTCGAGATGCATCTTCTTCCGTCGCTTCCGGGTATGGGTCTTCGGGAGCGGGCGTTCCTTCTTGATTGACAGTCTTCCGAGAGGCTTCCGACGGTCGCATCCATCGCGTCACTCGTAGCCGAAAGAAGCCGAACGTCGGTGCGGCTCTATACTGCGCCTGTGCACCGACGTTCGGCTTCTTTCGGAAAATCGTGACGCGATGGATGCGACCGTCGGAAGCCTCTCGGAAGACTGTCAATCAAGAAGGAACGCCCATTCCCGCAGCCCATACCCGGAAGCGACGGAGAGGATGCATCTCGTAAACGGGTAAGTACTGCACATATTTTAAAACAAATAGCCGATTCCCCTAGACAAAACGAGCAGGAATCTAAGGGGAAAAAGTGCCCTCTAAGGGTGAACCCCCGCTTTAAGTGTATCTCTGTTTGATAATACACTTAAACTTAGGTCGGCACAGATTCCGAGTTAGGTCGGCGTATCTACTGATACACCGGCCTAACTCTATGTGAATCTAGCTACATAAATATTAGTCCAAGTGTACTGCCCTATGAGGAGCTTATGCTTAGTAGATGTGTGCATTGGTTTAAGAACTCATCATTTAAGGTTCTAATCATTCTTGCTGCAACAGTCAGAAGCCCCTGTGTGTGGGTACCTAAAGGGCAATCATTTATGCCAGTAAGGAAGAGACAGAAAGTATCCTGCAGTAGGTGTGTACAGCAAGGATATGCCATTTGTGGACCTCCAACTGTTGCAAAACTACAAAACTACAACC
The DNA here is from genome assembly GCF_905171775.1 of Rana temporaria. NCBI lineage: Eukaryota > Metazoa > Chordata > Amphibia > Anura > Ranidae > Rana > Rana temporaria. The sequence continues at coordinate 482,660,708 of NC_053490.1, forward strand.
ACAAAAACTCCCATTGTGCCTCTGCCTCTGGGTGTCATGCTTGGGCCTGTCAGAGTCTTGCAATGCCTCATGGGACTTGTAGTTCTGCAACAGCTGGAAGTCTGCTAATTGCATATCCCTGGTGTACAGGAATAGTTCTCCTGAAAAACAGGCAGGGGTTCTCATATTACCCTTACAAATGGGGTGCGCTACAGAAGCAATCTCAAGGCTTCTTTTTGACTTGACTACATATCCCCCCTAAATAGGAACTCCGGCAGAAAAATTAAAAGGCAGCAGCTACAAATACTGTAGCAGTAGCTGCTGCCTTTTAATAAACAGGTGCTCACCAGCCTAGGGATCCAGTTGTCGTCACCTGGGCTGGTTCTTTGTCCCGTTATTTTTAGAGTCCCCTATGTGATGTGATGATGTTATGATTTGTTCTCTTTGATGCCACATCAGGAGTCTTTTAGAACGCTGATGTCTCACATGCCCTCCATTGAAGCTAATAGAGCACAAATTGTCCTCTATTAGCTTCCAGGAGTCAGAGAAAGCATTTTTCATTTGAAAGCCAGCAGTAGCCTTTTTCAGGATTCACACACTCGCCCCACACTGACACTGATATATGACATACACTGGAGGCATTAAAAGGGTTAAACAGAAAAAGAGAGGTTATAATGCAACTGCTGGTGTAAGTCTCGGAGGTCGGGAAACAGACAAAGGATGTGACTAGGCATCAGCATTTACTTACCTCATACGTTAGATGATCTCCTATAATCTGGAGATCAGTGTGATGTGGTAAGCGGCCAATTTAATCTTCATATAATGTATTGTATTATCACTGGGAACGGTGCATAGCACATTCAGTTGGTGGATTATATTTAATACACGTGAACACTTGTTTTATTGAACTTTTTTTTATTAATCACATGTTGAGACACTGTGGCCCAGATTCTCAAAGACGCGCCTATCTTTAGGCGGGCGTAGCGTATCTCAGATACACTACGCCGCCGTAACTTAGAGCGGCAGGTCCCGTATTCAGAAACAACTTGCGCTCTAAGTTACGGCGGCGTAGTGTATCTGTCACGGAGCAAGCCCGCCTAATTCAAACTAGGCTGGTAGGGGGCATGTTGTATGTAAATGTTTCGTGACCCCATGTAAATGACGCTCTTATAAAACACCGCATGCGCGCGCATGCTCAGTATCACGTCGAATTTTCAAAGTAAATTACGCCCGCTCAATGCTTAGGCGACGTGAACGTAACCTACGCCCAGCCCCAATTAGGGACGACTTACGCAAACGACGTAAAATACGACGCTGTTCGTACGTTTACGACATCCATACCTAGCATGACTTACCCTTTCTTTATGAGGGGTAACTTTACGCCGGTCTGACGCCTTACGTAAACAACGTATCTTGATACGCTGGCGCACATACGTTCGTGAATCGGCGTATCTAGCTAATTTGCATATTCTACGCGAAAATATACGGAAGCGCCCCTAGCGGCCAGCGTAAATATGCACTCTAAGATACAAAGGCGTAAGAGACTTACGCCGCTCGTATCTAGGCAACTGTGAGGCGTATCTGAATCTATGAATCAGGCGCGGAGATGCGACGCCTCACACTCAGAGTTACGACGGCGTATATGGAGATACGCCGTCGTAACTGCTTTGTGAATCCGGGCCTGTGTATGTTATAATTCTTTGATACGTTTTTCATTATTTTATATTTTCACGTTTTTTTATTATCTCCTTCCTCCTTGTATCCAAGGAGTGGTAAACGTGCAGCCGTCTTCACTGATATTAAGCGTGAGATTTTACACATATTTGTCTCCTGGGAACAATGACAAAAGCTCCCAGGAGACATTGCGGCATCGAGGAAGTGACGGAACTTCCCGCACACTACCTGATGAATCAATATACAGGAAGCGGCCAGTAACATAAAGGATTACTAAGGTTCGCCTGTCCCTGACAGTCACTCGAGCTGGGCATCGCCGCTTAGTGAAGGATTGGCTCGGGCGGCTCGGCTGCTCTAGTCCTGCAAAGGGAACTGCGTTCCTGCTGTGAAAAAAGTGCAGGAACTCCGTTCCCACAGGACTTGAGCCCTGCCTGTAACATTATTTTTTCTGCCTGTGTCCCATTCAGAAGATTTTACCTCCCTTTCTGTCCCTGTGATTTTGTAAATTATGGGTTGTTGTGAAAACAAAGATTGGTGATAAAGCTTCATTGAAGACACCTTTTTCCCATCATGACTCCTACGGGAGTGAATTTCCCGATCTTAGGGGTAGATTTCCTCTCACTTCCTGTTGTCTCCTTCCGTTTGTATGTTGGATGTTTGTAACCCGGGGACTGCTTGTACTTGACTACAGTGTGACTTTACGTTTTATTTGGATAGTCTGAGATTAGCTGTTCTTTTAATTATTTTGAAAAAAAAAACATTGCTCTCCTTTCATGTACCTTTTAGTAGGTGATATTCTTCTCATGGTGAGAGAGGCTATAAGCTTTGTTAGTGAATAGGCTTGGTTGATCAAGATCATTATCTGTATGTGTTCACATCTGTAGAGGTCTGGGAAAGCCTTTCTTGTACCTGGGTGTGGTCCCAAGAAAAGAGACTAGTCTTTTGTAGCAGAGACAAAGGAACATGCTTTATATTTTAACTCTAAGAACCGATAATCCTTTCTTTTAGAGGCATTTAGTTGGGAGTTTAGTGAATTTCATGGAATCGTAGGAATGTCTCTAAATGCTTTTTAATGCATTTTCTCTTGTAAATCGTAGAGGTTAATGATTGTCTTAATACATTACATGCCAAAAACGAAAGCTTTATTTTTTTAGAAGCAGATTTAGAAATAAGTGGAAATGCTGCTCTGGGCTAAGTAAGCTTTTTGGAAGCTTTGTGAGACGTGCTTTCTCGTCGCCATATTAAACACTTCACATTTTAAATGTGGGACAAATGAGCCACTTCTCTAATCAGTGCAAAACCACAAACACATTGGACAATCATCTTCTTCTTCTTCTGCTATTTTAGAGGATTTGCCAAATTGCAGAATCCCAGGACATTTAGAATTAAACACCACCTATATTCTTCATAGACAGCAATAGTGGATTCTTGGCTGCTACTTTTAACAGTCTTGAAGTCAGGTTATCCTCTTGTTATAACAAACCGGGGTCTGCCAAAAACGTTCACTTTTTTAGTATTAGCAACTTAATGTTATTACATTTCCAGCTAACACAGTACACCTCTCAGTGTATTATATATACAGTATGTCCCTGCATACTAACAGCTATGTATGCACTGTACTTGCAGAATCTGTGGCTGGCCCATTCGTCAAGTGGTTAAACCTGTTTTCCAACAGTATGAACAGTGACACAATATATTGGTATTATTCTTACTAACCACCATTACATTGTCTGTCAAACCACAAAGGCTCCATTTCTTAATAAAGGAATCCAGTCTCAGTGACACAAGAAATAGTTAGCAATAAAAGGCAGGAAATGATCTAGGACGCTCCCTACCCAATTCTTGTAAGTGTTTTAACTAAGGATTAAAGGGTGAATGGGGCAGGTTTTGTAAAGCCAAGCCAGAGCAATGTCACAAGTTCTGAGTCAGTTGAATATTGGAATAACCCACAAAACGGTTTCCGCCTTCTGTGCTACACAAAGATGACAGGTACACTTGAAGAGCAACCATGTATGCAGCATGCTATCAAGATAAATAAATGACGCCCTACCAGTAGCAACCAGAAAGCTACTTCTGGCTATAGGAATATGCCTTTTGCTGTAAAAGGAAACATTTGGTTGAAATGAAATGAACTAATATAAATATGAGCACTTAAAGCGGAGCTCAACCCTAAAGTGGAACTTCCGCTCATTGGAATCCCCCCCCCTCCGGTGCCACAATTGGCACCTTTTGGGGGGAGGGGGGGGGGATACCTGTTAAAGACAGGTATCCTTTCCCACTTGCGGGAGTCTGGCCGTGGCCGTGATGTCACCGCGGGGCTCCCTCCTCCTCCTCCCCTGGCCGACGGGCTAATAGGAATCAGGAGCGGGCCTCGTGAATGTGCAATATGGTTCCCACATCAGTAGGATTGCAATGGCGGCGGCAGTGTAGCCTTTCAGCTTCACGCCGGGATCCTTACTGCCGACATCGCTGGACTCTAGGACAGGTAAGTGTCCATTTATTAAAAGCCAGCAGCTGCAGTATGTGTAGCTGCTGGCTTTTAATATTTTTTTTCCTGGATCTCCTCTTTAAACCCATTTATTTAACAGTTTCAAAAAACAGTTACATTCCCAGGAATATGACTGT